>NW_004955453.1:11541232-11570529 GCF_000276665.1 Chinchilla lanigera
AACCATTGTTACCCTCCTATTATCTTGTTTTGAAATTTTTTTTTCTCTTTAAAATTAAAAAAAAATTTCATGAAGACTAGTTTTCTAAACTTTTAACTTCAGGTTAATTCATACTCTTTACTAAACCAAACAAAATCTTCTAATAGTGAAAGTACTGCAGGCTTATTGCAAAAAATGGAAAACTTGTAAAAATGTCTTTAGAATAGAAAAAAAATTATTCCAGGAAAACATTATTGATATTCTTGCACATTCCTTTCTGGCTCTTTTTGAGATTTAAGACTTAAAACATAGTAAAGCCTGATGTGGTGGTGCGTGCCTGTAATTCGAGCACTCTGAGGCAGGAAGATCACAAGTTCAAGCCCAGTCTGGACAATTTAGCAACTCAGCAAGACCCTGTCTCAAAGTAAAAAGTATAGCTCCATGAGAAGGCTCTGGGTTTTACCAAAATAAGACCGAGATGTGGTTGGGATAATAGTGTATATAACTTTGTATCCTGCCTTTTTCTCCCTGTCCACACCATCATTAACTTAATAGACCTTTCCCTACCTATTAAGTTAAACTGAAATAAATATAAAGCTTTTTGAGTAATGTGTGGTCTATTTATCATAGATCTCTTTAGTGGAGGATATATGACTTATTACAATGTATACGTGCATTGTATTTCTTGTTTTCACTAGTGTCATTAAAATTGGTGGATTTTTAACCATTCAGACTTGGAAATTATGAGCTAGAATGTGGATGAAAAACTATAGAATGGTCTTTCTGTTTTTTTTTGACTAGGGATTAATAGAAATCACAAAGACAGGTGAATCATTTCTCCATATACATTGTCACTGAGCGAGAGTTGGTTTTTGTTTGGTGTCTCTAACATGTCTGCTTCCTTAAGCAAAGGTTCTTTTAAAGGTAAAATAATGATCGCAGTCATTTGTCAAATGGTGTTTCGTTGAGCCCCGCCCCCCCTCCGATCCTTCACACAAGGAAGGTCTGCTTCATGCAAATATGAAACAGAGACCCAGGCAAGGGGCAGCTGTCTGGATGACCAGGTAGCAGAGCCGGAGGTTGATGCGTATTCATCCCAGTCTGATTCTCACAATGCCAAAAAAATTCCTTTCTACAGTTTGGTTGTAGCCATTCTTGAGTGACTGGAAGGGTCCATGCACAATGTAGTTCCTCTTGTGAGTGAGTCAACAATTTTATCTGGGGAATATTCCCATTGTACTCATGGGGAAACTGAGGCCAAGTTAATGCAAATGGCAGAGGGTGTTTCAGGTAGGGTTAAGGGGCAAGTTTATCTTCCAGTTGTTATTTATTCTTCCATCAACACAAGTTACACCTCTTGGTTGCTGGTCTCTGCTGGAGGAAGCAAAAAGTCCCAACAGGTTTTCCATGGGCTCCAGCCCTGCCGTCTAACTTGATTTCCGTGTAAGTCTGGTTGAACAGCTTCACAGATGGAGTGCTTAGTGTCACATTCCATCACAGACTAGAGCTGCGAGGGAACTTGGAGAGAGATTCTCCATGATGGGTGAGACGGTGATGGACTGAAAGCCTCAAACTGTGCTACCTTCTCTGAATACCTGTCTGGACTGCACAACCTTTCTAAAAGATGGAGTATAAAATGCAGGACAGAGCACCTCCCCAAGAAAAGCCTTCAGCTCTTTCTAGGGAGGGTTTTCCTTGCTCACATCAGCCAACCTTTTCTGAAAGGTTGTGCTTGCTTGGTGTGGGGCCATGCAAGACTTGGGAAAAAAATAGACCATTGATTTCCTCTCTGTCCCCAGGGAGTACATTCCCAGCACCTTGTTACACGTGCAGGGGGACAAGGAATGCTCACTTGGAATATGGAGTGCACAGAAATACTACCATATGCTCAAGACATGAAGTTAATTAACATTTGGACCATATTCTTCTAATTAACTTTTCCTCTGCAAGAAATACTACCCTCGCTGCTCCCCCCCAAAACATACATAGACAACCCCCAAAACAAGGCCAATTAAATTAACAAACTTATATCATTTCACACCCCACCTCCACCCTACTGCTATGAACCCCTCAGTGCTATGGTGACAGCTTCAACGATTTCTTTAGTGAAATATAGTATCGGTGGGCTGCGTGGTCTCTGGGAAGCTTTTCTATTGTTCTTTAGTATACAAGAATGGGCCAACTTGGCTGCATTTAGGGTTCATCAACCATTGCAAATGATTCTTCAAATGTTTTGGGTTTGGTAAAACCTAAAACACATTTTTGCCAAGCACTTTTCCTCCTTAATTTTTCAAACTGTGTATTTTCGGGAAAATTTGACCCATATGGTTTTGATTCATTTACTCTTGTATCATTGGCATTTTTTTTCCTACAGAGCCATTTGATATCCAAGAAGCTTTCCCAGCCCTTCCTATGTTCATTTTAAGCCTTTTCCTTCTTGAAAAGAGGAAGTCCTCTTTGCAGTCTTGGAGGCCATAAATTTTGAGTATCTCTCAATTTAGCATTGCTTAAAAATACATTTGGTATAAATCTGGATTAATATGAGTACACTTTATGTTTACAGAAGATGGGCAGATTTTAGTTTCTGGTTTATGAGTGAACCAATGACAAAATAAGAAAATAGGCTCAAATTACACCAAAGGTTTTCTTTTAGAGAATATTTAACTGTTATTGATAAATCCCATAGTAAGGGCTATACTCAGAAGTCTCATTTCAAATTTTGTCCTTTGGGTGAAGAGGTAATTGAATAACCAGTACACCTGTCCTGTTTCATGAGTAATCTACTAAGGAAAGAAAGAAAATTCTCATAAAGATTTGTGGACCAGCTTTGAACATGCTTGAATGTTTGCTCAGCACTCAGCACTCAGGAACAAAGAGTAGGTCTGCAGATCTCATCAAGTTTATTGACCATTAATCTAAGTGTGCTTGAATCATCCCAACCTTATGGTATTGGGGCACCAGTTCTGAAACAGAGCCAGCAAGAACAGATAGATCTTTGCCCTAACGAGATTGTGGTTAATGGCATCAGTTGCCAGGATCAACTTCTGTTCTTATTCACATTTTACAAAAGAAAATCTTTAACTCCATTCCCCATCCAGTTGGTTTGAAAGAATAATGTTAAAATGGAGATTATTAGTGTGTAATGTATGTAAATTGCATATTTGGTGTCAGTTATGCCTATTAGGCAGTGTCTCCATTTCATGCATATATGTATTAGACTATCGTGGTTCCATTTCAAATTAGATTTCAATTGCTCAGCACAGTTTCTTTTGACAAACATTTGTTAATCCTGAAACTTATTAGGGAGAAGCATTTAAGTGTTAATATGTGGACACAAAACTCGAGACTGCTTTTGATTTTGCTTGTCATTTTTTGGGCTGCAGTGTTAACAATGATCTCACATTCTTTAGCTGCAAGGCAAGATGATGGTTGTGTGTTCATTGAAGATGTAAGGATGGACTTACTATAGGTCAGCTTACTACGGGGGTGGAGATAGTTATAAAAGTGGACTACTAAAAAATGATTGCAATGGGGACTTTTCTGTTTCATCTGTTTCAGCAAAACTCTTTTTTCACCGTACTTGAGATTCTTTGCCTTTCTCTTGTGCTGGTGATACAGGTAAAAGTGGAAAGGTTTACCCTTGTGGAATAGCCTGCTCCTCGTTCAAGAGCGCAGTTTTTCTGGACTTTTGGGGCACACGTCCAGAAGCTGTGTGATGCTAGTATCGCTGATTGGCCCTTTTGGTTTTTGTGTTTGACACAGGTTACAAACCTGTGCCCTCAGCCCAGCTTTATCATTGTGAAGAACCAGAGAAGCAGGTGGCCTGCCACCAATCCATTTCCCAGTGGAGGCCCTTCATTCCGTTTACAGTTTCCAGAAATTCATCTGTGGAAGAAAGAGGAGTGATTTTAATTAAAGAGATTTGTTGGGTGTCAAACAAAACGGGGAAGGAGAGACATTCCGATGCTTCTCGAGAGCTTGGGCATCTTTCTGTTTCCTTTCTAATGCAGCTTGTGAGCTCATTACTGGGGCTTGAAAAGTCTCACATGTTTACATAGATTAAAGGATGTTTATGATCATAAATGAGCCTATTTAAGGGATACCAGAAGAACCAAGGGCAATTTGCATATTTCCCGTCTGCCATATTATGTTTTTCAGGGGTTCTGCTCTGTGGTGAAAATGTTCATGCTAATGCCTTTGTTGAATCCATGGAGGCTGTAATTGACCTAGTGCCTTTCCTTTTGCTCTGCGGGCCATGGTGGCTACCCTTCAAGAATACGAAGAGAGCGCTGGTTTATATCAGCTCTAGCTGTGGGATCTCGAGTTAGCTAGATGTGGAGAACTATGAGAGTAGCAACAGCTTGCCCCGAATCCTCTTACAGAAAGGGAGGAAGCAGCAGCCGATGACTGCATCTTCCCTGTTGCCACTGAGTGAGCCACAAGAACTCCTTTCTTGCTGAATTAATATTTTTGTGTCGGGCAAGTTGATTTAAATGGAAGCTCTGTCAGCCGTGTTCTTCCAAATATTGGACAAATCAAATGCAATGGCCACATGGTGCTTAGGCCCATTTGAGTTCCTCTAGCCACCCAGGAGAAAAAGAAATTGAGCGTGATTGCTCAGCTTATGAGTGAGCTACTAGTACAAAAAATTTTTCTTTGTAGTGAGTAACACGCAGAAAAGCTTCACTAAATTCTATTGCAAGGTCTGAATCAACCCTTTATATGTGAATGGACTGCAATGTAAAGCTTTTAATTTATTACTGCATTTGAAAAAATGGCAATATCTACAGAAATCTGAATACTTGCATATTTATTCAACTAGAGGCTGAATGTGTGCTTTGTACCCTGGGCACAGAAGACTTGATTCAGTCATTAGTTGTGTACTGTTTTTTGTTGTTATTTTCTTTTTCCTGTAAAGAATCTGCCCTGCAAAACAGTCTGGGTTTCATCAGAGGTGTATATTTTTCAAAGTGGAGTGTAATTTATTTAAAAAATTATTCTTGACATTTAGCTGGAGGTCAGTAAATGAGAATTTTTGAGATTAGCAATCTAGTTGTCCTTGCTGATCAGCACAGGATGACAAATTCGGAGGCCCTTTGAGACAGTGTAGTTTTAAAATATATTTTTTCTTTATAACCAACACATAGCAGTTGCACATCCTTATGGGGTCCAATGTGACCTTACAATACATGTGTACAATGTATAGCAGTTAGATCAAGTTAACTGGTGTATCTATTACCACAGACAGATTATTCCTTTATGTTGGGCACATTAAAAAATCCTCTCTAGTGGCTGTTTCAAAATTCAACTAACAGTCAGCCATAGCTATCCTACTTTGCTAGAACATTTGAAGTTGTTCCTCCCACCAAACTGCTCCTCAGGATCCATTAACCTTTCTATTTCTGTCCTGTCCTCCACATACACTTCTTGGCCTCTGGTAATACTATTTCACTATTTCTTTGAGATTAACTTTTAACTTCTACATATAAATGAGAGCCTGTGGTATATTTCTTTCTGTTCCTGACTTATTTTATTTATCATAAAAGAGTGCATTTTGTAGTTTCACATGGTATTTCTCTATCAAAGGGAATATTTCTTAGCTGTGAGATGACTGCGCCACCAATCCTGAGTGCTGAACTAACAATGGAGGAGTTATTAATAATGAACTGATGATTAAGGAGTTATAATGCCTTTCTGAAAACAATAGTTGTTCTTTTTGGCTTATAAAATACTCATGTTTCATTTAGGAAATCAAATGGTTGATCCACTACCTTTTATTCCATGTGCCTAAGGGCAGGGAAGGGAGAGGGTCAGCCTGTCATTTCTCTTTTCTTATTCTTGCTTTGACTTATTGAAATATAGCATTGATGTTAATGTATTTTCAAAACCATACTGTAGCTGAGTGTAGTGGTGCACATCTGTAGTCCTAGCATGCTGGGAGGCTGAGGCGGGAGGAGCACCATGAGTTCAGGGCTAGCCTGAGCAACTTAGGAAGTTAGTGAGATCCTGTCTCAAAATAAAAAGTGTTAGCAATGTAGCTCAGTGTGAAGGCCCTGGGGTTTAATCCTGACACTACAGAGACAAATAAACAACAGAACAAAAAAGAAAAATGCCCCATACTTTCCTTCATCTGTAATACAAGATACTGAACGAACTGGGAGTATGATACTGAAGGTCAGGGGGAGGGGATTCTGAGGTATAGTGATGCTCTGTCTCATCAGCACAAACCAATCAGTACAACAGGAAGACTTCGGGGAGTAAGTGACAAGTTAAGTAATTAATTTTGAGTTAACAATTTGGGCACATTCTTTTAATCAGTCGATTCCAAAGATCTTACTTTGTTAGGGACTCAGGAGTCAACTTAATTTCTGTAGGCCAAAGAGCTATAACAGAGACCCCACTGGGGCCCTGGGAGTTGTTAGCCTGCACCAAGCTATCTGCGAGATGAGTGGCATAGGTGCTGTCCAGTGTACGATCAGGAACACCAGCAAGTTTTTGGGTGTTTAGAAAGGGGAACACTACATTGTTATTGGTGAGGTGCTCCCAAGTTGGTTTGGGAGCAACTAAGCTGGATAACATTTTAGCTTAGTTGTGTCATAGCTTCTGGCTCCTGGAAGCCTACACTCTGAGATGTTTTACACTGGTAGATTTGCTGCATGTTCTATATAACTTTTTTTTTTTCTTCCGGTACCAGGAATCGAACACATGACCTTGTGCTTGCTGGGCAGGTGCTATGCCACTGAGCTAAATCCCCAGCCCCTTGTTCTGTGTATCTTAAGTGAGTGCTTATTTCACCTTACTGAATAGCCTGTGAAACAGACCAGAAAGCATTTCCTAAAATGTGTGTTCATTTTCACACTTTGGCAAGACGGTCCCTTCATTCCATGGTTAGCAGAAATTCATTTCTTGACACGTGTTGGTAGCGCTCTAAAGCCCCACTTAGTCCTTTCAGTTTGTTCTTTGTCTTAAGGATGTGCTTTCCTTCACAGGAAGAAAATAGTAAGAAAGTATCTCTTTTATAGTCCTCAGGTATTTGGAGATGGAGTCTTATGTCAGTGACTTTAGGCAGCTAAGAAATATTTGGATAAATCACACATGGTCTGGAAGAAAGGATAGATTTTCTTGTTGAGCTGAGCAACTGTTTTATTCTTTTGATCAATTAGAATGTCTGCCCTCTATATTGGAAAGGAAAGGCAAGGTGTGATCAAAATATACAGTGAATGGTTCAAGTTTAAAAAAAAAATTACAGTAAAAGATGCATTGCCATTCATCCCCCTGCAAATTTTCCCTCCCTTTAAACACACCTATCCCATCATTCCTGCCACTTTCTGAAGCTGCTCTGGAAGTCTTCCGAAGCAGTTCTCAAAGTCCTGTTTCATTGCTTTACAAGGTGTGATAAAAGCACGGTGAGTACTGCTGCCCAGTACCATCCAACGGAGAAGCAAGCTCATGAAAACATTACCGTATATCCTTATCCACCTCATTCATACGATCTGAAACCTTGCAACTTCTGGAACTTCTCCAAAGTCAAAATGACTAGGAAAGGTAAACTTTGTGAATTGATTTGGGACAGCAAGGCAACCATGACAGTGCAACTGAAGACACTTAAGAAAAGGCCTTCCAGAACTGCTTCAGAAAGTGGCAAGGATGGCAGGATAAGTGTGTGCCAAGTGGAGGAGACTTTTGAAGAGATTGATGACAATTTGTCTTTTACTGAAATACATTTGTAAAAATTTCATCCCGCTTGCTAGTTTTCAGTCATACTTCATAGAGTTTGCCCAACAGTCTCTGCTCGAGAGAGGCAGAGTTAAAATTCTTCTTGCTAAAAGTTAAGGTATTTCTAGTTTATTGTGATATTTGGGAGGGTCAGAGGGAGCTGGGCAGTTAAGGTTCAACAAAAATTGCATTTATAAAACATCATCAGGGTGAATCGTTCCTGCAGCTTTTTAAAAAATGTAGACTTTGTGGGCAATGACAGAAAATTTTTATTTATGCTTATTATTTATTTGTTTATTATTATTATTATTATTGTGGTGTTGGGGATGGAACCCAGGGTGACATGCATGCTATCCCAGCTTGTTACTGTCAAGCCACACTCGCAGGCCAAGAGAGAAATCTTTAAATGCCATCTTATTGAAATACTGTGGGATGCCGGAGCGTAGTTTTTCTTTCCCCCTTTCTATATTTAGCATCATTAAGTCCCAAAGGGTCACTTAATATTTAGCAAATGTGCTCTGAAGTGGTCAAGAAATGAAACCAAGATATATGTTTGATTTTCCACAGTCATGTTCTCAGGCAGGGTTTTGAACTGGCGATGGGTCTGAGTGCGCACTCTTCATAAGGCTACTGTGACTGTGAGAATTTTCCCCCAGTGAGAAGAGTTAACAGCAGGTAATGTCATTCTTCCCAGAAAGAGTTTGGGATTCTGTGTGCAGTGATGAATGAGGGTATGTGACCCACATCTGTTTTCCATTAGCGTGGAACATTGCCCCGACATCGTTAGGAGCATTTGTCAAGATTCCCCGGACAGAGCTTCTGTAAATTACATGCTGCAAATGTGTCAGGGTTAGATAAGAGGGTAGCATTAACTTCCTCAAGTTTACTCAGGGCTCTGTCAGTCCATCTTAATATGCTATGGGCTGACGATTTCTCCTTCAGTAGTGTTGTTGTATTTTTTCATTCACAGAAGAAAAAAATATGTATGCGGTACCCTTCCAATATTGCCCGTGCTCTTTTCTCATAAATCATATTAATTGTAGACATGGTCCCAAAGCACATTAAATGCAGGCATGCGTACATGAATTAAAACATATGAGAATTTTATTATGCTCAGGGACGAGCTAACATAGTCGAATGCCTACTGCAGTCAGTGCTATACTTTTTCATTTAGGTGCAATGACCTTTTCTCATAATAGGCTTTATTTTATTGAGTATAGGTGAACCTGGTAGGGTGGTCCATCACTGACTGGGAATAAACTACACATATGCACGTAAGTATATACCAACACACATACGTCTCCCTGGCAAGCTATTTCTATGTTACTTGCCTAGATTTACATTTCTATCATCAGTCTATAAAGAATACTTCTGGGGCTGAGTGTAGCTTAGATGTAGGAGCGTGCTTGCCTAGTATGAGCAAGGCCCTGAGCCTGATCCCCATCACCATAAAAACAAACACACAAACAAACTCAAAATACAAATGTATATATACATATATATATATATACATACACATAAAACCATACCGTTTAACTGAGACAATTCTGACTGTACTCTTTACAAATAAAACTTGGAAATATATGCAGCATATGAGCCACACTTGTCCGGCACTCATACTCTTTCATCATGCATTAAACATAGCTACTTGTAAAATATGAGCTAAGGATTAATATAAAAATATAAATAACTAGGTAGTTGGGCTTTTTCCACGCAGGTAAAGGTCAGCTCACTCTTGTCCTAACTCTCAGGATGGGTGACAAGGTTAGCATGCAGACTTTAAGAGAAACCTCTGCCTTGGGGCAACTTCCCTCCACAGCTTTCAAACAGACAGGACCAAAAATCTAATTATTTAGATGTTAATTAACTGCAGGATAGTTCCTATGGCATTTGAATCTAAGGATATTTTCAGGAAAAGTCTCTGCCCTTTAAATTGTGGCTTTTCAGCTTCAAAGCTAGAGCTGTTGAAATTTAACTATTAGTTAACTGCGGCAAAAGCCACACTGATAGAAAGAATTTAAACTTTCTGTTGGGTTCTGGTAATTGATTCTACCTAAATAGAAGGTGTAGTGAGTAGGCTTGTGGAGGGAAGGACAGAAAGTAAAAGGAAGGAAAAAAAAAACCTCTTTTATATCATACCAAGCTGTATTTCACAATGGTTTCTTGAGAAAGAGAAACTAAATGTGTGTTATTAAATGTTAAGTCAGGAGAGCACCTGGTTACTTAGGCACACCAAAGAGAATTAACCAGGATTCCTCCTAAGGAGAAAAGGAAAAAGAAGTGCCTGGGTACACACACTAATTTGCTAAATCATTTTAGATTTCTGATAAGCTCCGAGGGCTTTCAACTGCGGCAAAGCCATGATGCTTGTGCCAACACAAATATTTTCCAGACACATCGTTGTCAGTGTAAATCTTAATTTGGCATCCCGCTTTTATCTTTTATATTTCATCTCACAATAGGAAAATTAATTCAAGAGAAATACGACATGAAGCAATTGTCAAGCGTTAGTTTTTCCTGAACCATATAATCTTCCGATCAAGATATAAACAACCTATTTGGAACTGTGGAACTTTGGAATGAGGCTGAAGAGATCTTCAGAAAATATCTCTAATAACAGAAATGATAAAGAAACCAACTTAAGTGTGAGCAGAAGATGCCGAGGTTTTGAAGTGGTTTTTAAGGTCACTCATAAAATAATTTAGAAGCTGTGTCTGGAGGGCATTTTGGAGGTAATAGTTTGGAAATCTGCTTAATAGATCCCACCCCATGCCTCAACTAAGTGTTGTATACAATTCAAAGGAAAAGCTGAGAGTCAAAGAGCATGCCTCAAGCTTTTCCCTTGGGAAATTCTTCCTGCTTGTCCTGTCTCCTGGATTTACCTGGCATTGCTTAAGAATGTGGGAAGGTTCAACAGGCAGAACTGAATAGCCTTGAATTTGTTTCTGTACCTTTGAAGTTGTTTGTGGAAGTAGGGCATTGTACTTTTCCCCATCCCAAATTAAACAAAACAAAACAACGAAACAAAAAAAAAAAAAAATTGCCATGCCGATAGTAGAAATAGCTTATTCACAGTTTAAGAGCAGCAACAACTGCCACTGCAAAAATGCACTTTACAACAAATGAAGGTTTTATTTTAGGCTTTGAATAATAAATTGCTGTAGGAAAAGCATGTATAACAGAAATCCCCATAATATTCTTAGAAAGAATATGACAGATGACATTCCATAACCCTATTGAGGGAGCTCTAAGAATTTCATTTATCAGTGTCTTTGTACACAAACAGAAATTTCCATAGTTCCCTCAAACCATATGAGACACGAAGTAGCTTTGAAAGAAGCGTACATAGCAGTGAAATGGGACCCTTCCACTGAGATTTGAGGATTTAAATTATGCTAGAGGAGAGTAACGCATTTTCTATTGATGTATTCATTCCTCCCCTAATTTCCTTCTTAATTTTTAAATGGCAGCTCCTTAAAATTGTGTATATCTCTCAGGTTTTCTCCATGTTAAATATTGAAAATAAATCACATACTTATTAATCTAAATTTTAGACCAAAAGGGTGGAAGTACTCATGCCCCGTTCCTTACTGTTATGCACTTCCAAAGATTGTGGTGATGTACGAGATGTGACTGTCACAGTGGAGGTAAGCTTTTGCAGGAGAATTGTCCATCTCTTGGGCTCTACCGTGGAGCTGAAGGGTCTCTTCCCTCTCTTGTATCACCCACTGCAAGCACTGGGCTATAGAGCTAAGGGCTTTTGCTAAACTAAGAGCCCTTATTTGGGTCCTGCAAGCACGGTGGCTCAGAACCATTGAAGGATTATCATCTATTGCCCTGAAATATGGCTCTGAGGATGATACTGTTTTCATCTCCCAGTAGACATATTTTAAGATCTGCTGGTTCTGTTCTGAAAATTTTTCTAATGCAGAAGCTGCAAAAAAGTTGTTATATGAACAATATCTTATGCTGATTTTGTGCTTATAGGAAGGACTTGTTTCTTTTTTAGGATCCTCAATTTTTTTTCACCCCATGGACAGTTATTGCCTTCAAAGTTATACAAAAGGGAAATGTATGGCTGGGGATTTAAAAAAGTTTATCACAAAAATGTACATATAGAACTCATGGGAGAATGTATGTGTTTTGAATAAAATCATATCCCCAGCTCTCCACACTATAACTGCACATTCCATTTCTCCCTTAAAGTGACACACCCTGAGCTGAGTTTCATGAAGAACCTTCATGAAGGGTACCATTAGCTTCAAGTATATATTTTCTTTTTTATCTTGTACCACTGGAATAATTATATTCTCTGAAATGATACAGCTACAGAATTGATTTTTTTCCAGTGCTTGTGTTTTACTTAACACAGCTTATTTACAGTATGTTTGTCCTTTGTCATTTCTCTTTTTTGTTTGAAAAATCAGTTTGTACATTTTAAATTTTTCTATCTATTCTTGCCCATTAGGCCACCATGAAAAGTTGCCCTCCTGGCTTTGAAAGAAGTGTGTCTCTTTAAATAGATGATCCTAATTTGGGCAGAAATAATATTATTGAGTAAATTATTGCACAAATCAAAGTTATGAATTTTCCAAGTATATACTGTCACATTATAAGTTCAAAGGGAGACCAGGATGAAAAATTCTCATGTACATGGAAATTCACCCAGGAGGGAAATCTTCCTATAGCTGTGTATCCTATCGATGGTCCTCAATAAAAACGTATGCTCTGCTACCAATGATGTCTTTAGAATATAATTAATTTTCAGAGGTTTCAAAAAATGATATTTTGCATATTGCCAAGAAAATGTGTATCCTTGTGGTATTTTATGAAATTTGGACCTAGTGTGCTGACTTGTCCAAACTTGCTCACTTTCCCGCCTGCAACCTTGCACAGTAACTGAAAGGGAGGACAGGGGAGAGGAGTGGGTAGTTATGATAATCCACAGAAGGTGGACAGATATCCCCCCGCATGTCTCTCTTCTCTTGGGGCCCATTGAAGATGGATCAGTTTAAAGCTTTAGTTTGTAAAGATTCTGTTTAGTGGTGAGATTATGCAGACTCTTCCCAAAGGAAGTTATGGGATCTGTGCTTCTGAGTCTTGGTTAGAATACTTTCTGGGATGCAAGACGAGCTCCCAAACCTCCACCCTGCTGGAGCCTTTGATTCAGGATTCTATTGCTGAAATTGACCTTGAGTGATGGTTGCTTTGCATGTAGCACCAGAGCCTGTAGTTAGGGTTTGATTTCCATTTCTGCAGGACTGTTACAGACATGTTGTGCTTCTGTGGGACCATGGATTTAAATACTTTGTAATGGGTATGTTTTCACCCAGCTGTACTCTGGATTTCTTCCAAAATTGTTTTAGAAAAAAAAAAACTTCCTCTCTTGTGTGGTCGTTTTCCAGCTGCAAAATTAATTATCCGCTTACTTCCATCAAGAGGTGCTGGTAGGGTCAGTGAGCCTGAGTTTGTAAAATACTTCACCTGGCTGATCTGAAAGATGTTCTGTTACCAGTGCCTTTTGGTATTATTTGTAAAGTTATCTTACTCTCCAGGGTCATTTGCAAAGCTGACCTTTTTAAGAACATGTTTGCGTTTCCTTTTAACACTTCTTGAAAGGCTTGTGTTTCTCTTTAACACTTCTTACCTGTGGGAGCATGGATTGGTAAAGGAGGTGGTGGCTTGGAGAATCCTTGGTTCATTCAACAGTGTATTGATGCTGAACACTGTAGTGCTGGGTTAGAAATGCAGCAGTGACGCCTTTCAGAATCTGCCTTGTCAAAGTAGGTGATGCAACTGATGATTACACAGTGGGAGAGACAAGGAAAGCATCAGGGAGCACTGGGGCAGTGGGAGGAGAATAATTTCTACTTCCCAAATGTGGTCAAGATGAGGAGAGGAGCTTTTTTTTTTTTTTTGGCACTGGGAATCGAACTCAGGACCTTGTGCTTGCCAGGCAGGCACTTGTGCCACTGAGCTATATCCCCTGCCCCAGGAGAGGAGCGTTCTTGAGAGGCGACATTGTGAAAAGAGATGTGTAGGATTCAGAATCCAAACACAGGGATTTGGGTTCATTTGTTTAAATTTTCCCTTTCTTTCTTTCCTTTCTCTTTTCTTTCTTTCTTTCCTTTCTCTTTTCTTTCTTTCTTTCCTTTCTCTTTTCTTTCTCTTTTCTTTCTTTCTTTCTTTCTTTCTTTCTTTCTTTCTTTCCTTCTTTCTCTCTTTCTTTCCTTCTTTCTCTTTCTTTCTTTCTCTCTTTTTCTCTCTCTCTTTCTTTCTTTCTCTCTCTCTTTCTCTCTTTCTTTCCTTCTTTCTGCAGTGCTGGGGATCAAACCCAGGGCTTTCTTCATGCAAGATGAGGGCTCTGCCTCTGAGCTACCCCAAAGCTCTCACTTAAAAAAGAATATATTTGTTTAAAATCACATGTGAAAGTTCCAGATGTGATCTATGATTAGACATTTTTCTATATGAACAGATATAATTTTTCCCTCTTCCTGTCATGTCTTTCCTTCTCTTTGAAAATCCAGTCTGATTTTATCACTGGGGTGTAATCCCTCCCTGTTTCTCTTTGTCCTTTCCTTCTTTCTTTTCCTTTTCTCTCCCTTCCCCCTGCCCCACTCCTTTTTCTGAAACAGAAGTCAGATGTTATCATGGGGCATGATGTCATATGCGCTGCCACTTTGAATTGAGGTCACAGTCTTCAGAATAGCTCTTTAACAGATTTCCAAAGAAATAGAAATTGGACTTTCAAGTGATTCTTTCAGCTGTGGGCTACCATCTGGTCCTCCTTGCATTTTAACTTCTTCCAATCTGCCTGTCTTTTTTAGGTAATGGGACTCCTGACCAACCATGGTGGGGTGCCTCACCAGCCCCAGACGGATTATGCACTCTCGCCTCTCACTGGGGGCCTGGAACCTACTACCACGGTGTCGGCCAGCTGCAGTCAGAGACTAGATCACATGAAGAGCTTGGACAGTCTGCCAACATCGCAGTCCTACTGTCCCCCCACCTATAGCACCACAGGCTACAGTATGGACCCCGTCACAGGCTACCAATATGGGCAGTATGGTCAAAGTAAGCCTTGGACATTCTAGTGGGTAATAACTCCTGAAAGGGAGATAAATTCAACTCTTGCTTAAGAAAGAGGAGCTAGAGGCACGAGTAAGCCCTACATCTGAGTATCCCATTTTGTGGCAGAGCCTTTTGATCGGTCCAGGCAGGGCTCCCTTATATAATTATTTTCTTAAGTGATGTCAACAACATCTTGTGGTCATTAATTGCAGAGACGTACAACCTGATTGCCAGTAGGTAAAACATGAGGGTTGGCCAAAATGAAATAACCCCTGGCATTAGAAACACATGTTCTTAATGAGGTCAGTGCAAGGATCATATAGGATGTAATCCCAGGGAACGGAGTTGTGTCAAACTTGTCTCAGGAATAAAAATATTAGTCTGAATCCTTTGATACCAGGGTATTAAATATGACATTGTCAGCCTGTAGCTGATATTGCCCCTGACTGGGAATTGTCCCAACATGACCTAAAAAGTTGCATGTGTTTCCTTACAGGTGCCTTTCATTATCTCAAGCCAGATATTGCATAAGTGAGCTGTCCACTTGGACCTCAAACTGGCCCTGTTTCCTCTCTCCGCAGCCTACCCGAGAAGAATCTTCTTGGAAAATTAAATAAATAACAGAGAAACAAATCACCCTTTGAGGGGAGGTGGAGACAAAGGAAAGGGATTGAATTTTCTTTCTCCAGTAGTTGGTTTCAGATACTTCTGAACATGTTGGACAAAAGCAGTGGAGAAGAGGAAGATCTGGGACAATTAAGAAACAAACGCAACACTTTAAGGCAGTGGCTTAACCCCACTACATATCAAAATATACCAACTCTTGATTGCTGAAGATCAAGAAGCTGAAACATTCCATTCTTGTGTGTGTATGTGTGTGTATCTGGACTGATCTGAGCAAGCAGAATGTTCTAAACTACCGTAGGGGAATACTATAAAGTATAACATGCTTGACGTCCAAGGCTGATACTTCGACAACTTTAAAACTGCTCACTTAACGAAGCAGGAATGGAGGAATCCTTGACTTTCTACACACTGGAAATTGATATCAAAATAATTGCCACCGTATGTTAGGAAGCTAGACTAGATGTAAAGGACCTCCCAAATAAATTATTTGTTATCATATCTTCATTTGTAATCTAGTTGTCAATAAATATCCCGGACGCACGTCTTGCCAGTAGGATGTGGGATAACAGGAAGGAAAGCTTTTTTTTTTTTTTCCAGTGTTGAGAGAGGGGTGATGTTTTCCCAATTCACGTTTATCTGGAAGCCAACCTGGGCAGGGAGAAGGGCGTGGTGGAGAAGAGGTGACATGCATTCACGTATCTGCTTATCAGTGTGCAATACTGTGTACCTCACAGACGCTTTGGCCATGACCAAGGTGATAGAAACAAAATCAGAACTATATTTTTGCAGGTGCTTTTATTTTTGCAGCTCGTAATTCATTGGGATAGACTGCAGTGATGTTTGCTATTTGCTGGACAACTGACACCTGGCTTGCTCCTTTTGATTAGAGACTATGTCACAGAATATGCTTTTAAAAATGAGTACGTTTACATTCTTCTCTTTTCTATGAAAGACAGGGCAAGAACAGAAATGTCCATATGGCTCTCGTGTACTTTTAAATTATACAATGATACCCAATATTAAAAGATTATAGGAACTGAGGTTTACATGTGTTTGTGTGATGACATTTTAGAATGTCAATAAATTTGTTCTTTGAAGTGTTAAGAGGAACAAGAAGGTGGGAGGCAGTGTTATTTATTTCTTCCTATTCTCAGAACCATGAATGAGGTAGGCACAAATCCATTCCTGTTAGAGGCGAGAACTATGACGTAGTCAGTTAGCAAACCTAGGCGTAGCGCTGAGTTTAGTTCCCACAGTGCACGGGGGTGGTAGAAAAGAGAAGTAGTATCTTGTGTTGCAGCCTCAGCCAACAACAATGTGTTGTAAAAATGTCTTTCATGTAAAAAGTGCAGTAAATATTTACTATTTATAATGAATAAACAGTTATGAAAACTTGCCCCACACTGCTTTTTGGGGGGGAGCTGGTGAATGTAGCAGAAATAAAAAACTGGGACATGGGAAGCCCCCCAAAGCACACCCTTGATTTCCAGTGTTTGTTTGTGTATGAGACTATTACACGGATAGATAAGATTGCAAAAGGCAGTCACATTCACTTGAAGTGGTGTCATTGAGCACACTCTGAGGTTTATATTTTTGTGGATGTGGGATCGAGGAAGACCCTGCGGTCTGCTGTCCTTCGTTCGTCTTGGTTTTCTCAGAGCGGTCGCATCCCTGCACCGTCACTTGGAAGCATTTCTTCTCCAGCAGGTCAGGCTTCCTTTTTGCCCCCAACTGTCTTCTCCACAAAATGTTTATTTTAGCTTTCAGTTTTATTTTATTTCAGTAGCATACTTCAGTCTTCATGGGCTGTATTATTGCTGATTTCATCCCTTGTCCTTTCCCCTCTTCCTCATCCTTCTGTCTCCTTCTATCCTTCTCTCCCTGCTTTCTTCTTGCCACCGTATCCAGTGAGACTCTAGTTGTGCCAGGCCTGGTGGGCAGTACCTAGTGTGTAATGCAGAGAAGCAAATGCACTGTTTCAAGAGCGTGAGGAGTGTTGTTGTATGGGGAAAATCATCATCATATCCTCTGAAGCCCTTAGCAGATGAAACTGAGGTGCAGGGAGCTTATGTGACATCACCCAGCGATGGAGCTAGAAATTAGATTTGAACTCACATAGTCAGACTTCAGAACCTAGGTGCTGAGCTCACATTCTTCTGCTTCCTCCAATCCTGATGTGGGAGAATTGACCGTCAGATGAACCTGAAGGAGCACTGCTTGCGTCAGTAACTGCTGGCTATAGATGGCTATTCAAGTTTAAAGTAATTCAAAGCCTATAAAGTTAAAAAGTTAGCTCCTCAGTGGCACACATTTCAATTGTACGATAGCCACATTTGGCCAGAAGCTACTGTATTTGGCTGCACTGCTGTAAAACATTCTGGAACACCATTGCAGAGTTCTAATGGTCAACTGACTTAAAGTCTCGTAGAAATCCCAAGGACCTAAAAGTACAGAAGGCAAGATTTTCTTAATCTTAATAACCCCTTATTCCTTTTTTGTGCATACACCTATCTAGTTAAATATGTTGCTTCTTTTCTAACCATTATCTGCTCCAAAAATAAGGTTTTACATTGTTTATTTATTTATTTAATTATTATTTTGAGACAGGGTCTCACTGTGTAGTTCAGGCTGGATTTGAGTTCACTATATAGCTCAACCTG
This sequence comes from Chinchilla lanigera, assembly GCF_000276665.1. Lineage (NCBI taxonomy): Eukaryota > Metazoa > Chordata > Mammalia > Rodentia > Chinchillidae > Chinchilla > Chinchilla lanigera. The sequence continues at coordinate 11,559,286 of NW_004955453.1, forward strand.
GCCTCAAACTTATAGTGATCCTCCTGCTTCAGCCTTTTGAGTGCTGGGATTACAGATATGGGCCACTACTCCTGGCCGAAGCTGTTTTATTTTACCTCTCCAAATGCTGCATACCATCTCCATTTCGTAATGTCAACCTACCCTTATGACAAACTCAGGTTAAAAACAGGCATTTCAGAAAATAACAATTCACTCCCAATACATGTGAGAAATGGTCATGGGCCTGGATTTCACAGTGGCAACTGATCTTACATGATCACTTTTCTTCCTATCTCCTGATTTCTTTTTTTTTTTCCCTCCAGTACCAGGAATCGAACTCATGACCTTGTGCTTGCCAGGCAGGCGCTGTGCCACTGAGCTAAATCCCCAGCCCAACCTATCTCCTGATCTCAATGTGCCATATGTAGCTCATCTCTTTTTGATACACTTCTTTATACCCATCTCTAAAAGCTATTACCCACCTGTTATTCCTCATATTCAAACTCTCTGGAGATCTCTCTCTGTCTCTCTGTCTCTGTCTCTGTCTCTTTCTCTCTCACTTTCTTTCTCTCTCTCTCTCTCTCTCTCTCTCTCTCTCTTTCTCTCTCTCTCTCTCTCATCTTTGTCAATCTCCAGAAAGAATAGGATCTGAATTCCTCCCTGACTTGGGGCCTTGACTGTTACCTCCACAATAAGGCACTCTTAAGACTTTGAACTCTTGGCATTCAACCAAGCTTGAATATACTTATTTGCAAACTGATCATCAGAATTCATGATCATTAAATTGTGGATATACCATGGTACATGATACATCCTGGGCAGTAGTTTTCCTAGGAATAGATAGTCATGTTTCACATCTGTGATATAAACAAACATAGTATATTCTGCTTTTAATTAGCTTTATCTAAAGATGCATTTTCAGACATTGGTGGATATTTCAGGGAACTTAGAAGGGATCTCCTTAAACATCGGCAGGTAGAACCGGAGTAATGGGTATTCGCAGGCTCATGTATATGGGATTAGAAAGTGTCTCAAATGGAGAGGGGATGGGTTAACGAATGCTCTTTCTGTAAAGGTGGCCTAGAAGTCTCCAACCCCACACTACCTAATTAAGAATTAAAATTAACACATGGGACTTGAGCCAACATCTCTATAAGGAAGGAATCTCTTCTGAGGATGAAGACTTGGGCCTTCATTATTGAATGAATAGTAAATAAAAATATCACAGATAAAGAGAGCTAGTGCGAAACACAGAGGACATGAGGGACCAGCGGCGGTATTTAGACAAAAGGAGTCACATGACCAGCCTCAGTCTTCGATAGGTGCTCAGGGATCTGGAAATGAGTGTTAGATGTTGTGGGAGAGACAGGAAGCAGCAGCGGCCAGGCACAGGGCTTCAGAGCAAATGCCTAAGATAGAACTATTGTCACCCTCCTCAGAGATTTCCCCTCAGTACTGCTGTCCTTTGCACCTTAAGAGCCCCGTCCCATGTCTCACCCGTAGCAGGTACTCAAAGTCCACCTGTTGAGCACAAGAACAAATAAACAAATGAAGAGTGACTCACTTATACCATCTCCATGTGAGCTTCTGAACGAAGAGACATTTAGCTTGTGCAGGCACAAAGGTGCGGAAATTGTCTTAAAATTGGATAGAGGCAAAGCCTTCAGTGAATGACTCTAGGTGATGATTTGTTGGATCACCACTGAGGGGATTGGAACACAAAAGGGAAATACCCTAACTATTTTAGCAGAATTTTAAAAAAAATGGGGACAGTAGCTGGTCTGCTTGGACCACTGGACTCAGAATCCACAGAGATGAGTACAAGGAGGTTGATGTAGCAAGAGCTTGGGAAAAAGCCTTTGACTGCATTGAAACTATGGGGAAGTTTTCTGAGGCTTGAAGGGATGGTTAAGGTGCTTCCACAGCACACCCATGGTGGAGAAGTTGCAGCGGAGACTTGTTAGCCTCCCCTCCGCAGTCCCACAGCCACCTCGCAAGCCAAAGAACAAGCTGTGCTAAGGCAGCAGCTCCAGCTCCCGTGCAGGAGGATGAGTCATGCTAATTTGGTGATGTTTTCATCTCATGATTTCTCCAGCTGGAGGCTGCCCAAGCCTCTCTGTGCAGAAGTGAGTAGCGCTCGGCCTTTTCCCCAAGAGGTGTGGTGACATCTTGTGCCCCAAGCTCCTGTGATCCTGTGACATTTGGGAAAACTGCAAGGATGGAACTCAGCAGCCTAAGTGCCTTTCCATCATCCTGTTTGCCTGGCTTCCTTCCCTGCTCCTGTAGCTGAACATTCCCGGAGTTCCTGAACCTGGAAAACAATCCCCACCAATGCTACTTTGTTCTACTCCTTGTGCAGTGAGAGCGCTGGGCAGTGACTTATTCCTAGTGAGTTGGTCAATGCATGGATTATTGAGCCCTTACCATATGCCAGCATTGGGGCCATAATGAGATGTAAGACACGGTTCCTGCTGTCAAAAAAAAATCAGAGAGCAGAGAAACAGGCCAGGTCAGTAAACAGAATGAGATATCAAGTAATATGTAAGCAAAAGTTAGCATGGGAACCCAAGGAAAAAACATAGCACTGTCTGCCCAGCATGGAAACACTTTTCAAAGTGGCCCTGGGCCTGCATATGCAAGAGTACATAGTAACTGGGTGGATACAGTGGCAAAGGCATGCTAGTTCCACATGATGCCAACTGTTGTGTTGCCCAACTGGAGAAGTCAGGGTGATCAGACTGGGGCCAGCCAACCAGATTCTCTAGCAAGGCAAGTCAACAGCCAGTTCTAGAAATCCCTAGTTGACAGAACCCAAAATCTTAGATGAGGCAAAGTGGGGCAGTTCTTAATTTTCTGAGGAATAGTTTGAGAGTGTTTTAATTGCAAGGGTAAGTTAGGAAACTCAGGGGAGGAGGAACATGCATCTTTACTTTTATCACCTTCCTAAACTGACCTCCAAACGCTTGGAAAGAGCCCAGCTCTTAGTGGGCCAGCTGTACGTTCCTTGGTGGAAGACTTTGTGGCAGTCTGGACACTGCCCCGTAATTCTTCCTTGCTTTTGCTTGGAAAACTGCAATACCCTCAGCACCTCCACCCCTTGCTGTAGGCTGATTGGAAGATCCATTCTTACCAATTATCCAACTGTATATAATTGGGTGCTCAACACTTTTGCTCAAGCTGGATGGTTAAAAATGGAAAAAACACCCAAATTTCTTTCTTTTCTTATTTTTTGAACTTCAAGTTTAAACTCTTGCTTAGGACCAGCTGTATGTACCCCACGCCCCCATCCTTGCAAACACAGTCTACTGATCTTGGTTGTGTAGAGAGAAAACAAACACCCTACTCTTGAGTGGAGAGTCAAGTACATACAGAGGCTAAGTTAGCCAGCTTTGTGTAAGGATATCAAAGGCTGTCACTGTAGCCTGAGTTTTACGTTGGTAAATTTCATTTACTTAGAGGAAATCGATCACTTGTTTCTGGGCTTGGAAGTGTAGAGATCAGCTCACTCACTGGAAATAAACTCTTCCTAGAAACACAGTAGCAGCCAAAGCGCTCCTGTAGATGTATTTGGGTCTGAAACTGCTGTCATTTCACACAATCATGATTTGCCTCAGGGTCTCATCCAAACATAAACACTAAATTGAACTGAAAATTCAGAGAAGGGCTTTGAATGAAGAGCTTATTTACAAATTTGAAGGGGCGCAAAGAATCACAAAGGATTGTGTAGTAACTTAGTGATAGCAAGAGCTCTACCATGGAGTGGGGACGGCGGGTTTCCTATAATGGGGGAGAGAGCACTTTGTAAAGCAGGTGGTTCTGAGAGTGACCTGGCGTGGAGCCTAGCAGACATCCAGAGGAAATCTCAAGAAGAGAGATCTGGGGGCAAAGGTCTGGTGTAATCTTCTTCCTTCTTAGCCCCCACTGAGGCTGGCCCTGGCTGAGCCTAGGTAGAATCTAGGACACAGGAGCCAAGCCTGTGGTTTGCCCAGCAAACTCCTGCACAAAGAACAAGGTAGAGCAGGTGAAGAAGATTCTGGGAGGGTCCTTCCCTGTACTTAGGTTAAGTTTTCTGTCAATTATGGTAGAGTAGAAAACATGGAGATGTTGAAGATGTAGAAGAAAGGAAGTCAGTTGACTGAAGCAAGCAAGTCCTTGGAGAGTGGGAAGGCAATGAGTCAGGTGCATGTCAGGGGTGGGTGATTTTGTCTAGGAAGGAGGATGTCCTTTTAAACTCTTCTACTTAAGTCCCAGGAGTAGGGAAGAATACAGATGAGCTTGCAGGTAGAAGAGGAGGCTTTGGAGGTGACAGTTCACTTCTGCTGCCTCTGGTTTCTCTGAAGCTGAGAGAAGTGGAGAGGAGGGAAGCATTTCAGGGGTTGCAGTGGTGTAGTGTGGCACTCTCTTGGAGCATAAGGATGGCAGTGTACAAGCCTCCTGGCGCAGATTTAAGGGGTGAGAAGACTGAGGATTGGATTGATGGTTGGGGAAGACTTGCAGCACAGTGAATAGGAGTGAGAGGTAGAAATACCACTGACTGGACGGCAGGACTAGGTCTAGTGGGGCCTTGAGGGCTATTACACGGGTTTCCTCCTCAGAACACACAAAGCTGCTACACTGGGGAACCACACCCTGAACTGCATTGTTGGAAGCATCAGCTTTGAGAACTGCCTTTTGAGGCCTGGAACAATAAGGGAGCTGGTGTGAGGTCACCTCTGTACAGAGAGTTTTGTAGATCAGTCGCTGCTGGGCTTGACATGGTACCAAGGATGGGGATGTTCTTCTGATGCAGTCTTTCCCATTGCTTTGTGTCTTCCATGTCCTTTAAAAAAAGTGTATTGCTCTAAAAATACTTTCATGGCTGTGAAGTCTAGTGCTGGGGAGCAACAAGTTGGGGAACCACTGAGTTAGGTTTTAAATTTTGGACCTGTGGTTTATATATTGTTCACTAGCTGTGCAATTTTAAATAAATGATCTCATTTCTCCAAATCGATTTCTAGTTCCATAGAAAAGGAAAAGTACTGATGGTTCCTTGTTGGACCCTAGTGAAGATTAAATGAGATATTGCATTATTCTAGCCCATGGGGGAACAATCCAGAAGCATCAGCTATTGATATTATTTAGTCACATTAACAGTAATACGTAGATTTCAGATATGTGCCTGGGCCCTTCAATTTGATCATCAATTTATCTAAGTTACAAAAATAACAGATTGTTTTTTGACGAATGTGAGTGAAGTCACGAGAGACTTTTCATGTGAATATAATTGATTGAGAACTTATTTCATAGTTTATTTTTTCCCATATTTGGTTATAGTTTTTAAATGATGCTTTGTTATCACTGAGAGTTTCAAAACTAATGGGACCAGAGCTCTAAACAAGAAAATAATAAGCTTATCTTTGGCTCCAAAGAATCTTTACTGATGCTGCCTTATCTATCCCTGCAACTCCACTGATGAAAACTGCTATGTTTCTAGGGCTAAAGAAACACACTAAGGGGCTGGGGATTTAGCTCAGTGGCACAGCATCTGCCTGGCAGTCGCAAGGTCATGAGTTCGATTCCTGGTACCAAAAAAAAAAACAAAACAAAAACCAAAAAACAAGAAACACACTAAGACCCAGCACAGGCAGGGCCGTGCAAGCTCCTCTCCTTTGCTACAAACAGGAACATAACACTGCAAGACTGATCCTTAACAGAAGCGTGAGAGGCCCGGGAGAGTATCAGTAGCAGGCTTTCTTTTAGGGGAGCTTTACTAATTCTTTTTGGCGTGGATTTTACAGAAATCTATGCTTTTAGGGGAAATTATTAGTAGATTTTTGCAGACACAAATCAGTGGGCTTTTGACTGCATAGCTACAGGCAAAAAATGATCTGTTATTTGACCATCTAAAGAGTTAGCACTCTCCTCTCCTTTGCCAAATACACCCTAACTTGTTTTAAGTGTGGGGTGGTCCTGTGCTCAAGCTAGAGCTGACCACTGCAATCCACGGGAAGGGTGGGGAGCAAGGAAGCTTTATGCTGCAGTGACAGAAAATGAACATGAGGCAAATATCAATTTAAGGCAGAGTTGGATCCAAATGGGCCAAGTTACATTTTAAATGAACATTAAAAAGTTATATTAAGAATTGGTTTCATTTATACTACTGGTTTATCTCAGTTCATTAAAAAGGAAGATTTGTGCTGTTATCTGTTTTTTTTTTGTAAGAATCCTTTTGGGTTATATCTTGTATTCTGAGTAATTGCTTTGAAAATGATATGTAGTGTAGTAACTTGTTATTTGATTATGAAATCTTGTTTTATTTTTCATAAAATTAAAAAAAGAATTAGAATGTAAATCGCAAGAGATTGAGACCTGAGATCCAACACTTTGATTCATTTATCTGATAACTACGTTTAGAGAAGCTTTTGCCAGCTGAGCAAGTGTGTTTGAGGTTTTGGTCAACGAACAGACTTGTTTTCTGCCTTCTGCAGCTCACATGGGGGAAGACGGATATAAATGAATAAAGAAGTGAGCAATTAGAAGTTTTGCTGAGTGCTGGGAAGGAAAACAGTGGGAGGCAGAGAGAAAATGAGGAACCTTACTGAGGCTGAGTGGTAGGAAAGGCCTTGGTGGAAAAGAGAAGAAGTGAGCTCTGGGAAGTGAAGGGAGGTTTTCTCGCCAGAGGATCAGCATGATCTGCAGTGCTGAAAGCTAGCCCTGTTCTGCCATGCAGGAGGTGGAGGGGAGCATAGGATGAGGTTGGCTCGGCTGGGTTGCGTCATGCCTCTCTGTAGGCCATAGCAAAGGGCTAGGATTTGATTCTGTGTGCAATGGGAGGTCCACTGGGGGCTTTTGGGTAGAGGTGGTGTATTATATAATTCCCATCCTCCAGCGAGGAGATTTCAGAGGGAGGCAGAGTGTCATGCTGAGACTTGAACTATTTGTGTAGCACTGCAAAGGGTGCTGGCTTTGGAATTGGTCAGGTATGGCTTGGACCCTGATTTGATCCCTTATTATTAATTCACTTATGTCCTTCAGTCAGTAGTTACTCTAAGCTCCTACTTTCAAATCAAATGGAAATTAAATTATGTTCATCTCATAGCATGGTGAGATTAACTGGGTTAATTTTATGTGTCTTAGAATTATTCTGACACATCTAGTGAACTTCCAAAAATGTTAATTCTCTTTCCTCTCTCACTGGGTAGAGAAAAAAGGCATGATACTGCACTTCTTAATTACTAGGCGTGTGTAGGATAGCACCCATGTGCCATTGATGGTAAAAGACATCTATCCTTGGGCTGGGGATTTAGCTCAGCAGCACAGCACCTGCCTGGCAAGCGCAAGGTTGTGAGTTTGATTCCTGGTACTGGAGAAAAACCAAAACAAACAAACAAACAAAACAAAACAAAAAAAAACCCAATAAAAAAGACTTCTATCCTTGCCTTAGGGTATATGTGATGGCAGAGGCACTACCTGTTAGTATTTACTTCAAAAGCTTAAAATTCTCTTTTCTCTCTAAAAATAACAAAAGCTCATTGGAGAAAAACTGGAAAACATGGAAAAGCAGAAAGGGAAAAAATCTGCTTAGAGAGCTACAATCCAAACACAATCATAGTATGTAGTCACACTTTGTCTTTCTTTGCCTTGTTTTACTGGGCATAGTAATATCAACTACTTGTTAAGGATGTGGAGAAAAAAAATGGCATCGTATTTGTGAAAAGTTTTATAAATTTTAATGTACGAATGAATATAGTGTATTCTTGTTTCATTGCCACTTTCAAAGTGACCATAACAGTGATGAAATGCACATTTAGATATTGGGATTCTCCTTTGGGCTGGTCAACATTTCAGAGTTTAAAGCTCTTTATTATATGATACAATAAAAAAGGAGATATATTAACTAGATACTTTTGGTAGCTGTAGAATTATTCTCCTTGCAGGTCAATGCATTTTATATTTTTTGAATACATTATTTCATTTAAAGAAAGTGTTGATTATGGCAACCTGAGCATATCATTCCCCACTGCTGTGGAGATGATTGGCACTACCTTCTTTTAATGATAAAGAGTTAAAAGGGGATTTCTAATAGCTGGTATCTGGAGGATGTTCAGACATTGAAGAAAAATTTGGCTGAGAGTCTATAAATTCACAACATCATAGAAAACCCCATTGTCCAAGTGACTAATATCACACCACAGGAAGCCAGCATCTGGGAGTAAATGTCTTCCAGTCTTTGGAAAGACAGTGTATATTATCCAGTTACTCAGTCTGTGTCATGAAATATGAAAATAGTGCAGGAAAGACACATCCCACTTGACCTTTGCAGAATGATTTAATAAAGTTAGCTTGATACAAAAATATGAAAGAGCAATTGCTGATAAAAGCTGAACTGTGGCTTCCTTCTTTCAGATCCTCCTTTCTTTGGAAATGCTTCACAGGCTTTATTAACTCTTTAATGTTTTTGTAATTGGTGGCATTTGTCCCTGAGGCCATATTACCAGCCCTGGAGTTGGGTCCATTAGAATAAAGATTCCACATCTCCTAGTTTTTCAGCCCCTTTCAGCACTCATCTTGATATCTTTGTCTGTATAATTAGGCAAGTGTGTTTTCAATTGCTTTTACGTGTGTACATATTTCACCCCTTTTACTGCTATCTTGATGGATGTTTTATGGGATAAATTTTCAATTGGTGGCCTCCTCCACTTAGAGAGGTGCCAACTTTTGCTTCTGTATCCACTTATGGCTCTATCGATTCCATCTGCAGGTGTAACTGAATATGGTCCTTCACTTTATGGACGAGGCCTGGGCCTCCTGGGTTTTCTGAGTACTCTATTACCCTACTATTTTCCCCGCTGTTACTTATTTTTTCTATAGTGTTATTCTGATTTAAGATGAAATATAGACCTATGCTCCCAAATCTGGAAACTACAGGAAAGCTTATAGAAACTTCTTTGCGGTTTTAGAACTATCATTATGATTGCAGTCATCAGCCCAACTGATTTCTGTGCAGAGGCCTTTCTGACCATCTGAACCTGAAGTTTTAAGTGCCGTCTTATAACATCATGAGGTTTTCTTTTCGCAGAAACATGCATCATTCCATGATATCTTCTTGCTCATTTTTTTGTTTATGCTGAGTGTGAGAGTGGGATATTGTCAGTATTATTTAATAATGCTTCTGATGTACCTTATAACTACCCAGGACATATTTGGTGCTCGTCAATATTTGCTTAATGAATGCATGAACTAACATTATTTTAAAGCGCATTTTCATTTACAAGTATAAACAAACGCTATTAGAATTGCTAAATTTATGTTTCTCTTTGTACTCAGCATTTCTTTTCTATGTCCCATCAGCCAGGATAAGCTGGGCAATGCTGCCATAACAAACAACCCCAAATCTTAGTGGTTTAAGACAAGAGATTATTTCTCATTTTCTCTACATATCTGATGTGAGCTACCAAGAGACCCTTATTTATCATAGTCACTCAGAGTCTCTGGCAGATCAAGTTTTTAACCTCTATACATGATTTCAGTGTGGTCAGAACAGGGAAATGTGGTGAGTTGGACGCTGGTTCTTAAAACCTCCAGCCAGACATGACACAATTCACATCTGTTCATGTTTTATTGACCAAAGTAAGCCCCCCATAGGCTAACCTTAAAAAAGGCTGGGGAAATGTATCCCAACCATGTGCTTAGGGAGATCTGGAATTATTTGAATTATAGCTTTCTTGACTACTACACTGGTTAACAGTGCACTTGGGGAACAATGAAAAGTAATTTTATTTCTTACCCTAGACCTCCACTTTTTCTGTCTACAGGCAGCTACTTTGACAGTCTGTGTCACAGCATGCTCAAAGTATTCTCTTCAGATATAAACATATGTGGTATATATGTATTCTTTTTTGCTACTCAAATAAGAATATGCAATGTGCAGTATTCTTTTTTGATTGTTGGATTATTTTATTTTTACATAATATATGTGGGAAGACTTTCTGTATTGGATCATGGAGTACTTCTGCATCAGTGCTGAATTGCTGAATGCATCCTTCCACGCACAATTCCAACAAAAGCACACTTAGATGAAGCTGTTGTGGTGTAACAATAACTAGCTGGGCTTGCTTCAGAGAGATTTGGTTTGCAATACAAAATGCCACCAATTAGCTGAACGGGCAACTCATCTTTAGTCTTGGTTTTTCTCAGTGGTAAAATAGATATTAATTCATCCCTACCAGAGTTGTCATGAGAAATAAATGAGATAATTTTCCTTCAGCTTAATGGCTGTTCCATAAGTGTTTGTTTGGTAAGTGTTCTAAGTCTGTGAACTTGAATATAAATAAGGTCTTGTCACGTTAATCTTATTATAACAGGAGATAACAGTAAGCGCTCAGTTGTATGGAAGTCATAGAGATTCTTTTATTCCTCTTTCCAGTCTCACTTCTAAAAACTGAATTTAAAGAGGAGAAGGAAAATTGAGATTTATTAATTTTATGATCCTGAATTACTATAGCACACAAATTGGGCTCAAAGCTTGGAAACATAAACACACAAAATGACACCATCACCAGAGTCCTTGAGTGGATGCAAAAATTTCCATTGATGGAGTAGTGATGGCCAGGCCTGGTCCTTGTAGTACTATCACATGGATTATAACAGGCTACACAGAAGGGGAAGAAGGTAGAAAAGGGTCATCAAGGGAAGATCTAGCATTAAGCTATGACCTAGGGATCTCCTCTATCAATTTACATTCACTTCTGTCTTAGTTACTTTTCTCTTGTTGCTGAGACAAAATACCCAACACCCAAAATTAAGGAAGGAAAGGTTTATTTAGCTCACAGTTTGTGGAGGTTTCAATTCATGCTTGGCTGGCCCCAAGGCAGAGTGGCACATGGCAGACAGCAACTGTTCATGGTAGCAGAAGACAGCTAAAGCAACAAGAGCAAAAGGAGGAGCAGCTGTAAGCAGACTCTTTCCCTTCCTTACATGGTATGCAAAATACCTGCCCCTGGGCAGGTGTAGCATGAATTCACACCCATGAATCAATCATAAACTCTAGAAGCCTGTTCTATGACTGCATGTGGCTTTGCAGGGGATACCCAGGTATGAACCATAACAGCTTCCTATGTCCTAATTGAAAGTTATCTACTGCAAAACATGCAGGTAAACAAAAGATCAAATACTGTTTGCCAATACAGGAGTTCATCATGTCTTCCTTACTGTTGATCACATACATCTCATAATTGGCTTCAGTCTTTTGTCAACTGTGTAGGCTTTGCTAAGTGTACCTGCGGT
>NW_004955453.1:11570629-11677454 GCF_000276665.1 Chinchilla lanigera
CCATTCCATTCCATTCCTATTCTATTATTTCTTCCTGTTATGTTCTATTTCATCCTCTCCTATCCTACCTTACATATTTCTTTTCATTAAAAGAATTATGGTTGTAAGCCTTGCATTAGTTTCATGACTCATCAGATGGGCCAAGATTCACATTTGGAAGAAGTTGCCCTGAAAGCTTTCCTTTTGTTTTGTGGATTCACCAGGTAGCACCACAGATAGTAACATCAAATTTGCAACTCTGTCAGAGGAACACACTTTACTTCTCTTTCTAGTTCACCGACTGAAGCAGGCCATGTAGCCCTTTGAACTTCAAAAGGGCCACTCAGCTTCTCCAAGTAGGTGTCTGAACGGCAGCTCAAAGTTAGTGCACCTTAAGCAAAACTGTATCTAGTCTTGAGAATCTGCTACTATTATGTCACTCTATGTCTAAATAAGTGGCATCACCACTCATCCAGGTAATCATACCCTTGATTTGGGAGCCATGTTTGACTGTTCTGCTTTTATTACACTGCACAACCAAATTATCAGCAAATTTGGGAAACTTTTAATTAAAAATAGATCTCAAGTCCAATAGCTTTTCATTACTTCTGCTGCTGATATTCAAGTCAAACTGCCCTCCTCTCCCTCCATAATCCCCAAATGGGGTCTTGCCACCCACTCCCACTCTGTTGCCCATATAGCAGTTAGGAGTGGTGGGTTTTTTGGTTGTTGTTTATTTGTTTTATTGTGGTACTAGGGATTGAACCCAGGACCTTTGCACTGAACTACATCCCCGCCCCTTTTTAAAAACTTGTTTTCAGACAGAACCTCAATAAATTGCTGACTGGCCCCAGGCTGGGCTCAAAATTTTAATCCTCTTGCCTCAGCCCACATCTCCTCAGAGTGCTGGGATTATAAGCATGTGCCATCATAGCCACCCCAGGGTGATTCTTTTAGATCTAGCTCAAATCTTGCAAATTCTCTCCTTCTGATGACTTCCCATTTGTACAGCAAAATTCAACATTTCTCAAACTATGGTTTATGATGTCTACATTCACTTAAGTATATGTGTGCATGCATAGACATACATTGGTTTGTGGCATAGATTTTTTTTTTCCACTAAGAATTGCAGGAAACACTGTTTTATATAACCCAGCCCCTGGGTAGGTTATAACAGGAGATAATAATCCTTTGTCTTATCCAGCTCTAAGCACTCTAGCCTCCTCCCTTTTTCTCAACATTCTAAGTGCCCTCCATCTGCCTCAGGACCTTTGTATTCGTTAGTGTGTCCTTTCTGAAACTCAGTTCATTCTCAGGATATTCTGCAACTTCAGTTTCCTTTGCCTTCTTGGAAACCTAATCCTATTCCTCTTTGTCATCTTCAAAAGGCCTAAAGTTTGGTTTAAAGAATTAGATTCTAAAACAAAAGACTTCAAGAAAAAAATGAAGGGGAGAAAAACATATGTACTCTCTCTACATGGTCCTTTATTATATATACAAACAATTAATTCTGTACTACTTGTAGCTGAAATTCAAAAGAGGCATATAAGTAAAAATGTCAGAACCTGCCCACCTCTCTGGAGGCTTCCCAAGTTAATAGTACCTTTCACTTATTTCTTATGCTTATACAAACACATACAAACTTATGTTTACAGATACGTGATTTATTATTTCATATAACAGCAGATTATGTACACCCTACTACACAATGCTACACAGGGTGGGCTTGTAGTTCATTACGCCATTTTTTGGTGGATGGGTACAGATAGATTACAGTCAACTTTTTGTATATATATCCTTCCATGCTGTGCTATTATTTCCACAGGAGAGACTCAAAAGTGAAACCCTGTGGCAAGCAACTGTAGTTTCATCCCACTTCCCACCCACTTCGGGAACCTATCCTCTGTCTCCTGTTAGCATTTGGCCATATTGGCTCCCACCCCCCACCATCCCACCAAAGTGCGCACAAGATGGGGACAGCAGGAGGTAGAGTAGCTATTGTGGCTCTTGACCTAAGTTGTTTGTTTATAGTGACCCAGCCTCAGAAGCAGACAGCCTGCTCTTTTGGATTGCTGACAAAGGGGACAATTAATATAAAATTCATGTGCTTTTCTGGATTGTATTCTGCACCACTTTCCTTTAAAAGGAATCTCAATAAAACAGAAAGCACCTGGGATTTAGGAAAAATTTCTCTTGTTCTTAGAAGAGGAGGGGAAAAATGAGATGCTGTTAAATGCTACCTAAAATCCCATGAAATTGCGTGGCTGATGCCTGAATGCTTGACAACAAGCATGTGAAACATATCACCATAGTACCTAAACTATTTTTTTTTATAATTTTCAGAGATAATTTAGAGTTGTTTTGCTTTGTTTCTCCTACTTTTTCATGACTTACGGTTTCCTTGCTTTATCTTTTAGTACTTCTAAGTTATTTGACTTTATTATTTTTTAAGTGATAAGTATTTGACAATTAAAAAGACCTGTGGCTAAAGATAAAACAAATCAAAACAAATCAGTTTTAGGTTAACTGGAGTAAAGGAAACAACCACAAAGGCAAACCCAAAAGAAAAGATCAGGAAAAAAATTAATGTTACATGCTACCATGAATAAAATAAGCAACACACATACTTATTGATAATAATGAAGTGTATGTTCCATTTTAAGATATGCAAAATTAATTTTACCAAATGGGTTAATATATACAGCCTTTCTATAGCTTCAAGATATTTTAAATGACTACTTTCTGATACTAAGAAGGTATAAGAAAAGTCAGAATGAAATAATGCACAAAGATCACCGCTGAATGATTCTGAATGGCAGAGTTGACTACCTGGCTTTATCATGTCAGAGATTTAAACTCAGAAACTAGGATACTGATCAAATAAATTCCAGAAACAAAGGGAAATTTCGTGACTTCATTATTGTTGAACATGTACTCTTAGCCTGAGTTTCTTTTTTCCATAAGAAAATGAAGAATTTGATTCCAGAAAGCGGTGGGGGTGTTGCACAAAATGTTGAACTACAGTGCTATCGCTTCTATTCTGATCTTGCTCAAGTTCATCAGGGAAAATTAACCTTGGCAGCTTATTCAGTGACTAAATCTTGATATTTTTCTGGCTTAATTCATAACATAACTGTAAGCTATTGCTCTGTGTTTATATTTCCCATCCATTTCTCACATTTCCAAAGCATGCTGATATGTGATCCGGGCAGTTTAGCTACCATAATTGGCATTTTTCTTGGGCCAAAAGGAAACAAATTCCTTATCCACCATACTTTTTTAATTTCTGAAAAACAACAAGTAACATGGTTAATCCCCTTTTTGATCTTTTTTCCTTTTGAATTTTCCTTATATTCTTTCACTCTTTTAATCTTTTACTCTCTTTTTAATCTTCTCATTTTGCCCCACCCCTTTTATTTGACTTCTCATTATGTATTGCTTTAAAAGAACTGGTCCAGTCTATGGAAATGGGTCTTTTGGATCTATTCAAAGACCCATTATCCACATTTAGAGGCCTTCTTATTTCTTTAAAGAATTTCACTGCAGCATTTGCCAAGATGTTCCAACAGACTATCTTTCACAGTATTAATAGAACACAAATTTTGTCCACAAAAATGACAACTAAATTGTTTTTTCCAATGAGAAGTAAACAGACAAGATTTTTCATCTTCTGCATAGATGAGTGAGATACGAGGTTATGGTAACAACTCAGAAAATCTGGCAATGGCTGTAAGAAGTCGCTTAGCTTTTTCAATCAGAAACATCCATACATACATATTTTTAGAAATTTCTATTAGCTTATTTCGGTGATGGCAGTGGCAGTGGTAGGACAGGTTAGTTTCAGAAGCGGGCACTGTTTTGAGAGTTCATCTTTACATTCTTCTTAGATGATTTTGAAACTCACATAGCAGTTATGTTCATGCATAAGGTAGACTTTTAACAGCAGCCAGTAGTTTGGAAAGAAAGAAAAGTTTGGGAAATTCTAAATAAAAAATATATCCACTTCATACATAACTTGAAAAGCTTGAAATGAGTTGTCCATTTCTCTTATAAGTCACATTTTCAAAACACACTCATAGGATGTTTGGCTGCTGGTCTAATATTACACCTTTCTCTTTCATCTTTCTTTTTACTACAAACCCTTAATGACAAATGCAGGCGGGTCAGTGATACTGATATACCTTGCTCTTAGCATGTGAATTAGTCATCAGACAATCAGTTCAGGGGTCAGGCTTAGAGAAATAGTGCAAAGTGAGTGAGATGCAGGTCGGCAGAGGTGCGCGCGCCACTTCAAAGGGGGCATGTATGGCCACGAGGAGCCGGATCACAGGGAAGAACAGCTGGGATTCTCTTCACTTGGGGATGGAGGGTTTGTGTGTGCTCGACAGTGTTTGGAGCTGCGATAGGGTTTCACTACTTTGTAAAACAACAATTTACTTTAGAAGAACTCTGCTGTTAAAACACATAGGAAGTTAGAGTCCACAGGAGACCAGGTGCCTAATATTAAGCAAAGGGACACCATTTAGGACAAACTACTAAAAAACAACAAACAAATACCCTGGGGACTTGTGTGGGGGCCAGTGACAGATTTTACCTTCTGAGGAATTTATGAAAAAGATTTTCTTTTCCTGGGAGTGAAGTTAGAACATAGTCAGGTTTGCTTAGAAATGAAAATGAAAATATTAAATTGTGAGTTGATTCGGAAGATGTCAGAAATATGTTTTTTTTTTTAACTTCCTGTTTTTCCAGGAGCAAATATAGGAAATGAAAGCTATGATGCAGATTTCTGTTTGCAAATAATACATACTAAACGAATCTGTCCTTTTAAACCTCATCTTGTTTTTCTTTGAAAAAACACATGAAGTCAAGCCTGCCTGCTATCCTCATATTAAAACTTGTTTTCATTAAGGTTGTGATGCACATTTAAATTTGTGTTCAGTCTGCAAGGCATTTAGTTTCATTTTTAGCACTGAGTTTTCTTCTTAGGGCACTTATGGCCCATAATCAAGTAGCTGGGATTCAGTGAGTAAGGAGGATACTGTTTTGCAAAAGATGATCTCAAGATGAGGTTATCCTTTTTTATTTTTTGAGAAAAGCTACAGTACAAGTCCAGAAAATGATTCTTACATTTCTTGTTGCTTTTAAACTACTGGAAAGAAAGCTGGGAAGCGAAGTCAAAAGTGCTGCGGAAGAGAAAAAAGTCCAAAATCCAAACCATATGACAATGCCTATTTATTCGTTTTCTTTCTCATGTTGTTTTACTCTTTCCTGGCATGAACTGTCTTTTTGGGTTATAGTTGCTCCAAGAAAGCCATTTCAAAGAAAGATCTTTACCAAGAGTTCAATGGGAGTAAGCACTCAAGCAAGAATGTGACCCGTCCATGGCGGAGAAGTATGACTTTGAAGATGAAAATATTCTTTGAACACTGAAACCAGAATACTGTACTAAATACTTGTAGAAGGCTCCTATCACAGGAGGATGTGGGTACCTTATTCAGCCAAATCCAACTTGATAATGCAAAATTATTGCCTAAATATAGATGATATTGAAGCAAAAGAAAGACCAATTTAAAAAAAGATGATTTATTTGCAAAAAGCTTTTAATGAAACAGCCTGGTTTGTAATGACTTTTTCTCTTTATTCATAAGTCTAAGGAGACTGAATGAGTATTAGCGTACTACTAACTTATCTGGACAGCAATAACATAAATATAAATAATATAAATATATGCATATAAATAAATATGAAGTACTTAAAAATTATCAGCTGAAAAGGAGAGAAAACAGCTTAAATCAAGAGAGTGAAGAGCTAGAAGGAATTTGTCACTTGTGATACAATCTGGCTGCTAAGGTCATGAGTTTTTGCTTTCAGTGGGAATTAATTCAGTGAATATCTGTGTTGCAACAAAACATGTTCTGACTTCCCTTGTGCACTAACATCACTGAAAAATGGAAATGGATCGATTCCCTTCTCCCCCACCTCCCTGCTCCCCCAGTTGAATTCATGTGCACTGAGAAAATTATTAGCACGACATCTGCAGAACATAATAACAGTGCTGCTTTATATCCTTTGACCAGAAAGCTAGGAGTTGAAGACTGACATTTTCCCTCTCTGTGATTTGGAAACATTCATAAATAGTATCGTATAAGAGTTTCTCTAATTTTCATTGGTGGACATTTAGTTAGCTAAGTTATTTCCAGGAATATAAAATATATATATTTCATACAGCTAAAGCTCATGCATGGTATATTTTGTGTGTGTTTATTCAAAATGTATCTGATTATTTACTCTTTTTTTTGGCCAATAATTATAGGGACTAAATATTGGTACCTTCAAAATTTCTGTGTTGAAATCCTAACCACCAAGATGATGGCATCAGAAGATGGGGTTTAGCACACGTGAAATTTCAGAATGGGGAGGCTGAGGCAGGAGGATCACTATGAGTTCAAGGCCAGTCTGATCCACATAGAGAGATCCTATCTCAAAAAAAAAACCAGAAAGAAAAGAAAAGAAAATGGGGGTTGTGGGAGGTGTTTTGACCCAAAAGGCAGAGGCTTCATGAATGGGATTAGTGCCCTTTACAAAGGTGACCCTCGAGAGATGCTTTCTCCTCTCTGCAGTGAGGACATAGCTGTCTATCAATCCAGAAACGCATCCTCACCAGACAAGGAATCTATTTCTGTCTTGGTCTTTGACTTTCCCACCCTCCCCAACTAGAAGAGATAAATGCTTCTTGTTTATGAGCTACCCAGTTTTTGGCATCTTGTTATAGAAACCAGAATGACATCTGCGAGTTCTATGCGTCTGAAAACATGAATAATTAAATTACAACATTCCAGAGATCCAACTCATTATAGTTTGTGGATCTCTATAGTTAGAGATCCTTTGTTGTTTCCAGGATCAGAATTTTCAGTGGTACGCTGGAAGGGGTTATACGAATGGCAACTTTCTTTGTACCAACAGATGTTAGATTGCAAATATTATGAATAATTATGGACCACTGCCTCTGTTTACAGAGACATCCAACTTATGATTTGGGGGGTCCACTTCTAGCACCGTCCTATGTATTCGTTAATTGGGTATTTCCCATGTGACAGACACATTTCTAGGAGCCAGAGATACAGACATGAGCAAAATAACTGCATCCATTCTCTCACCAAGCCTGTGTTCTAGCTGAGGAGACAGACAAGAGACAAACACCAGGTCAGGCTGCAACAGTAAGAAGAGAAGTAAAGCAAAGTAGGATTAGAGGTTGGTGGGCAGTCTTAGTTGAGGGAGTGTTCAGCCCTGGTGTGTGAACAGATTCCACTGCAAAGGAGTTAGCTGTACAATGAGCAGAGGGAAGGAGATCCTAGGCAAAGCAGGGAGAAGGCGTGAAGATAAGGCCAAGAGCAAGAGCGTGGCAGGGTAGCAGCAAATTCACCTTCCTCACTTCAGGAGAGAGGAAGAGGACATTGGTGGGACCTGAACTTGCAGAGCTAGAGAAGTCCAGTTCATTTGTGACTTTGCTGGCCAATCACTGGATCTTATTCTAAGAATGAAAGGAAGCCACTAGAACAGTTTGATCTTTTCATGGAACTGGGGAGTGAACTCAGGCTTCACACATCCTAGGCAAATGCTCATCCACTGAAATACATCCCCAGCCCTTGATTCTTGTATTTAAGAGATTACTCTGGCTATTGTATGAAGAATGGCATCTCAGGCGAGACAATGGTATCTGAGACCCAGGACCTCACGTAGTGCGGGTTGGGCACAAGCTTGGATTTCTCCAACCTGCCTCTGCTCAGACAGCCTCTGTGAGTCTGTTCTGCTCACTGTCCAACATTCAGCATTGTTTAATTGAATGTGGGTCGTCCACACTCATGCTAACTATTACTAGAGGTCCTGAAATTATTACTCGTTCTTTTAGTGCCACAAACTATACTGAGTTGGATCTTTGGAATGCTGTAATTTAATTATTCATGTTTTTAGCCGTATAGAACTCATTTAGAGAACAACGAAACCAGACGCACAGGTCAAGACTAAGGTAAAGAGTGATGAATAAACAACTAAAAAACAGTTAAGGAGAAAATTTCCCAGTAAACGTATTAAATCATTGTTACTGAAGGGGAAAAAAAAAAATCTCCCAAACTTCACTTGGCTGGATGTGGAAAGGTTGGTTGTACCTTAAAATTACAGCATGACGATTTTATCAGCAAAGGTCAAATTCTTGGGAAAAAAATAATAATGAAAGCTAACCAATATCAAATGTTTCTTGTAATCCTTTATTTATCATAAAGATTCTAGGGTGCAAGTATTAACTCCAATTTTACAGAGTCAAGGATAGTATAAAAAATTTGTCCAGTGCTACGCAGGTGCTAAGTAAAGATGAGCTAGGGTTTGGCTCCAGATCTACTTGACTCTGGAGCTGGTATTTCAAATCATCACTTCATGGTCTGCGTGTGGCTTGTTAGGTTTTAGTGGGGATGGGAAGCTTAGTGAGGGCTCAGAGAACTTCTGATGAATGACAAGACTGATTCAAGAGCTTCTTCTGGTCCTTAGATGCTCCCAGACTTCCCAGGACTGATATCTTCCAGGACTGAGGCAGAGATGTGACTGTCGGAGGAAACAGGAATGACAGACACATGGACTCGACTGACTCAGTTATGCCTGAAGAAAAACTGCATGGGCAGTCTTTGCAATTGATTAATAAGCAATTTGATTGTAAACAACGCCTTCTCTGTTTGATATTGCACCCTCTTGTTAGTTTAGTGGGAATAAGCCAACAAGAGAGGATTATGACCATATTTACTGAACTATACTTTCAGATTCTGTTACTTCTTAGACCCTTAATTTTTGTATGTCAGAAAACCACGAGGCTGTGTAGTTGAAACTTCTGGGAAGCAAAGGCCGTCGGGAGGCTGTTTACTTGTGTGCGGGTGATTCAGGTTGCATCACTGGTCGAATCCTGGCTTCCTCATTCTGATGAGAACTTTGATATTATTCAGGCATTCCATCAGCCCTGTGAGGCTCTCTCAGGGGAGGTTGGAGTCCCTCCCCCCCTCTCCAGGGAGGCTGTGATCTGGAAAGAAGCACATTCCCCTACATGGTGATTTGTTTAAAAATGAGCATGTGACTGGTAATGGCTTCAATATGATTTGTCCCCCTGGCACTCCGCTGAAATTTGGTTGTCATTATTAAGGTGGTACTGGGAGGTGTGACCTTTAGCAGGTGAGTAATATCCTTAAGAAGGATTAATATATTTCTCAAGACCTGGGTTGGCTCTCTGGGAGGCAAGTGAGCTCTCACTCACTTGGGATGGGGTTAGCTTCTCTGAGAGTGGCTTCTTACAGAGCAAGTCCACTTCCTGTATTTTGTCTCTTTCCAGCTCCTTTCTGCTTTCTCCCATGAGCTGAAGCAAGACCCTCACCAAAAGCTGAATGGATGCCGGTGTCATGCTTTGAACTTCCCGGGATGCTAGAACCATGAGCCAAAATAAACCTCTTTCCTTTATCAATTATCCAGCCTTGAATGAGTATTCTGTTACAGTTACAGAAAATGGACAAAGATGTGACACAAGGGAAAACTAATTTCTGGGCAAAATTTTTGCTCCCCAAGAAAGAGTCAAAAGAAGAGAGAGTCCTTTATCTTCTTCCTCCTGACATTGCCTCATGATGTGAAGTTTTGTGCTAGCTTGGCCATTTTGACTCAACTTTGTCAGAAATCCAATGTGGATAAAAGAGAGGAGCAGAAAGAATCTGGTTCTTCTTGACATCACTGGTCTGCTGACTTAACCAACGGGAAGCTGTACTCAGCTTTGAACTTTCTGTCATGTGAGTGTTTAAAGTTCCTTTTTGCTAAAGCCAGTTTGAGCTTGGTTCTATTGCTGACAGCCTCAACACATTTTCACTGAAGTAACATGCCATTATGTTCATGCTGTCAAAAAAGTTTTGACACAGCTTTACTCTATAAGGCACACGGCTGTTTGGTGACAGGAAATACCTATGTTTTTTTACTTTGATTACCACAAGTGAGTAGAATTTCTAAGTTGGAAATGCTGCCATTTTTTTCAACTTGCCTCTGTCAGGGATATAATTTTGGGAATTGGAAGAGGGCCTGTTCACTCATCTTTCATTGAAATTTCCCACTGGTGGTAGCCGACTAAAAAGGTCAGTGGGAGGCAAGATTTGGGAGGACATGTTTTCAACAGAAGATGTTACATTCTTGAGCAACCAGTTGATTTAAAAGACTGAATATTGTCTCAGCTTGGTCAGTTGTGTTCCTGTCCTGAGATTTTTTTTTACTTTTTAAAAACTTTAGCCTTAAAATATAGATGCAAAACTTGAATATTGCATTGTTTCTCTTATACAAAAAAAAAAAAAAAAACAAGTTATAAATAAAGAACAAAGTAAAAGGTAATAGGAAGTAGGGAGTCAGATCTTTCTCAAATGGGAAGGAGAGCAAGAGAAGGCTGGAAGGGAAAGGGAAAAGAGGAAGGGGATGAAAAGGAATTAAAATGTGTCATGTACATGGACCAGCTCCACCCAGAGTTTAATCACTGTGTGCTGCAAATGTGTAGTAATAAAAGTACAGACACAATATAGAACATAAGTCCATTCCTTCACAAATTATAAGGCTAACACCTGTAGACCATGTGCCCCTCTCTACCCCAGGTTAAGAAATAGAACTTTGCCCACCAACTCATAAGCCCCACCAGTGCCGCCTCTCAATAACTGTCAGGACTTTTATGCTCGTCCCTTCCTTGAGATTCTTTCCTATTTTGCCAGTGCACTGTATATTTTTAGATGCTATGGATTATCTTGCCTATTAGAGGAACTCTTGGGAGTTTTTCAGAAGTGGAAACCTCTTCTGATGTACAGACTGTTCAATAGGTATGCCCTCCAGTTCCCTGGTACACCACAGAGGGGTACGTGGAAGATGCTGGTGGGAGTCCTTGTTATCCCTATGTCTTGTGTATATGACCTTTTATAGTCTCCTTCCCTTGAGTCGAGGCTCAGGACCTGCCCCTGGCCAAGGAAACATGGCCAAAGTGTTGTCATGCCACCTCCGTGATTATGTCACACTGTAGAAGACCAGCAGACTGTCTTGCATCAGACTTATTCTTGAGATGATTCTCCTTGTTGGTTTAATGAAGTAAGTGGTTATTTTGGGGAAGCCCATGGGACATGGGACCCTGGGACACTACAGGCCATTTATTCTCATTTCTTGGGGACAGCTTGCATCTGCTGCCTTGTCAATGCCAAGCACAACTGGTGTGGCTATCTCATGACAGCGAGAGTAACTGTGCAGGGCTCCCAGCTCCAGGGCTCCCCTGTGGGACTGGTTATTCCTTTGTTATAATTAAATGGTACTGTAGTTTGCTTTCTGTCTAATTCTGCTTCTTCCTTTCTGAGAGATATTGGTCCATAGTTTATCTCTAGTGAACCTTAGGCACACAAATCTGTCTTGAGACTGTTTTGGGGGAGTTGCTCAAATCTTTTCCTTTTTATACAATTCATAATTTGAAGACCTTGGGCTGTGTATCTCTAGCACTTCCCTCACCTCGATTTTCTAATTGCAAACTCCTGGAAACGCAGTTCAGTATCTTCTATCCTCTGTCTTTCCTGCAAATTAGTAGCTGGGTGCAGGAAATGGATCAGACTGGTTGCATCATATTGAAAAGATTGTGTGGGGTGATTCATGTATAAGATGGTGTAGAACACTTACGTTGCATTTTTGACGTTAGGAGCTGTTATTAGTCAATGTCTAGTACATACATTTGTTGGAAGTTGAAAGTTGTGTTATGCTAATTTTATTTTGTTGTCACTTTTTAACTGGAGTCATTTTATAAGGAGATGCTTGTTCTCATCTCTCTAGTGCTTTGACCCAGTGTCTTGGTTACTTTTCTCTCATTGCTGAGACAAAATATCCAACGCCCAAAATGATGGAAGGAAAGGTTTATTTAGCTTACAGTTTGTGGAAGTTTCAGTCCATACTTGGCTGGCTCCGAGGCAGAAGGTAGCAAAGCAACAAGAGCAAAGGGGGGAAACGGCAGCCGAACAGCAATGCAGCCAGAGCAAAAAAGGAGGAATGGCGGCAAGCAGCTTCTTTCCCTGCCTTACTCTGTAAACAGGCTACCCCCACCTAAGGGGCATGTAGCTTTCACATAATCTCCATGCCCTCCTCTTCCACAGGCTCAGGATGTATACAAAGTAAGCACCCTGGCTTCCTGCTGAGTCACTTAGCCAAACCTCTAGACTCCCCAACTTGACACAATGTATCAACCATAACACCCAAGTAGAAAACTTCAGATAAATTTGTGGTTTTTGTCCTTTAATTTACTCAGGTTTTGTGACAATATATTAGATGCCTGTCTCATTCAGATGAATATGATTTTCGAAGTTGTAATTTCATGTATTTGGACATATTTGACAGCTGTGCATTCATGGAGCTTGTTCTCTTTGCGGAGGTTGGAGTATTTTGGTGTTGTTTGTTCTGATTCAATATTTTCATGCTCCTGAGAATTATACAATTTTCCTATTTCAGGAAAGTTTTCTAGAATTGTAATTTAAAAATATTTGTTCCATCTCCTTATTTTAGTTTTCTTCTTCTGGACTTTTCTGTATATGTGAGTGGATTTCCTTTGCTTATTGTTAAACATTTGTCAGGGTCTCTCTAATCTTTGTAATCCCTCACTTCACTTTTTTGACTTTAAAAACTTTCTGCTTTTTAACCTTCTGTTCTCTTATGAATTATTTTCTACATTTGCTGTCTTTTGAATTTATCTAATTTTTTCTTTATTTCTAAAAATAATTTTCCTCTACATATGTTTTTCTTAAATTTTATTATATTTTGTTTGTGATTTTCAAAAGATTGATTTATACTGGACTTTCAAGTCTTGGATTGTTTTGATGTGTATTTCAGTCCTTCTAGATATTATGGGGCTCCTTTTTTCTTGAAGAACTTCTATATGAAATCTGACCACTTGCTTTTTTTGTTACTCATTTAAGTGTGAATAAGGTTTTCTTAAAATCTGAGGAGAAAAATTGTGTTCAGGGAGCCCTTATGACCATAAAACACCCTTCTTTTTAATTTTTTAACATTGAATAAAATGGTAGCTCATTTGTAGATTTCCTGGCTCTTCCTTGCTGATCCATACCTTTATCTAACATTCTCTGCCTTTATCTCTCTTCAGTTTGTGTCCCTTCCCAGAAGCTACTGTCCAATATGGGGCTCTGCCCTTGAAGGCAGCCTGTGGCCCAGTTCTGGAGATGCATAGGGGTCCACAGTCTCAGCTTTTTTAGAATTCCTGGGGAGACCTTTTGCTGGTACTTATTTCTGGAGACTGCAGGTCTGTTGATTTTAAATGGAGTGTTCACAAGTTCCAGGGAGTGTTTTTCTACTATTGAGACTTTCCTCTTCTTGAGTTTGTCAGATGCTTTGCTGTTTCCATTGCTTTCATCCACTTAGAACCTAATAAGGTGTAGGTCTAGGGGCTACTGGTGATTTTTCTCATCTATTTACATTTTGGGGTTTGTAGAATTATCTACAAAACTTAGTTTCTTTTAAAAATTGAGCTGCAATTCATATAACATAGCACTACTCACTTTAAAGTGTACATTTCAGTATGATGACTACCACCTCTATGAAGTTCTAAGATATTTTATCACTCTGAGAGGAAACCTCACAAGCAGTTCTCCTTGTTCCCTTGTCACCCCAGTCTCTGCAATTAGCAGAACTGGCCTTTTGTACCTATGGATTTTTCTATTTTGTATATTTTATATAAATGAAATCATACATGACTTTTTCAGCCTGGTTTATTTCACTTAGCATAATATTTTTGATGTACATCTAATTTGTAGCATATATTTGCACTTCATTCCTTTTTATGGCTTAGAAATATTCTAGTTTATGTATATACTACAGCTAATTTATCCATCCATTCTCATTACTTAGTTTTATTGTAAATGTTGCCCATGAATTTTGAGTTTTGCTCTATAACTGCTCTGTAATTTACTGTGTAGGGATTCAGGAAGCCCCTAAACCTGCTGCCACCAACTCAGTCATCTTCCCAGGGTTCTGAGAACTTTACTTGAGACTTCAAACACTTAACTGACATACTGTTAAAAGGGAAAAGAGTAGCGCCTGGAAGAAAATGTCCACAACTTTCTGCTGAGGTCCTGGTGCTGTTCGATATTTCTGTGGAGGCTGGTTGTTAAGATTTTCCATGGAGTCCATAAAATCTGTGTTTTACTTACCACCCACTCCCTCTGCATTACCTCCAGCCAGTTTGGGTACGATGGTTTGATATTGAGTATGTGGTGATATCACTTCCTCTCATTTGATGCTTGCATTTCCCAACATGTCCACCTTCAGTCCGGTTCTCTCTTGGGGTAACAGCAGCAATCCATTTGGGTGTGTGATTCTCTTCAGTTGAAATGGTCTTTAGAGATCTCTCAATGGGGGTTGTAACTCAGTGGCTCAAGTGCTTGCCTGGCAAACACAAGGTCCTGATATTGATTTCTGGAAAAAAGAAAGAAAGGAAGACACAGTCTGTCAATACAAGAAATGACTTGGCATGTCAGATCTCTGATATCATTTCTCCTGTTTCCACATTTGGTCTTTTCCTTGGTTACTGTCTAGCTTGGATGGCCTCTCTCTACACTGAGCATGAAACAGGAATTCTTGAGTAAGTGCTTTATTGAGATGATGTTTTCAGTGGAAACTCTAAGGATGTAAGTCAGTAGCCAGGCAAATGTGACCTTAGCAGACGTCTAGGCTCTATCACAATCCACCTGGAGGTTTGGAGTATGCATGACACTAATAGTTGTCCTACCTTGAGAAAAGAGGCAGGATTTTAAAAAATATTTATTTTAAAGTGAAGAAAACAATAAAAATAATGATACAGAATTTCAAGACATAATAATAGGATGACAAGTTAATATATTGCATATTGTTATCTTCAATGCAGTTGCTCAGATTACAAGATATAGGCATAAAAAATTAATCAAACAATATAAGTACAAACAATTCTTTCTAATGAACTAATAGAAATTAGTAATACTATTTGCTTAGCTGTCTTGCATATATATATACTTATCTTATTTTCCCCTTCCTTCTTTTCTCTTTTCCCCCATCCCAGTTGTTCTTTCATTTTGAGCAGTTTTTTCCACTTTCACAATATCTGTTGTACTCTTTTGGGTCTTATTTACTCTTTCAGGTTTTTATACAAGGGAGATAATATGATGTTTACACATGCAAGTGTGGTTTATTTCACTTATGAGTATGGTTTTGACTTGCATCCCTTTATCTATAAAAGTCTCCAGTTTATCCTTCTTTATAGCTGAGTATACCTCCATTATATAAAAACACTACATCCTTTTTATCCATTCCTCAGTTGATAGGCATTTGGGTTGTTTCAAACATTTACAATTACAAATTGTGCTGCTCTAATACATGTATTCCTATGGTATGAGGTTTTTAATTCTTCGGGGAAAATATCCAGAAAGGGAATAGCTGGGTCCAATGGGACCTCTAATCCTAGTTTTTGAGGAATCTCCATACTGATTTCCACAGTGGTTGCACCAGTCTACACGCCCACCAACAGTGAAGAAAGGTTCGTTTTTCTGCGCAGTCCCTCCAGCATTTGTTGTTGGTTGATTTCTTGATGATAGCTATTCTTTCTGGAGTGAGACAGAATCTCAGTGTTGTTTTAATTTGCTTCTCTCGAATGACCAATGATGTTGAACATTTTTTTTCATATATTTATTGGAGGCAGAATTTTTTTATGAGATGTGAATGACCAGGAAGCTTTGGGCAGTATATTTCCTTTGGCCAATGATAACTTTCAGGAGAAATGTACAGCTCTGAGCCATTAGTATCCTTGCTGATGTAGGAGTAGGAAGGAACACCACTTCAGTGACAGAGACCTGAACAGGGCACCTACTATACCTCCAGCACCTCCCTTCTAGTTTTGTGTGTCATGTCTTTTCTTGCCTTATGTATACATGTGTCCGCACCTGCAAGTTCTATGTGTATGTCACTTATATATAGTTATGTAGGTATACATACATATATACATACGTATAGATATACCCATAATTGCAATATATATCATGTATTTGTATGTTAATATACTTATAAATAATGTCCTTTAATTGTAGTAATCATCACAATTTTGGTCTATTTACATACATAGGGGTATGGGTGCACAGTGAGGTATATGCCTGTGGAAGGTTTCACCACTGGGAATGAGATCAGTGGAGTCCAGAGATATCTGCTAGGAAGATGTACATTTATGGCTGGGAGTAGAATGTGGGGTGAGGTTTCCTTAAGGAACTGTAGTGAACTAGCCCTGATACGAGTGGGACTGGTATTAAAAGGAGGCGGCCCGTGGCCATTTATACTTGAAGGTTATTTGCAAGTCAAGTTTTCGCTAAGAGACAATTTCTTCTTTCAGGGGTTGTGATGTCTCATATTTTGAGGTTTAAAGTGAAGCAGTTTTTAGGTAGTGGGGTAGGGTCAGTGTGGAGTAGTCAAAGCAGCTGAGCAATGGACTCATGAAAGTCTTAAGGTCAATTTTTACCTTTACAATTTTCAGCTGTTTCTTTAGTAAACCTTATTGTGGAGGCAGGGACGTAGGATGAAGTGTAAGAGATGACATCACAAGAAAAGCATCAGCAAATGTTTTCGGATGGTTTACTCTGTTAGCTCAAATATGCAGTATAGATTTTTATGGTGAGAAATGTTGCAGTTACCTTTTTAAAGGGATACAGGATGGGTGTGTTTGACATCTTCAGCCCCTCAAGCTGTTTTACTACTTCATGGCATTAATAACTTATTTATGAGGTGCTTTGTATGGAGTCTGATGTTCCCCCATCACAAGGATGAAAAGAAAAACCAAAATAGGCAAAGACATTGCTTCTTACTTTTCCTACTTTTAAAGAATTGTCAAAACCTCTTTGTTTCCTTTGGAAACATGGACCCCGCAGGCAGATAGCGAAGGGTAATTTTAGAAGTGGGTCACACAAAAGGAGGCCATAACCCTGGAGGTCACAACCTATGGCTTCTGTAAGTGAAGAGCTTCTGTTTTGGGAAGTAGTGTGGCCATGTTCTCTAATCATCTGTGGCTCTGACAGCATGGGGCGTCGTAATTGGCATCCAGTCCCATTTTTTTACCGGGTTTCTTGAGACAAAACAGAAACAAAGCCTGTAAGGTACTACCTTTTTCCCCCTGAATTTCTGCATTCTTGTCCTCATACGACGTGTTTTAGGATATCTGGTTCATAGACAAACCTTTTCACTGGAAACTGCTGAAAATTTCTAGCTCATTTTAGTGATGATTTTGTCTTCCTCTGTTTCATTTCCAAATGACCCAAACCCTGACTTTTGAGTTTCTAAAGAGAAACTTTTTCGAATCTTAAGGTTCTTGGTAAAAAGTGTTTCTTTTCCTTTCAGGCTTCCTAGATCCAGAATTTTAACTTCCCTATGATTGGGCAAGAACTGTCTTCCTTAAAAGGGAATCAGTTCATGTTTTCCTTAATTGATTTTTAATGTTTGAATCTAGCTGAAATTAAAAGCTGTCATCATTTAAGAGATGTCAAGAGCCAGAAATGTCTTAACTTAAACATGAAACTGAGGCAGAATGTGTACTTTTAAGGGCCTTTGGGAAAAGGGCCGGCCAAACAAGCTAGTGAAATACATTAGGAAATGGTGGTCTCCAAAACCTTCACAGTGGTTCCTACAAGTTAACTTTAGTCATGTGATATGAGATAACTTCTTCCCAAAGAATGGGTCCATTTAAGCAACATGAGGATCGTGTTTCCCACGGCCAGAGAAGACTATGCGATGCTTGTGATCACATGCCTTTATAAATATATTTCACGGCTAAGTGTGTGGGTCTGGATTTGGGTGGATACAGTTTTCTTAGTTTGAAACTGCCAAAGCATAGAACTTGTTTTCTCCTGTGGTTTAAGAAGTGTTCTGAGATACAATATCCTCCCTGTTTGCAAAGCAAATGTGCTCATCAGTGGAGTTTGATAGTTCATAGTAACCAGCTGTTGGGAACGAAAAGTCGCAAGTGAGATACTCTAAGGCAGAGAATTCTTTTCTCGGTAAAGGGTCAGAGTAAATATTTTAGGTCTTTTAGGCCAAGAGGCAAAATTGAAATGATTATGTAGGTACCTACATACATAAGAAGAACAATAATCATTGCACACAGTGTTTGTAATGCAGGCTACTAATGAGAAGAATGGAATGTCTTTGGGGGGTGGATAATGTTTCATTTAATTGGGGTTCAAAGTCAGCATTCCTTCTCATCAAATCAGTTGTAAGTGTTCATCTGTAAAAGCTGCTTTCAGATGAACATAAAAAAATAGGCAGCAGGCTGGATTCGGCCAGTGGGCTGTGTGCTAGGAGAGCTCACCACAAGCACTGTGTGTAAGTTGATTTCAGCAGCCTTAGAGGATGTGATAAAAGTAGGGAAAAGTCTGTGTTCATAAATGTATATATACGAAATGAAAGAGTAGTTTATCTCCATTTTTGAAAGAAGTGCAGGGTCCTCTGCTTTCGCTCACTGCTGTAGAAACCAGCTTCCTTTCTGTTCTGGTCGATCCACCCTTCCCAGCACACCATTTTGGTTATGGCCTTTGGTTAGAGATAATGTTCAGTGCTTTATAAAAGTTCAAATTGCCTGTCACATGCCAAATGATGCGATCCAGTGGTGAGCAAGGTCTCAATTTGATGTGAGCTTGCCTTTGCCCGATGTGTACCTCACTTTTACTGGACATCCCTCTACCAGTGTCAGAACTAGACAAAGCCCTCTGCACTCATCATTCTTAGACTACACCCCCCCCAAAAATACTCCTTGACATTGTATTTCTATCCTTAGTTTACAGATAAAACATAGAGCTGTAGAGTAATAGCTAATGATAATCGGGTATTTATGTGTAAGACTTGGCCCAAGCACTTTACATGAAGTGCCTTATTTAATCCTTATCTGGATATGGTTGGTGCAGTTGCGCTCACTTTATAGATGTAAAAACTGAGGCACAGAGAGATAAAGAGCTGCCAGAGTTGTTTAGCAGCTAAGAGGCAGAGCTGGGGCAAAACACAGGCAGTCTGTGCTCCGCCCAGATGCTGAGCATTGTTCTTTTGTTAATCTTAGACAAGTACTTGCCGAAGGACACACAAGTAATAAGTGTTAAAACCTGGGTTTGTACTTCAGGAGTCTAATTCCACCCCTCTTCTGTTCAGGGCTTGTACAGGCTTCCTCATCTTCCTGCTTGTCTGGGGCTGATCTGTCTCTCATGCAGTCCTGAATGAGCTGACTTCAAGGCAGAAGGAAAGGAAGTGGGCTAGTTTACCAGAAGATAAACACAGGAGGTGGGGATGATGGAGCCCTCTTTCTGCATGGTTTTCCCCAGCGGACAGAAGAGAAGGAGATTCACACAGGGCCTTTGCTTTAGATTTGTAGAGAGCTGGCTGGCCTTATTTCCTGGGTGATCTTGAACAAGCACTTAACTTCTCTAATCCTTAGTCTCCTTTTCTGTAAAGTGGAGCTAGTAAAACTTCGTTGGAGAGGATTTAATGAGAAAATGTTTAAAACTTCTTGTCCTCTCCGATGTTTCTGTGTCATCTTGGCGAACCCATCCTACCAGGCAGCTTAATCATGCACTGATTGAGTCATCGTACTCCGGCCTTCCCTCTTCCCTACAGGGAAGGGTCTGAGAACTCCCATGTCTCCTGTCACAGGCTCTCCGAATGGTCACTTAGTACTTTTTGCCATCGATGTCCTACAGCCAGTAGAAACATCTTGGAATCTTGTTGATACAAATGATCGAAGCATCTACATCTTACTTTCATCTGGTTCACACATTTCAGGCCTGCAAAATAAAATCTCCTACCTTTGAATTTCATTTCCATTGCAAAATGTATTGGCAACATAATTTTCTTTGAGCAGCATTGCTGTGGTAAAACTGCAGATATGGTTCCAACATCATCCTTAAAGCCTGGCTGATGTGCTGATTAAAGGAAAATGGCATGGTGAATTGAAAGATATTTTAACTACTATATCTAATTACAAAGAAGAACATGTTACTTACCAAAATTTGAATGCGTTCTATAATACAAAACAAGGGCAATTAACAATCAAACAAGCAACTGCTTTCTTGACAGGCAGATGACACAACACAGGACTAAGAAAATGCAGAAAGCTTTTGCTTGACGAGGAAAGCTGAGAGGGTCCTTCCAATTGGAAGGTAAGATCCAAAGAGCATATGACTTTGTGGTTATAAGGCCAGGGAGGGACTCCGGAAGCAGCGGGACTGCTATGCTTGGGTTTTGTATTATTGAAGGAAAGTCTGATTTGTCTTTAAAATGGATAAAAACAACATTTAGAAATTCTCAGAAATTTTGATACAAAAGACACTTTTTCCTTCGTACTTTTACTTGGAGACAGAGTAGTACTTGTTTTTAAAGTGCAGTAAATGTGCACATTTCTTTGTTGTATTATTTTTATATTCAGAATTTCATAGTCTTGCCTCCTGAGTATCCCACAGGGATTTGTGTAGGCTAAAGAAGTTAATATCCACACATTACCGTGAGCTCTAGGCATACAAAGTCCTAGAAAATTAAAAAATTTCCTAATAATCCCACTTCCTTCTTGGTGCAGGCAGAGAAGTGTAGTGGGTCCTTCTTTCTTCTTTATCCAGTAAGGATTCTTCTAAGTCTGAGACTGATCCGACAGATTTATCCTTGTCACTCCAGGGAGTGAGTCATTTGCAGTCGGTGGTCTCTGGCCACAGGGATTATGTAGAGCTCAGATTCAGGAGTGATTTTCTTGACTAGAGGCTCTGGTGTGCAAATCACAGGTAGCATGCCTGAGCCACCTAAAGAGTGTGCTAGAAGTGCAAAATCCTGGACCACATCTTAAGGATTCTTAATCAGTAATTCCTGAATTTCATTCAGGGATTTTCATTTTTTTAAGAAGTGCTCTAAGTGGCCCAAAGGCAGGTAGTTCAGGGACCACATTTGAAAAAATACTCATTAGAAGCAGTGTCATCTACCTAGACTCACATGAGTAAGCGTTCATGTACCCACCTTCAACATTTATTTATTTATGAGTTATATACCTGATCCGGCCTTGTACATTGTAAAATATGCATCAAAATAGAAGCTAAACATTTGAGTCTGCTCCTTAGAAGAAACACATAATGCTTCATAAATATCAGAAATTTGGGGCTGGGCATGCAGCTCAGTTGTAGGGTACATACTTAGCAAGCATGAGGCCCCGGTTCAATCTCCAGCACCACAAATAAATTAAAAAACTGACAAAAATATTAAAACTGTGTTTTATTCATTATTGTATATACTTTTTTTGCTCTTATTAAAATAGTAATATAGCTTACTCTGGTTAATTATTACAAGTTATGTTTGCTTAAGAGCAGTATGGTCACACATCGTTATTTTTAAAATAAATATGTCATAAAATAGTTATGTAAAGATTTATCTCAACACTCAGCTAATTTTTGTAGTCATTAGAATGCCCTCCATAGCTAAATATCTTTAAGATAAGTATAAATTCAAATGAAAGACATGTATCCGGGAGTGTAGACTTTTTTCTTTAGTGGGAATCTAAGGTATTTGTACAGAGCTATATGCTTAACATTTTATTTATTTTACTTGAAGACGTGGTCTCACAAAGTTGCCTAAAAAATTTGACTCAGACTTGCAACTGTCCTTCTTTGGCCTCCGTCAGTACTGCGATTTCAGGCAGGCACCACCCTGCCTGGCTTCCATGCCTGTGCGCTCTGGACTACGGCACTCACCCTACAATTCCATCTCAAATGTGCAGCACTTTCCCTGGCATTTGGCTTTGGCTGGTGAGTTTGCATTTTCTCTGAGATCACTTAGTTTTCTTTCAAGTTAACCAGAATGTGTTGCATTTTTGTACTTTTAAGAAGCAGCATAAAAATATTGAAACTCTTTGGAGGATTTCAAAAACAGATTAGAAAATTCTTTTACAGGTTTGAGTGCACAGATCTGAACTTTTTTAGTGACGTAGTTTTTCTTTCAACAAATCATTTGTAATGAACATATTTCCTAACTTGTTTTCAGATACTTCAAATTTATAGTTTGAGTTTAACTCCAAGAGCAATACCATATTGGTAATTATTACTTTTCCTTTGAAGCACTAGAGGGAATTTGAATAAATGGATAGGAGATAGATTGATAGGTGACAGATAGATGGAGATAGATAGGTAGAAATTGACTGCTGGGAGCTATTAGTCATCACAGACAATGTTGGCCAATTTGGAACACTTGTTTTATTATAAAAGTAAAGTATTTCATTTCTCTTTTTAAGTTGAGAAACTTTTAAAATTACTAGGTTAAAAGATGACTAGGGTACCTACGTGGTACCTAAGCTTTTTGCTGTTACTCTTACTTCATGACAAAGCTTGATATAGATTCTTTCACACAAAATATAGATTCTCTATATTTTGGAAAAGTTAGCACTTTGATGACCTCCTGGGAAAATTATGCACTTTGTCTTTCAGGTCCTCCTTGCAATAGCTCTGAGGAGGGCAGCGAATGAGTTTCAAGAGCAATGATATCTTTGCAATCTTAGCTCAGAATTGCTTGTCTGTGCCAGACAAAAATTTTTTGTGTCTCATTGTTATGCAAGAAACCACCAAAGTGACTTCAGAATATTTTCCATTAAGTTTCAGAGAAATTTTGGAAAGCCTTCTTATAATGACCTTAAAGATTGCTGAAAAAAAATCACAATTTGCATTTCATGTTCATAAAGCTTAGGTTTTAAATGTTATGCTCACCACGA
This sequence comes from Chinchilla lanigera, assembly GCF_000276665.1. NCBI lineage: Eukaryota > Metazoa > Chordata > Mammalia > Rodentia > Chinchillidae > Chinchilla > Chinchilla lanigera. The sequence goes on from NW_004955453.1 coordinate 11,593,425, forward strand.
CCAAAATCTATCATTAGATGATGTCTGAGATATTAAATAGTATCTTAGGATATATCACACACTTTGGGTGAGGTCATTGTTTGGGATAGTGGATAAAAACAAATTCTTTGAAGAGTTTTGAGACTGCCTAATCAGATCTCTTTTCCATCTCTGATTATTTCGCTTTTTTTTTTGCTGCTGTGACTCCAAAGAGTTGCGGGGGTGGGGGGGACGGACAGGAGAGGCATCAGCTCTGCCTTTTGTTCGAGTTCTTTCTTTGCTAGACTGTCCTCCATTCACTCGACTATTCCGTTGTTTGGTTCAGTTAAAACCGTATAATATGATGCCTAAAATGGTTCAGTCGAGTCTATGTGATTGGCTGAGTTTCGCACATGCTGCATGTGAATGGTGAATGCTGACCGTGAAGGAAGGCAGGGGCTGCTCTTAAGCCCGGTGTGCCAGGAGTTCTGCTCTTCTCTCAGGTAATCTTGAGCTCCAAGTCACATTTCATGTGGCACACAGGCCGAGTGAGTGCACTGCCACTAAAGCCACTACTTTGTACATTGAATATTAGTAAAGCATCCCAAATATTAGTAAAGCATCTTTTCTAGTATTGCAAAGTAGAAATAGAAGCTCCCAAATCATTTTCTTCCAATCAGCAACCACTTTCAACATCTGATGGAGAAAATAGCTGGAAAGGATAACTGCGCACTGTACACACAGTAGCAGGACAGATGGGTGCCAGGTGTCCAAAGGTGGCCCTCTGGAGTTCATCCTTGGGGCTGGGAGGCCTTGCTGAGAAACTCATTACGAGACCCTCTAATGTCTATGAGCTGTTGAGAGTGTGCCTGCGTGGTGCTCATTGTGGGAGAGGAAGTACTGCATTCTACACTTCTTTTTTTCTTCTTTCTTTTTTTTTTTTGAGACAGAGTCTCTCTGTGCAGTTTAGACTGGCCTTGAACTCAGAATGTAGCCCAGGCTGACCTTGAACTCACAGGGATCCTTCTGCTTCAGCCTTCCCAGTATTGGGATTACAGGGGATTACATGTGCTTCCATGCCTGGCGTACACTTCTGATAATATGGTAGATTTATCACAAATTACCAAGTAATAAAATGCATCCTAAGAATTTATACTGATATATCTATGATTGAAACAACATATCAAAACGTGAAGAAAGTGCTTTAATACTGATAGATTTTGCGTCCCTCATCTTTACCAAACTTACAGGACTGTATGTTCCACAAGGGTATCTTGTTCATGGATGAGTTCAAGGTTTGAGACAAGCACAGAAGAGGAATTTAGTAAATATCTCTCAGATGAGTGCAAGAAAGGCAAAGCATTACACACTTTGTGTATCTACTTCTTTACGGGCCTCACATTATTTTCCCCACCCTTGTGTTTCCTCTTATGTGTGTATTTATTCAATCATATTGTGTTTCACATATATACATAGGTTATCTGGAATAAAATAGTAATAAGATCATATATGTTATTATAGTTCAAGAAATTCTTTACTGAGCACCAGGAATTCTGCTAAGTACTTCATGGACACTTTTTAAATTCTCACATGACCTCATTTAGTAGATATTACTAGTTCCATTTTACAACAAAAAGGGAAGCTGGGAGAAGTTAAGTAACTTACACAAATTTTAATTCTGATTTATTGCTGATTTACTTCTCTTTTGGAGAATCTACAACTGAATTACAACAAGATTACTTAAAAGTTTGGAAAGGGGAAGGTTAAAATAGTTGTCTTCTTTCTTGTTTTGTAAACCCATGTTTTTCTAACAGCATGAAATAATCCTTTAAAAGTTTCTTTTTCTGAATTTTGGGCATGTTCGATGTCACCTCCTATATTAACTTCTTAGAGTGTATTTGATCTTGTTTTTAAACTTGCATTTTTATGTGTCTGTGAAAACAGATGATTTACTTTCCCTCAGGAGCTATTTCAAAGTTATATTGTTAGTATCTTTATTTGTGTGGGAAAACAAAAACCCATCCTTAATTAAATATGAGAATCAAATGGTGGCTCCATTGATATGAAGGGAAGCGGTCATAAAGCTGGACGAAGGCTGGTAAGTAGCACTTTATGGGGAATTGTGGGATTAGAACACATTTAGTTACCTTATTTAGTTAGTAAAGACTTATTTTGTCTCTTTCTGTGAACTTTTACTAATAGGATCATTTTTCATGGTGTAAGACTCTCTTGACAACATTTACCTTTTTCTCTTTCAAAAGTCTGCCACTAGTCCTGATTTTCCTCAATATCAATAGTTTAGTTCTTATTTTGAAAAAAAATCCTGTTTTTTTCTCTACCCTTCTCCATCTCCTCAAAATGTGAAATCATCTGTAAACTTTGAGAGTGCCGTGGTGGAAATTACTCATCCACAGAGAATTTCATGGTAATAACCACAGCCACATTCCAGATCAATTAAGTGTGCATACATTACTGCAGCTGAAGCTCCACTCCTTCCACACCTTCCATTGTTGCTGTGTGTCATTAGCATCTCAGATGTCACAGTCTTGCTAAATCCAGTGTGGGACACTCCTCCACCAGGCCCAGGAGATTCTGAGGCAAACCCTACCTTTTGTTTTCTGAGGGAACACTAAGCCATTAAAAAAAAAAATCTCAGAATCATAATGTCTCTAGTAGGTTTTGCAGTAGGATTTAAAAATAGCAATGAACTTTTTTGTTTTGTTTTTCATATTTGTGTTAGAAAACATGGAGAAAACACCGGATTGGTATCATTAATATGTCTTGGAAGCTTGAGTTGTGAGACTTAGCCTCTGCTCATACTGGATCTCTGATGATACATGTGATCAAAATACATATAAATCAAGGCAAAGTGCCAGGGTTTAAGTAAATAAATGATGTTATCTAAATATAGTTTGGAAACTCATGTAAGTGAAAAAATGCACCTTATTGGAACAAGTGTTTCAAGAACTTATCTTCTGTGAAATTTGCTTGAGGCCAAAACCACTCCTTTATTTTAAGCATTAAATACTTGAAAGAGCACTGTTTCTCTATGTTAAGATTCATGTGACTTACCACGTGGAGAACAAAAAAGATAGTAAGAGTTTTGATGGGGAACCTAATTAGTCCTTAAAGAACATGTGTTCAAATGACCAGCAGGACCAAATCAACATTCACAGAAGTGGTCAAGCTCTGACCTGGAATTCCAAGGTTCTGGCCGAAAATGACATGATTGGACCATGCTTCCTTTGGGGCTGCTATTCATGGTGAGTTTCTTGGTTTTTCTTTCTTCAATGTGTACATATGCCCAGAGGCTGTTTGTAATGGGAGAATTTTAAGAAAGTCATAAATTTAAAACATCCCACACTAGAAAAATTCTTTCTCAATGTGTCACCTTAAAATTCTGTTCCCCAAATCACATAAAATAAACCAGTGTAATAGCCATCTCTTTTTAATATTCTTTCTTATACTTAATTTTCTCCATCTTTACCTAATACTAGGTAACACCATGAATAGAGCAAACTGAGTTGGCCCTCTGAGTTTAAATGGCCAGCAGTCATCTTTTGATGTAATTTCTTTGAAATGAAATGCACCTTGCGTTTAATTTTGGAGCAAACACACATAATTTAAAGAAGTAATGCAAACGTATATGCCTGGCAAGAAAGTTTTTTATTTATGTTTAAAAAGGTGTTTATATAATATGAATTAACTTGCTGTGTATATAAAAGAACTGTAACTCTTCAAAGAGCAAGCAACTGATCTGTAAGAACTGAGTTCATCGAGGTTAAATTGTGCTTAGGGAGTTTAGGTAAAAAGGAAAGTAAAGGGAGATTATACCTCTTCTTACGGCAGGAAGAAGCTCATTTCCAGGTTAGAGACGCCTGAAACCCATAAAATACATTCCAGATCCAAGGCTTGATGAGTTCATGCATCATATTTGGACATTTGTGCCATAGAAAGAGTTGGGACTAGTTCTCTTTCATACAGGGAATAGGAATAAAAATGTCCAAAGGATATGTGGGAGAAAAATTTTAGGAGTTAAATTAATTAATAATTAATTTAAGAATTAATTCTGTTTTATTTAACACTACTGATCTCCTTTTATGTAGCCAATCTTTTACACCTGGGAAATCCAAACCTCAAATGAGGGACAAACCAAGACACTCAGAGCTCTGGTGGGTATCTGCTAAACCAAAAGCAAAACACCCACTACACTCCAAAAAGACAAAGATATGAGAGGGATTCTGAATCTTGTTTATGCTGTGGGCCCTCTGACAGCCTGGTAAATGGGTCTATTGGCAGTCTTGTCAGTATTGGTAAGGATAGTTAACATGGCTGTTCTACTGTCTTCTATTTCTTTGCTGAAAGAAACTGTCATTGAGCCCTTGGTTGATCAGTATTGCATGTCTATATCTGTTTTCATGAGAAGCCACTTTGAAGATATCAATATGTAATACAACAAGCATTGTTAATTTCCTACCACTTTGTTTGTAACTCCGTATTGTCTGTACTGTTCTTTTGCTATTTTGTAAAATGCTGTCTGTCTGTTAATGTTTTCCTCCTTTTATTTTTAAAATTAAAGAAAAAGATAAAATACGTAGGGTAACAAAAAAAGTTAGCTGTATTGCCATACAGTCTTGATTAACTTATGTAAAAAATACTAAATTTGTTGAATAATAATTGTGCCTTTATTTGTGCACTAAAAAACAGGAACTGTCAGGAGGTTGTCATTTTGAAGTAGAGTGGACAGAGATGACACACTGAAATATCTGCCAAGTTACAGTGTGATGTGAAAGATCTATTGTTTCTGTTGGTGACAATGTCATGGAAACTCCTAATAATTCCATGGTTTGTTGAAGAAAATACCTTATTTTAGATAAGATTAGGGAAACTGGGGACGTGACTTTTTTTTGCACAGCCTCATGCACTTCCTTACCATCTGTTGAAGGCCCTTCTTGGGATTTCTGGACCCCTGGTTAGAGAACCTTGAACTAAATAAAATGTAACATCATTGTCACATGTGTTCTGTTCCACATGTTTTACTTTGGTCAAGATTGTGCTTCATATTTTGGTCATTTTAGCAAGTGGGCAGTATTTACCATGCAGTTTTTATTCCAAAGAGATTTTGACAAACAACAAAAACAAATGTAACAACTCCCACATTGTTTGTTTATCTTGAGGATATTTCTTAAAAAGTGCAAGAGAAAGGACACATTCTTTCCAGAAACACAGCCCTACTGAAGTTTGCTCTGTTTTTTTTCCCCATAATTTTATTCTATTGAATAGCACCACTTGAGTTCTCGTATGTTTTGCTCAACATTGTAGGTGCATCTGACCAAGTAAGTTGTAAAATCTTTGAGAGAATAGTATACTGCTTTTGGCCTGTATTTAGAAAATGCTAGCAAAATCGTATCCACAAAGCAGAAACTTAGTATTTAGAGACTGAAAGAATAAAGAAATTATAAAATACCAGTATTCACATTGCATCATTTGAAAATCTTTCTCTAGAGAAGTGGCAAGTTACTTGGGTTTCTTTATTTATTCTACAGATGATAAACCGAATGGATTAGCCACAGAAAATGTATGAGTTTTATGAAATCATACCATGTTAAGAATGGATTATTTTGCCCAGCTACCCATTAGGTCAATCACCCATCTGCACTGTCTAGCCACCTGGCATCTACTTTAAGGTCCCTATGTCAGAGAACTGGCCAGTCTTAAAACAGTTCATTTATATTTTTCTGCAGTCATCTTATTGTTAGGAAGTGCTTTCTCAGAGTGAGAAGTACTTGTGCTCCCTTAGCTTTTAAGAAATCTTGATGTCAGAATTAGACGCTGAGTATCAGGAGATGTGAATTTTGCCCTGAAGGCCTCTGTCTGAGGCCTGCAGAAAAGAGAAAAAGCCATTGATCTTCATTATAGCCACAGCTAAAATGGTGGCAACAAAGTAGCTTTAATGATCCCATGTGACTGAATCATCATTATCTTTTGAACAAGATTGTGCTGCAGAGGTTAGCATGTGACTTGACTTGACTCCTAGGTTTGAATTTACTCTTAGTACATGTAATTTCATGAACTTATGGAAGTGATGGACTTGTTTTTAAGTCATTTGCTGAAAAATGGAAACAATATCTGTCTCACAGAACTTCTAATCAAAGTTGAACTAGAAAGTACAAGAAATTCACCAGTTTAGCATGTTCTTGGATGCAGATAACAGAAACAACCAAGTCAAAATTACTCAAACAGTAAGAATTTATTATCCCACATAAGAAGAATTGCAGAGACAGAGGCTATTTTAAGGTTTGGCTATAGGGTTTGACAATATCATTCAGAAGTCCAGGATTTTTTCTCTTTCATTCATCTACATTTCCTTCCTCTTCATGTTTCTTTTATCCTCAGGCTTACTGAGCCGTCTGAGCAGCTTCAAACATTATGACTTTACATAATATTCTCTACAAGTTTTCCCTTGCATGTCATTGATCAAGTTGGATCACATACCTATTTCATAACTAGTCATTGGAAAGGGGATGCGTTACTATGATTGGCTTAAGTTAATTAGGTGCTACCCCAGAGAGTTGGGGATGGTCACCTCCAGTTCTTTCTCAGAAGATGACTAATTGATTACTAAAATTTAGGTTCTATTCACAAGGGAAAAGTGGAAGAATGGATGCTTGGAAAAAACCAACAGTATCTGCCATGTTATTTCACATACTACATCAAAGTTGAGAATAGTAGAAGATTGTGGTACAATGGCTATAACATGATTCTATTCCTTATTGTGTATGATCTTGGAGAAATGGTTTATCCTTTCAAGGCTCAGTTTCCCTACTTCCAAAATGAAAGTGAGTGATTATCTTGATTTTTTAGTGATAAGACAAATGTGAAAGTTGCTTATCAATTTTTATTTAAACTCACACATAGTCTTGATATATTACATATTATGGAGTACTTTTCTTTAAAAATGGGGTCTCTATCTTGACCAGGTTGACCTTAAACTATTAATCCTATACCTCATCTTCCTGAGTAATTGGATTACAGGCTTGCACTATCACACACAGCTGTGCTGTATTCTTATGAACAATATAATTATTCAACTTTTGAGTTTCAAAATTTACAATTGAACTCAGCTGTCTAGTGTTTTTTCATGTAATTTTAAAAAAGACATTTATAATTGTGTATTAAAATAAGCATACAGTGGGGCTGGGGATTTAGCTCAGTGGCACAGCGACTGCCTGGCAAGTGTAAGGTCATGACTTCAATTCCCAGTACCGGAGAAATAAACAAAATAAAATAAGCATACAGAAAAGTGCATAAAGCATAAAAGTATGGGTTAACAATTTGATGTACAATGAATATTTGTAGAATCTGCATCAATGTCAAGCAACTACTTTGCAGATGTCCCAGAACCTCCATATGTTCTTATAGTCTTTAAATCAATATAAGCACATGTTTTTTGGATTATGACTTGATATATATTATGCCAGTGGTGATTGAAGAGTACAGTGACTATTCAAATTAAAAAATTTATCACAATAAAAGCCACCTTGTGGGGACTGGGGATTTAGCTCAGCGGCAAAACGACTGCCTGGCAAGTGCAGGGTCGTGAGTTTGATTTCTGGTACAGGAAGAAGAACAAAAACAAAAACAACAACAACAAAAAAAGACACCTTGCCCTTAATTCTCCTGAAAATACTCCCCTTTACTTTGAATACACTTATCCCATCAATCTTATCACTTTCTGAAGCAGTTCTGAAAATGCCTTTTGTGAGTGTCTTTCTGAGGTGTGATAAAAAATAGTGAATGTTGCTGTCAAGTACCATTTAACAGAAAGGCGGGGTTGCAGAACCATTCCAGTGTGCCCTCATCCACCTTATTCGCTGGATCTGGCACTATGGATCTGGCAGCTCTTTCTCACTGTCACAGGGACCATAAAAAGTAAATATTTTGAATTGATGCAGGACATAAAGGCAGCCAGGAGTGTGCAACTGACATGAAAGAGGCTTCCAGAACTTCTTTGGAAAGTGGTAAGAAGGATGGGATAAGTGTGTTTGAAGTAAGGGGGAATATTTTGAGGGGACTTAACAGCAATATGTCTGTAATAAGTTTTTATTTAAACACATACCATATTTTAAAATCACACCTCACATTACAAATATTAAGTAAAGTTCCTAATGATTGGACTTGAAAAATTCTACTTCTGGTCAAGATGACATAATAGGGATTGGATTTTCCTTCCTACTTGAAACAACTAACAAAACTGGACAAAGAAATTGAAAAACTCTAAATACTATTTGGAGCATTATGTCACCAAGACCAGTGATTTCTGACAGGTCCAAAGCAGAGGAGGCAATCCTCAGGGTCACCCTGCCCACTTTACCTCCTTCGGAAACTCTCTAGACTGTACCACAGTGAGGTGAACACAGAAAGCTGTGTCTGCTGTCTGTATTGAGACAGTCTAGGTGAGGCAAGGCAGCTAGAGTTGGCAGGGCAGAATCCAAAAAAGTAGAGCTGTACAGAGATCTGCGAAAGTTTCCCCTCATGTTCAGCTCTAAAGAGAAGAAAGTGCTCTAAGGTGGAGAAGAAACACTTGGGTGGATTAGTTAGAACAGTACTTGAAGGTCACACAGTACAGGGAGTAAGTCCTGTTCCTCAAAGTCAGAGTGGAAAAATTTCATAATATAGGGGGCAACAGTTAGAGTTCTTAAAAGGGTCTTGCCTGAGTACCAGGGAATGTAAAACTTAGACTAAACACTCTTATTCTGCCCAGCTAAGCCAAAAAGCAGTATTTGAAAGACTCAAACCATTTTCACTAATGCAACTGTGCCACAGAATAAAACTCCAGAGCATATATAGGAATACAAAATGTACAGCACTCAGCAAGGTCCAGTTCAAAATAGTTGGCATCCAATAAAAAATTGCGAGGCATGGAAAGAAGCAGTTAAATTCTATTAACAGTGAGGAGAAAAAAAATCAAACATAAAAATGGACTCAAAATGACAAAGATGTGGCATTAATAGACAAAGGCATTTAAAAATTATCATTATACCATATATTCAAGGAACTAGAAGATTGGACATGTTTTATGTTGGAACATGAAAAATGACTGAAATCAAATGTCTAGAGATAAAAAACACAGTATCTGAGATAGAAAATACAGTGGATGAGATTAGCCACAGTGCAGAGTAGGCATTGCAGAGGAGAAGAATAACAACTTTGAAGACATTGTAATAGAAACTATTTAAAATGGCACACAAAGAAAAAGACTGAGAAAAAGAAGGGGAGCCCAGCAGGAGACCATGGAACACGTCTGATGGACAAACATACATGCAATTTTCGTGTCTTTGGGAAAAGATATGGGAGAAGGGAGGCAAGAAAATATATATTTGAAAAAATAACAACTAGAATTTTTCAAATGTGAAAAAACTATACATTCACAGATATAAAAACAGCAACAAATTCCAAGCACAAGAAACATGAAGAAAATTATATCAAAGTACATCACAATCAAATTGCTTAAAACCAGAGACACGTTTTCCGTCCCTCAATGTCTCCTTCTCTCTTCTTTCTTCCCTTTCTTTGTTGTTCATATGCACAAACACACACAAACTTACATGTTTAGAGTGAGGCTCTTTCTGTCCCTAGCAGTTGGTTTGATTAAAACTATGCATTTGCTTTGTGTAACTACAGAGGGTAATTTTTTTTATTTTAAAAATTAATTCATCTGATCTGGTTTGTAATAGCATATTCCCCCAATCATAAGAACTTAAACTCAAAAGAGACAGCGGTTTCACTGTTGTAGCTTGGGAAGCAGGCCCCCTGCAAATGTTATAGTTGTACATACAAGAACGGCAGTAAGCCCTTGATGACTATCTACAGTAACTCAGATACTATAACAGCTGCTACCTCCTTGATTAGACCTCTCATGAAAATTTCAAGTGTTAGGAAGACCTGAAAGAGTGAATAAAAACTAGGAGGTATGATAGACATGGTGAAATGAAAGGAAAATGCTCAAAAGTAAAGGGCAACTTGGGCGTGGGAAAAGAGAAGGGAAAGAAGGGGAAGTTATGTACGTATGTATATACAGGATAGCTAACATGATTGTACTACTGTCATCTATTGCTCTACAGAAAGGAACAGTTAATGATTACTTGTTTGATCAATCTTCTATGTCTCTATGTGTTTTCCTGAGAAAACCACTTTGAAGATATCAATAAGTAATACAACAACCATTGCTAATTTCCTACAACTTTGTCTGTAACTCTGTTTTGTTTGTATTGCTCTCATGCTTTTTTGTAAATGGATGTCTGTTAATATGTTTTCCTTCTTTTATTTTTTAAAATAAAAATAGAAATAAAATGGTAAGAACTGTCAACCTCTTTCGTGAAACAAAGAATTCTTCTTTGGGTCAGGCAACCAGTGAATAGTAGTATGGTAATTTTCCACTGCAGATGATATGGGTCTGCACAGTTGGATTATGCACTGGCTTCTGGAGATCAGCTTGTTTCTTTCTTTATAATATGAAAGAGGAACAGAAGTCCCAGGGGTGTTTGATTAATTTCCTGATTCTTGGTTAGGTTCTATATCCAGGTTAGATTTTAATTTCCAGATTAGAAATCACTGATATCTGGAATTCTGTTTTAATAAAATATTATTTTGACAAAGTATTTTGATCATCTCCTTCACATTGGTTAAAATGCAGCTTGCTGCAAGTCTTCTAGACAGGATCAGTACTTCACCATTATAACTTTACCATCTGAAGTATTTTTTAAAATTCCAAAAGCCAATTTTCTCATAATTCATAATTTGCCTACCTGTTTCCTTTATATCTGTACTTTTACAATATATTTTCATACAATGCACATAACAGAATAGGTTTGTTATAGTGTGAAAATACCATCTTACCATTGAATGACACACATGCCTTCCTTCATTTTGTTGCTTTGTAATTTTCAACAATGCTGAATATCTGCTATGTAGTTGAATTGTAAACTTATTGAAAGTGGTCTGATTACTCACCAGCCAAGAATGCTGCAGAGACCGTGCCCATGTCTAATGGTATAAAAGTACAAAAGGACTGAGTTGAGATACAATTGATATATACAATACATGTAATCACAGCTATATATTCTGTTAGTTGGAATCCTTAACGGCATAAACATCATTTATGAGCATTTCACGCAATGAAATAAAAATTTTCATCATACTAGAATTGTTAATGCTAAATTACCTTCTATACCTTTTGACTCTTACTAGAATTTTTCAAATTAACACATAATCATTGAAGCATGTTTGAATTACTGTTTTCAAAAGTTCAAAAATCTCTCGGTCTATGTTTATATGAAAGGAGACAAATTAAGGAAATAAACATCTATGTAAAGTTGCAGGTGGTATTTTTCAGAGATGGAAATTCTATACATTTGCTTATAAGAAGTTTCCTCTACTAACATTGTACTTTGTACTAGGGTAATTTCATCTGTTCTCTTCTGGTTCATTTGCATGTACCTGGTCAGCCCACCCAAGTGGCTGAGAACCCCAGTAGCAGCTACGATGGGTGTGCCCTACAATGGGTATTCCTCCAACCTCTTCTTCCCTCTGCCTTACTACTTCTCACTAAGGGTGAGAAGAGAATCCATGACGGAGACTATGAGGTTAGTTTGAGACACTATCCTATGGTAGCTTTGGACTTTGGCTCTGGTTTTTGCTTAGCGGACTTGGATTTGAATTCAGCCTCAGTTTACATGTACGTGTATGTGTGTTTATGGGCGCCTATGTGGGATGTTTTTGTAAAAAACATTCACTTCTTTACCCAGTATTCGCCAGACTTCCCCTTTCCTCAATTCTTTGACAGATGAAGTTGGTAGCTCTGGTCTTTTTTTTTTAAATTAGATTTTTTTGGTACGGTTTAGATATACATGACGATCACATTCATCATAGAGAATTTGTATCTGTATATGAAAGTGGGGCAGTTGTTCCAGTCTCAAAGTGAAATACTACAAAACACTTGTAAATAAAAGAGCATTTACTTGTCATATTTCTCAATTATCTAGAAGTATTTAAAAATATGGTTACTATAGAATATATTAAATGCAAATGCCCAAACCAAATAATTTTTCAATTTTTATTTTTTATTAGTACATAATTGCAGTACGTAATGATTACATCCCTCATGAGGATTGATAATTTGTCCTGTAGGCTTTGCTAAATCAACAATTATTAACTCATACCCTAATTCACCTACTCATTCTTTCAAGCACGCAGAAACCCCACTTGAGTGCATTCAAGGTGCTATACTCATTGCCTCTTTTCTAGTATTTTCTCATGGACAAGTGTTCTTCAGGCAGTCATCCCTTGTGCTAATCTCTGCGGTCTTCAACTGGTGGACTTTAACAAAGATGAATTACCGTAATTTCTTGAGTCAGTAGCTTGATTCTTAGTGTTCTTCTCAAGGTCCCACTATTGATACAGGTAACGAATTATCATGATCCTTAAAACTTCAGCTGTATCAAAGAAGAATTTTTATACAAGCACATTTTCTTGAAAGAATATACAACGTACCCTGTAGTGTTTCTGCAAAAGCATTCAATCTGGATTACATTTGCAACATAATATAGTCATACAGCTGGGATTCTTCAGCCAATTCTACCAAAGTCTGTTGATGTTCTCTTCACCCTTATGGAGATAAGAGGTAAGAGATAAGGATGGAGACAGATAAACTCCTACCAAAAATCAGCTCTAGCTCCAACTTCCCTCCTTTTGATACCCATCAGCTTCCTAGTTACTCTGAAGCAAAGCCTCAAAGTCGCATCTCCTTGTTCTTTTCAACTGCTTCTTATCCACCCAGTCTGGACCTGTTTATTTCCTTCCACTTTATTTCTTATATTTATACTCTTCCCTTCCACAGCCAGCTCCTTAGCTCAGTTATTCACTCAATAGTTCACTCATATTTACTTGTTAATCCTGAAAACTTTTATGGAGGGCTTACTGTGTGACTTGCATAATAAACTTTCTGCTGATATTTAATGATGATCAAGATATGTTTTTTATTCTTGAGGAGTTTACAGAAGGAGTTTATATGTTGGCACAAGCCAACATATGAAGAGTTACATGCAGAATTCAGTGTGAGAGATTGGCAGGACTATTCCACTGCTAAGAGTACTGCAGAAATTCAAACTGATTTCATTTTATCAATCTTCTACAACGGTTGCACTATTGAGTTCAAACTCCTCACCCAGGCATTCAAATGCTTCTGTAATATGGAATCACTCTCAGTTTCCACGTTAATCTACTGCTTTTCTTGGAAATATGGAACCCACACTCCAGCCACATTTTTCCTCTGTGATCCCTGAAATTGCCTACAAGTACTCTATACTCTTCACTCTTCGGATCTTTCACTGAGCCTCCTGTTGAAATCCCACTCATACAAATGCCGACTTGGAATGCTACCTCCTTTTTTCCTGCCTACTGATATGATCTCTCCCTCTTTCCAGTTCACAGAGCGTATTTTTGCACTGTTCTAGTGTTCAATGCCACTCCCATGTAATTACATACATATTGGGTTGTATATATTTGAGGCAGACTGAATTCCTTACCTTGGTTGACTAGATGTTCAAAAATACTTGTTAAGAACAATTATGGATAAGACAAGAAAAAGTTATTATATGAAAAAGAAGGCCACTGAAAGAGTCAAGATGTAGAGCCAATTTTGCTACCAATTTGGAATGAAGTTTCTTAAACTAATCTCATAATCTCCAGATGCTTACCAATCAAACGGGAATATTAATACATGCCTACTTATCTTCTAGGATGGAGATAAATAAAGACTTAAAATGTGGATTTGAAACTACTTGAAAAATGTTGAGAACCATAAACTCCTGTTGTTGATGGTAGTGCTAAAGAGATCAATAAGGATTTCTGTGCAATGTTTTAAAATATTTCTAATCAAAAATACATACTTACTAATTTTTAAAATCAAGGTCTATGATGCAAAACCTTTGAATATCTGTGGCTATAAGATAGAATATTTAAAATTTTAACAAATGAATTTTGATCTGAGGACATCAGTAACCAACTTTTGATTTCTGCTTTGAGCAGGTATCAGTTCTTTTTCAAATTCCAGATCATGTCTTATTTTATTAAAATGACATAAATTGATTGTGTTCTTGAGTGACATCTTTTTTCAATTGGGACTATTTCATCAGTCATCAGTATTGTAACCAGGCTTCCAGATTCTTCTAGAATTTCTTTCTTTTACAACAGTCTTTCAGAGTGAAGAGTTTATTTGTCTTGAGTTTGTTCTTTTCTTAAAAATCAACATTTTCATAACACTGCCAGGAAGCCCTTCCTTTCATCTCGCCTAGCCATGATTGCTTAGCTATAGTGAAAAAGGAAACACCACTACTGAAGCAACTGGCATTTAATGAGTAATTGCTGCAGTGTGGCTGTCATGCTAGACAATCTGCCTGGGTGATAACACACAATCTGTGCAATCACCTCACTGAATGTGTGTTACCTTCTCCATTCTATGTTTGAGAAATCTAAGGCTTGGAAGATTATGAGGATCTCCTCAGACAGGTCCTGATTCAAATCTTGATTTGCCCTTTGATAAATCCATAGTTAGTGTAGTGGACTGACAACTGGTGGTCAGTTTATAACCCCCAGCTGAGCTCAGTAAGTATGGTGCTGGTTATGGGAGGCCCACCTGAGGATTGATGCCAGCAACATAATAGGCAAAAATGGAGAAGAAGAAGAAATGCTGTTGGGAGCTGAGAGAGGTTGTGGGGAACTGAGAAAGGCTGTTGGGAGCTGGTAGAAGATATAAGGAGCTGTTGGTTCTTTTGGAGGAGCTTGTCATGCTGGCTTTCCTGATGAACCTGGCTGTTTTCCTTCTGAGAGGAGCTCGGAACCTTGTGGGCACTGAGAATAGCTGTGGTTCACTTTGGGGGAGCTCTTGTCTTCACTTTGAGCATGGCTTCCTGGCTCCGGAGGGAAAGATGATGCACTGCTGGTCTCCTGAAGAAGCTTGTTGCGTTGACTTTCCTGATGGGAACTCAGCTGTTTTCACCAGTAGAGGAGCTCAGGACTTCACTGTTGCTGAGGATGGCTGTGGTACTTTTCAGAGGAGCTCTAGTTCTTCCTTTGAGCATTTCTTCCTGGCTCCAGTGTAGATCCCTCAGCCTGCTAGCACAGATCCTTCATTCCACTGGCACAGACTTTCTAGATTCCACCACTGACCTTTGGGCCTTCCCAGCACAGATCCGTGGAACAGGCCTGCATGAGATACGGTTATAGGCTCTAGGCCTCCAATTAGACTTATGGGAGGCATTGTTATGAACTCTAGGTCGTCAGCTGGACTCAGGCAGGATATTTCCATGGGATTCAGGCCCTCAGCTGGATTCTTTGGTCTCTAGTATGTGGACAGATTTCCTGCACTCTCTTGTATATGATTATTTTGGTGGCTATTATAAATAATCTTATAAAATATGTGTCCTCTATTGTATTGTTTTCCCTTGCAAAATAAGCCCCAAATCATGACAGTAAGTTATTTTCAATGCTGCAATCCCTTCTAGATTTTAATTACAGTTACTTTATCAAAGGTCATCTATAGTAAGTTTGCTGGTAGCAACAAAAGAATTTCCTCCATATATATCCTCTCAAACTCCTAGAACAGCTGTTTCAAGGTTCTCTATAGGAACAGAATCGATAGGAAATAGATGTGTAATTATACAAAGGGATTTATTAGGTTGACTAACAGGATCAGAGGTAAGGGTTTTCACAATGGTCATCTGTGCTAGAGAGCTGAAGGATCCAGTAGCTGCTCAGCCCAAGAAGAGAGAAGCCACAGTACAAGAAGAACCAAGGAGGCAACCCCAGTCCAAGATTGAAGGTCTTGAAGCTCACTGGAGAGTTGCTAATGTGAGTGTGCAATGGAAGGTTGAAAAAACTAGAGACCAATGTCCAAAGGTGAAAGGGAAGACCAGAGTTCTTTGGAAGTGGGAACTTCCTCTTTCCCTTCCATCCAGGTTTCAAGCCTATTGGTTGACACAATCCCTATCCTGAGTGCATCTTCCCTCTTCCATTTGCTGGGCTTCATGTCAATCATCCACAGACATGTGCAGAACAATGCTTTACTAATCTACTAGGTGCTTCTTTGTCCATTCAAACTAGCACATACTAATTACCAGTTACAACAGTCTTTTAGGGTACCGTGGACTCGATGGGTTGATCAACATTGAATAAAGTGCGTTAGAGAAAGTGTTTCATCCTTGTAAGTGTTGTCTCGGTTAAATGGAGCACTCTCCCTGCATTACTTCTTTTCTTCATCAACTGTTACAGATTAATTAATTTTTAAAAAATTTATTTTAAAAATAAAAGAAAGAAAACATATTAACAAACAGACCTCCATTTACAAAATAGCATAAGAACAATACAAGCAAAACAAAGTTACAGGCAAAGTTGTAGGCAATTAACAATGGCTGTTGTATTACCTATTGATATCCTCAAAGTGGTTTCTCAGGAGAAGAAATAGAGACATACAAGATTGATTAAGCAAGTAATCATTAACTGTTCCTTTCTTACAGATTAATTTAAACATTTATTTTTAAGCTTATCTCTAAGGAGTTATCTTATTCATTGCAAAAGAATGTTTATGTTTCCTGAGACTTCTCATCCCGTATTCATAGACGCCATAGGTTGGCAAAGATAAGCCCAACATTTTTCCACTTTCTGTTATGCATAGCACAAAGCACTTAAGCAAAAATTCCAGTAGTATCTTATAGGCACCTATTCTTTTAGTAAAATTTCATCAGCAGTGGCACTAGTGACCTTCAGGGAGAGTTAAATCTTTGTTGTGGTAGCTGTTCTAGGCCCTGTAGGATTTGTTGTTGTTGTTTTTCTTTGTGTAGAAGACTGAACTGGGATCTTTGCACTGAGCTACATTTCCAGTCTTTAAATTTTTTTTTTTCTTATTTTTGAGACAAGGCCTCACTACATTGCCCAGGCTGAGCTCCAACTTGTGATCCCCTACCTCAGCCTTCCAGAGTGCTGGGATTATGGGTGTATCTCTACCACCATGCCTGGCTCCTGTAGAAGTTTTACTTTTCTATGCTCTCTCTGCTAGACACCAGTAACACCTTCCCTTCATGTGACAATCAAAAATGTCTCCACATATTGCCAAAAGTCCCCTAGGGAGCCAAACCAGTGTGCTATAAGCATGTAGTGACAAGAGAGAGAAAAGAACAAAGATTTCTGTCTCCATCAAAAAGCTCAGACTCTTGGGGGAGGGGTACTGTGAATTGAATTCAAAATCCTCATACATGTTAGGCAAGAACTGTGTTACTGAGTTGCACCCCCAATCCTTTTTCAATTTTATTTTGGGACAGGGTTTCACTAAGTTGCCCGGGCTGGCCTTGAATTTGCAGTCCTGTTGCCTGAACATTCTGAGCAGATAGGATTATAACATGAAACCCTGCACCTAGCAGAAGACAAATTTTAAAGAAGTTTGAACTTGTTGGTATTTAAGAACGAGTTTCATTTGATTAAATTTGGAACACGAAATAAGACTGAAAACTGTCTTTCCCTTAGCTCTATATGATATTCACCAGGTTGCAAATTAAGTAAATTATTATTCATTTTAAGCACTTATGTTTGAATAACTTAGTCTGTGGAAAAAGGAGAAAACCCAGGATTTTTTGGTTCTGTTTTCACCCCAAATTGAGCATTTTAACTGTTACCAGTGAGAGTTGAGAATATGGTTACTGTTGGCAGTATTGGTCAAAATGACTCTGATTTTCTTAAATTGATTTGCATTTACCTGAGTTAATTTGACTTTTTTCTTTCATTATCCTACTTTTTCCTATCAGAATGCATTTTAGAGTTGACATGAAAATAGACGTTAGTAAATTGAATGATTACTTACCCAGAGGGGAAACAGTCTAGCAATGTCTAAATCTAGACTACAAAATAATTAGGAATCTCCATTTTCAGCACACTGTCAAAGAAATCTGTTTTCCCATTGCAATTGTGTTTTGCTAAGATTTGCTTTCTGAATATACGATATTTTAATGAATGTGATTTTAGAGTATTCATTCCATCCGTTCTCACAATAGTTGTTCTTGATGTTTACATATTCTGGTAATAGGACTGTCTTAATAATTACAGTACTATCCAATTACTCTGTATTTCTTATTCTTCAATCATTTATAAACTAAGTGCCTTATCTTAGAGTAATAGATAATTTTGCTTTGGGCTGTACTATCTCATTTAGTCTTCACTGTAAGTCCCATGAGTAGATATTTTTATTCTGATGTTAAAGAATATAGAGAGGGGCTGGGGATTTAGCTCAGCGGCAAAAAGCGCCTGCCTGGCAAGCGCAAGGTCGTGAGTTCGGTTCCCGGTACCGGAGGGGGGGGGGAAAAATATATATATATATATATAGAGAGAGAGAGAGAGAAAGAGACTCAACAAATTTAAATGTTGAGGCCAAGGAGCATAGAATTTATGTCTATGTAAGGACACAGTTAGTGTGACAAACAAGTTATTTAATAATTATTGGGCATTAGCAGTATGCTAGGAAAAAATCTTGGTCAACACTGCCCAACAAAAAAAGAGGGCAAGTCACATAGGTAATTTAAAATTTTCTAGTAGCCAGATTAAAACCATAAAGAAAAATTAGTAAAATCAGTCTAAATAATACTTGATTCAACCTGATCTGTTAAAGAGATTGTGATTTCCACAAATAATCAATTAAAGGTTGACTACAAGATATCTTCTTTTTCTTCTTGGAAAAAAAATCTAATTTCAACAATTTTACATCACTAAAGATTACAGCAGACCCCAAGGAAAAGATTCTGCTCCCAGGTACTCAGGACAGCTGTGTGCTGGTTACAGTTGAGGGCAGCCCATCTCTAGGTGTCAAGGATGTGAAAGTGTCCAGATCAAACTCTGCTGAAGCCATATTTACCTTCTGGGGCAAAAGTTAGGTAACAAACAATCTGTAGATGGTAGAACTGAACTCCTGGATTTGACATGAGATCACGTGTATTAACTTTGTTCAGCATGCATGATGTGTGAGTTTTCAGGTTGAACTTTTAGAGTGGTAGGTGTGCATGGGCAGCTTGCTTGGGGGAATTGGTAACACAAAGCCAGAGCAAGCAGGTATGGGCTCCAGGCTTTGTGTAGGAGCAGGCTTTGGGTTCACTGTTATGGTTTGGATCTTAAATGTCACCTCAGAGCTCATCTGTTGAAGACTTGGTCTGCAATATAGCAATATTCAGAAGTGAAACCTGTAAGAGATGGTTGAATGATGAGGACTCTGACCTCCTAAATGGATGAATCCAACCAGCCAGCCAAACATGGCCTAAAACTGTGAGCCTAAATAAATCAGTCCTCTTTTTAAGTTGTTTTTCTCAGGCATTTTGTAACAGTGATGGCAGGCCGATTAACACAGGGATCATGTCTGATTTTCTGGGAGTAAAAAGTAACAGGAAATGCGTGGCTCTCCATGGGGAACAGGTGCTTCTGGCACCACAACGAATGAGCACAACATGATACTGAACCTTGGAGCTCAGGGTGCCAGTGGCAGGGAGGATAGCATCACTGTGGATGGATGCTTCTATGGTGACCCCGCAGTACAAGGTGGGACCTAGCTGCTGAACCACCTCTCTGTGTGGATGGGCAACCTGTTGGTCACGATCTCAACTCTTTGTAAAGAACAAGCAAAGGCTACTAGGAACAGGCATTTCTCCTGTGTTCAAAGCTCCCAAAAGGCCCTTTTACTGTGTCTAGAGTTTAAGATGCCGAAAAGGCACTGCTAGTGGACAACAGGTAAGAAACCATGGGCTTTTAAGATGCATATGCTCCTTTATCACTATTTGTCCTTTCTTCCTTTCACTTGGAAGAACTCCACTGAATGGCTTTTTCTACCTGCCCTTGCCACACAGGCTCATGTGGATGTTGGTGTGTTCAGATACTCTAACTGCCATGCGCTCACCTCTCCAAAAGGCACCTCTTTTGGTTTCATCATTCCCCTGCTGTCAGAGCTCAAAAGCAGAGGCACAAGGCTCCTCACCCTGAGTCAGGAGAGTGGGTCACAGTGGTACTGTCAGGAGGTTTTGCTTCAAATTCTCCTTGTTTATGTCTTTTCCTCCTTTCTCATATTCTTCATATCCCATATTAGACAGAGTCTGCTTCTCCAGTCCAGTACCTTCACACTGGCAGAGACTCACATCTGTCCAATTCCTGGAAGACTTAGGCTGAAAGAGCACAAAATATGTACCTGGTTGTGCCATTCCAAAGAAACAAAAGGTGGTCAAAATACACAGTGAATGTTTATATTAAAATTATGACAGTTAAAGACACATTGCCATTTTTCCCCTCAAAATACTCCCCCTTTTTTTCAAACATGCTCTTCCCATCATTCTTGCCACTTCCTGGAATAGTTCTGGAAATATTCTTTTGTGAATGTCTTTATGAGATGTGACAAAAAAATTCAGTGAATGCTGTTGCTGAGCACCATCTAATGGAAAGACAGGCTCATAAAAATCTTACAATATGTCCTCATCCACCTTATTCACCAGGTCTGGCATTATGAAACTTCTGGCTACTCTCGAAGGTCAAACTGACCATGTGTAATGATTGATACGTAGTGTTAACTTCAGAAATTTAGAAGTTTAACTCAGCAGTGGTCTAGGGTCCTCACTTTGTAAACATCCTGAGCCTGTGCAAGAGGACAGCATGGAGATTGTGTGGGCAGATAACCAGCGTACAATGTAAGGGAGGTAAAGAGGCTTGCTTCCCCCATTTTGCTCTTGTTGCTTCTACTGTCTTCTGGTACCATGAAGTCTTGCCCTTGTGCCATGACATCCTGCCTTTGAGCCAGCTGATTATGGACTGAACCCTTTATATACTGTAAGATAAATAAACCTTTCCTTCCTTAATTTTGGGCATAGGGCATTTTGTCTCAGCAATGAGAGAAAAGTAACCAAGACACTATGAAAGGTAAACATCTTGAATCTAGGAAGGACATTGAGGCAGCCATGGGAGATCAAATAAGACACAAATGAGGAGTTCCAAGAGTGCTTCAGAAAGTGTCAGGAATGATGTGATGAGTGTAATTGAAGTGAAGAGGAGTGTTTTGAGGGAGTGAATGGCAATATGTCTTTGGCTGTAATAAATTTCTGAAACATTCACTGTATGTTTTGATCACATCTTGTACTTGGAATGAAAGACTAACCTGAGTATAAGACGGGAGAGAAGAGGAATCACCCAAGAAATGTTTTTTACAAGGTCAGTGAAGGCCAGGTATCCCCTTTTAGGGGGAGCCTGTCAATATTTAGTAGAACTTTCTGGATACTCCTGGCATGCATCCCACCATAGCTTCTGGGCTTGTTTGTTCACAGTAAGGGCTGGGCTCTTCCACTAGAGAGGAGCTGAGCAGACAGCAAGCTGCTCCCCGCAAGGCTGATGCAGCAGGCCTCGTCCGCATTTCCTGTCAGGGGAATGGTGGCAGTGGTGGGTTCCTTGCAGGCTAGATTTTCACAGCAGCTTCCCTCTGAGGCATGCCTGTTTCCAATTAGGTGTAGGACCATTTCCAAGTCTCAGGAAGGTGCCAGGGTTCTGAAGGGTCTTCATGTTGGTCCTCTGAGCTGTTTACACTGCCTAGCTACCAGCTTGCAGTATTTTCAAGATTGCAGAAAAAAGTCATCACACGGTGCAGATTTCTGGCAATGAGAAACAGAACTCTCTTTATAAATACTTCAGGAACTGATGATCACTGCCAGGTAGAGAGGATGTGTGTGATCTGTGTGCACATTAGACAGGCATGTCCACCCCAAGGTTACCTCTGTGGATCTCTTTTCTTTCTGATTCCAAGTGGAATCCATGTTTGGGAAAGTTTGGCAAACAACTTTGCCAGTAAGACATTGTAAAAATTGTAAAAACAGTGACTAATCATTGCTCAAATTTAAACCACATAAAAGTATAGAGTAAAAAGTAAAAGTACCTCTCTTCTTCCTATTTCTCCTTTTGGCTATTCTCATTTCAGAACATCTCTCTGTGAAATATATATTGTCCCGGGATCTGATCATGTTTTCTATATCTTGAAGTGTGTCTATCCTGTCCTATTATAGCTGTGTAATATTCTTCTGCAGTAATACAGTGCATTGAATTTAGTCATTCCTTTGTCCATAAACTCCTAGTTTCTTTTCTTCCTCTTTTTTGCATCACAATAGCAGTACTGGAATAAGCATAAATACCTTGTTAATATGCCTTTAGGGCATTAAGTAATCGTTATGGCTTTAAAAAACATTTCTACTAAGCAAATACACATGAAACTGCTAGTCTTTTTTTTTTATCAGAATAATCGTTACTATTGCATCAAAGTGAAGTCATTCTGGTCAAAAACGTAGATATGTGATTATTTAGTTAGCCAGGTCTACCTTATCTGGAAGATATATTCGATGTGTTAGAGTCTTTGGAATGCTGAAAACAGTTGTTGGACCTTCTCCCCTCCCCTACCTCCTCCATTACAACACTACCTTGGAGAATATAGAAGATCTGACACGTTGTGAATCCATTCCATACCCGGGTCCAGATGGAGATGAAATGAAAAATTAAATTGTGCTTTTGATTTGCAAAATTTTAAACAAAGACATAGACAATTTGACTGTTTTAATGGAATTGTCTAAGTTGCCTGAAATAATTGACATTTTTGATAAGCTGAGTCAGATTTTTAAAATTTTTTATACCTTATAAATATTGACTATATGGGCTTAGCTAGCTGCACATAGCAAATGCACTACTGACTTTATTAATTTTAATCATTAGGTTTATATAGCTACAACCCAGTAATTTTATCTTTCAAAACTTTTATGAAAGTGATTTATAAATTATAGTTTTCTTGGAAGCATTTAATAACACTTATAAATAACTCTGTAGTTTGAATGCTATAGCTCCAGGCTTGAATTCAGTCTACAAAATGATGAATTGTATGATCTTGGGAAAGTCACCTGATATCTTTGAATCTCAGGTTCCTTAGTAGCTAAAGGGTGTGTAATGTTGCATACTGTCATGATAATTGTATTTTAAAGCAACTAATTTACTGTTTAACATATTTAAACCTTAATATTATTAAGGTGTTTTACAAGCACCTAGTTCACTGTTTAACATTTTAGAAGCTTAATAATATTATTGTTATTATTAGCTAATAAATGGATGATGTATTTACCATTTTAAAAATATGACTGAAATCCAAAGATGCCTCAACTGGTATAAGAAGACACCTTGCTAACAAAGTTTATGATTATGTTTACAATGGTTTTTGTAAGGTTGTTAAGGTTGTTGTTTTGTTAATTTATCCATTGGAAACTGAGACACTGAGAGAACTAACAAAGTCCATGGTGGCACAGAATTTCAGGGTTGGAACTGGAACTGTCCCTCCAGGGTGTTAACCTGAATATTTGGCCATTGGAAACACTGCTTCTAAAAAGGTACTACACCCCCAGGAGCCACTTTTAAAATATTGCAGTTGGGAGACAGAATTGCTGCCCCTGTGTTGTCTGGAGAGAATCAGGGGAAGTGTCCTTACATGGACGTAGCTTAGGTGATTAATAATACACCTGCCTCTTTGGAGTCCCTAGATGTGCTTTAATTAGGGGCGACTGCATTTCAAAATCGTTTAGGAAGCTATCATTTTTATTCTTGAAGTGTGATCTTTTTATTCTACATTTTTGATCTTTTACACTGAATTTACTAACATCCCCCAAATGATTCAAATCAGATAACATATCTTTTACTTCTCAAAACAGGTTGGTGGGGCAGCAGTGTTCAGGAACTATGTACATATATACAGGTGTATACACGGGTACCTGTTCCTTAAGCTTCAGGTCTAGCTCAGTGCTTTGCAAGTAAGTGGTATTAGAGGAATATCTGTTCAAGGACTAGGCTTGTTACACAGACAACATTCGGGCCAAGGCTTTCTAGCTATAGATCTTCTGGTGCTCAGTTCCTTAAAGGTGGTGGTGGGATGTGCCTCCCTGTGTTTTGAGGTTTAGCACAGGAGGGGCAACTATATAGGTGAAAGAAAGGTCCAAAATCCATGGACACAATAGAAGACAATTGTAGATCCATCATATTTTTTTGGGGGGTGAAACCTTTTTGTTTTCATTTTGGATTCAGAATCACATCTCATTAGCTAAACCTCAGTGCTGCACATTGGAAACACAAAAGTATAAGACCAAACATTCAGGGAAGACTTTTGTAAACTGTTTTTCAAGATTTTATTAAGAGGTATCTAAGAGGACCATTCCAGTGGAAAAAGGGTTGGTTTCTAGGAGGACTGATTTGTGGGCTTCAAGGAAACTGAGGACAGTGGTCCAATAAGAATGAGGTGTCACATTAACGGGGCCTCTGCCCTTTGACTTGACTGCATGTAGGGATATTTTTAGGACCAGAACAAATCTGTTGCCTTCCCCCACAAAGGGGAGGGTTGTGTATTAAGAAGTGTCCATGATTACTGTTTTACAGTGAAGGCAGGAAATAATTCCAGGACGAGTCAGTAAGCAGAACACCTGCCATCCAACTGTTCGTTGTGTTTGTATGATTTTAAAGAAATGTTGCCCATATATTGTTTAAAATTTTGGGGATTTGGGTACCACCCAATGCAGAACAGATTAATTTCATGGTTTCTATGTGCATTTGCACAAATTAAAATATAAGTCCTCGCTTGATTTGTTTGAACTGTTTTCGTCAATTAGTTCTGTATGCAGAGCGAGGCAGACAGCAGTCTTCAGAAATAACCCAGTTGCTTCTGTATGTTGTTACCTTCAGTTCTACCCCTTTATTTTACGTGCATCAGTGTAACAGAGCAAATACCTGGCTTTAACTGTCCTTTATCAGTTTTCCCCCAGTGACAAATTCTGTAAATCCTACAGAGTCAAGATAAGTCTTTCTATGGGATTTTTTATTTCTAAATATTGAAGAGCAGTGAGCCCAAACTTTCTGTGGACAAAAATCTACCTTTCATCTAGACATTGAAGAGATAATTTTGATTTTTAATCTTTGTTAAAAAGTAAGACTTGATGAAAATATGCGGATCTCATATTTTAACAACTCTTAAAAGAAGTTATTAATGTCACAATAAAACCTTTCCAACAGCTAAATAATAGACACAAGAGACCAATCAATTGAGGCTTAAAAGGTGGGTGAAAGTTAACTTAGTTATCAGTTAAGAGCTAGGTCTCTTAACTTTAGACCCAATATCTTATATCCTCCCTATTTCCTTTAAATATAGCAATTAAAGCAAAAAATGGTGGTATAGGCCTGTAATCCCAGGACTCTTGAGCAGCTAAGGCAGAAGGATTGTAAATTGGAGCCCAATATGGGCAACTTAACAATTTGGAGACCCTGTCTTGATAAAAACGGCTGGGGATGTGGCTTCGTATGAAGGTCCCAGTACCACCCACCTCCATACCATTTAAGAGCTGAAGATATGAGTTTTGTAGAGCCTTTAAGGGAAAATAATTAAGCAGCTATATATTTAGATATTTTCTTTAATTCATTGCCTTATATAGTTTCCTTTTTTGTTTGTAGATGTATTAAATACTCTTTACAAATGCAGTTACTTCAAAAAATTAATTTTTATTCATTTACTAAAGATTAATTGGGTGCCCAGTAGGTGTTTATGTCCATGATAGGCATTAAGAGAGAAGGAAAATGAATCTGTCACCCATTGGAACTCCAAATAATCAGCTAAAGGTAATTGACATTTTTGTATAAAATACTTTTCCAAACATGATCTCATCTGAATTGGCCAATGCCATTGGAAATCCACTATGATTATTAGAGTTTGTAATGATATCATTTAATGACCTTTTTCATTATTTTGATAGTTGTTGAGAAAGAAGGTAGAAACTGACAGCCAATTCACAAATAGTGTCATCCATTTCTTCATCCAGGAATCAACAAATCCAAGAGTGCTATGTCTCAGACAAGTGCAGGGACATGGGAAAACTACTGTGTCATGTAAGCATTACACTGCACTCAGGAACTGCAGACAGATAGGAAACTAAATGCACAAACTATTACATGCAATGAAGGAATGAGACCAAAGGTATTGAGAGAATATTACAAGGAGTCCTGATTTAGTTTGGGCAGTGGAGGGAGGCTTCTCCAAGAAGTCAACCTTCAACAAAGGCTTCTACTATGTACAGTCATAGGCAGGCAGAGTTGGGGAGACCATGTGTGAAATGGAGGCAGGCAAGAGAATCCTTCACCCAAGGTACCGAGGGGTACCACTTAATCAGAGCCTGCAGATGTGGGAGAGTAAGGCAGAGTTATGCTGGGGAAATGGCACACAGCTTCCTGGATATTTTGACCACATCCTACAGCCACACAACATTCCTCAAGCACATGTCAAACCATAGGCCACAGGCAAAGAGAGGATCTGAAGTGTTAAGGTGTACAAGTGCTGCCTTTGGTTGTTGCTAGTTTCTCATCTTAGCCTTTTGGTATCATTGAGCACATTTTTCTTTGGACTTCCTCAAGGTGTACGGCCGATCTCTAGTCATATCACTCCTATCTGTTCCCTGTTTCTGTAACTAATGGGACCATCTCTAGTAATAACTGTTAGGGAACAGCTTGCATGAGTCAGACAGCTGTGAACAGTAGTGGGCTTCTGGATAAGATAGGATAAGAGAAGATAGGATAAGAGAGTTTTCTTAGTTTTGACAAAGATGCCTAGAGAAGGACAGAACACTCTTCAGTAAGAGCAGTAAGAATACATAGGTAGGTATCAATTGCACCTTGATATCTTTCCTTCTTGCCTTCCTCTTTCTTTTCCTTCTTCCTGTCTTCTTAGCCATTTCTTCCTTTGTTTCCTCCTTTCATCTCCCTTTCTTTTCTATTCTTTTTAAAATTTTTGTATTTAATAATACATGTGTGCAGTGTGCGATGATTATATTCATCATGGACCATTGGTACCTGTACACAACACATCTTAACCCCTTTTGCATTCTCTTATCTCCACTTCCACCCTCTATCTTTTGGTAGCCTTTCCATTTGGGAAAGATCTACGTCATTGTTTCCTATAATCTTTTATTTTTTCTTTGATTTATTTATACTTTGGGTTTTTCATATAAGAGAAATCATGCAAAAGTTCAGATTAATACTTGTAAAACAAATACCCGTGTGATCTTTATCCAGGGTGCAAAATAGAATGCTGCTAGCACTCTCCACACTCCAGCAGCCCTCCCTTGTGTAATCTCCTTCCTCCTACAACAGACAACCACCATCTTACTATAATATCCTATTATGAGATTATGCAGCCCACATACCTATTATGGCATTTCTGTTCCTTGCTTTTCTTTGTAGGTTTACCACCTAGTTATGTGTGCTGTAAGAATAGCTTCACTTGGTTTTGAATTTTATATAAGTGGAATAATAATGTATTGTGTTCAGTGTATTGTTTATTGTGTCTGGTGTATTTTGATTCACCTTATGTCATTAAAATTATGAATTTGAAAATAGCACCCAGATGTACCAATTTTTATTATTTTGTTCCCTCTGTTTTATCATTTGTTTGTTCTCTTTTCCTGTGTATAAATAATTATTTTGAACCATTTTAGAACAAGTTACATACACCATGGCACTTCACTGATAAATATTATAGTGTGTATTTCCTAACAAATAGTGATATTCCTTTATAAAATCATAGTACAGCTATGCATTTCATAAATGTACCTTGATATGATGCAATCTATTATTCATAATCGAATTTTTTACTATGTAACCTAATAACTCTTTATAGTCTATTTTCCATGCCAAGGGAAGGTTTCCCTTTCATGGGAGACCCCGTCTAGGGTGAGTTTGTGAATTTGGTGGTCATGTCTTTTATTTTCCTTTACTCTGGACTATATATTTAAAAATAAGTTATTGACTTTTGTAATGAATACATTTTCTCCTTGTTAAATGGAATATACTTCATTCTGTGTTTGACTGAACATTATTTCATAAGAAATATCCATACTGTATTTTTTTGTTTGTTTGTTTTTATTCCGGTATCAGGAATTGAACTCACAACCTTGTGCTTGCCAGGCGCTGTGCCGCTGAGCTAAATCCCCAGCCCCCATATTGTATCTTTTGTATTTTCTCATTTTTGTTATTAAATAGTGTATGTAATACTTTATGCATAGTGGCGAAAATGCAGCTGTTATTAATTATTTTACACATGGGTTTGTAACTTTCATTAAGGAGGGAGATAAACTGGGCTATTTTGAGAGTGAATTATCAGTGCTGGAGGAAAATCTAGCCAGCGGATGGACAGGGTCATACTCAAATTTACTTGATAGAGAAGTTACCTGAGTTACCTGATGATGAAATTATGAGCTAGGAGAAATAAACGGTCCCTGTAGGACTGCAAACTCAAACCCATGGCATGATAGTAATCACAGTCCTAAAGCTTCAGTGTTAAATAGCTGTTCTGAAAAGAAGCAAAATTATCAGTCACCGAAGCCATTGAATTCAGATAGGGGGTATTAGGATGTACAGTTAATTGGAAAATGACTAGTGATGGATAAACCTCAGAAGGTCTAATATTCAGGGATGCTTATGTGAGTCTTTAAAAAATACTTTTAATCAAATGGACCCAAATCCTTTTGGTTAAACCCTTTTTCTCAATTACTAGTTCTCTTTCTACTTAAACCAACCAGAATTCATGTTATTTGCTCAGCTCCCATCAGGATCTCCTTTCTTGTGTCTGAGAATGGTCTTCTTTGTTGATCCTTCACTTTGATGTCTGTACAGGGTTGCAGCACATGACGACTTTTACGATAATAACCCTACATTTGAGCCAAAAGAATTCCAAAGACTAAGTTTATACCAGGAAGTGGTTTTAACCTTCAATCTTCCATGTTCAGATTCTGTATTTGTAACTTGCTGTTTTGAAAAGGTAGATCCTTGTAAATTTAATATGGATTTATTTCCAATTGTCTGGTGTCCTACTAGCCTTCTTCGTGATGCTTTTCCATTGATTTTGATGGTAGGATCATAGACATATTTGCTATTTTCTAGACTACATGTGTCCTAATAAGAAATAGATTGCTGATTGTTGAAAATAAAGGTTGGCCCTGTGCTAGGTGGTTCTGACCTGATGATTCTCAGAAAGATATTAATTGAGGGATTAACTGGAAGATGAGGATTACCACAGCATTTTGATTATAAATAAAAAATTATGCTTAATGATATGCTAAAGCTTTGATTACCCTTAGAATTTCAATTGGTGGACAGGGATAATTATATGTATATATATATGTATATATATATGTAAAACTTTTTGTGCTGGGGTGAAAGGAAGCTGAAAAAAAATTATTACTTGACGATAGCAGACAGGCAAGCAAAAGGGTTTTCGTGTCCAGATGACTCTCACTGAGAATAATAAAATGTACGTTCAAACAATGCAGCTATACAAAGGTATCAGATTTCAAGAAAGTAAATTTTGGGGAATTAAGGAATTTCTGGTGAATAAGGTACAATAAGAGGAAGTATAAAATTCATGAGCATGAAAGCAACTGAAGAATGTAAGACACCATAATTAAAGCTCAAAGAACCGCAGTCCTTCTGAAAAAGAAGAATGTAGGATTTAACAAGAATAGTATGTCGATAATGCTGGAGAATGTGGGGAAAGCTACTCAAAGATCTGAGGGACAACACAATCATTCTTGAATCATTGTCTTGTTTTCTATTTCAGACTGATAGAGGCACAGGAAAGTGCGGTGCAGAAGAGAAAGAAATAGAACTCCCTGAAACCCTTGTAAAGAAATGGACAGAAATGATCAAAATTGGTAATTGTTAGTCAATGACAGTGGTTGTGGGGAGAGGGGGTAAAACAGTTTCTACCTAGAGCAAAATAAAAATTTACAACAGAAACTAAAAAGACATGCTTAAGAAAAGAAAAGCCTAAAACAGCTGCAATGATTGATTTTAAACCATCAGGTTAGTTTCTTAAAGGAGAAAATCCACTGGGAAGAATGAAATTGTTTTTTAATAATGAACTTTCTAGACTTTGGTTAGACAGATGGTTCAAATGCATAAAGGAGTGACTCACCAAAAGTCAAAAATCGCTAAATGTCCCTCACTTAGCGTCTCCCCTTATGTTAACACTACTCCCCCTCCCTCGTGGGTAACTTTTCTGGGAGGAGTTTGCCTGTATTGCTATGCCACTAATGGGAAAGAGATAACCTAAGCTTGGTCAGTTAGTCCCTTTCTCTGAGGACTTGGTCTCTGAAGAGGTAAAGACGGGCAACTTAGGATTCATTATCACACCAACATGGTAAAGATCAGCCATTTCTTTCTGTAAGACTTTGTGTTGGTTCCAGTTACTGAGTCTTTAGATTTCTGTGGTTTTTGTTCATTTCTATGTTACATCTTCTGGCCTTCTGATGATCTTGTATCCTTAGTGCCCTCTCAATGATATTATTTTTTGCTTAAGATAAACAGGGTCTGTTGCAACCAAGCTCTCTACTTGCTACTTCAAGTCTGAATAAACTGGATAAATAAGTTCGGTCAGAGCAAACTGTCTCTCAGTTCACTGTTCTTTCCATGGCATGGTATTCTTCAGCAAACATCAGCATCTGTCCCTGCATGACTCATCTCCATTAGTGAAAGCAGAGCTGCAATGTTCATGAGCAAGCTATGTGCATAGGAAAGGACCCCCTGATGGTGAAATTAATAACTTATTCTTGGTTGTTGGTTCATCACCAACAAAAGAGGTATTTGCTTTTTTTCTGCATCTAGAAGATAGCCAGGGGTTTGTCAGATGGGAGAGTTTGGAAATTACATTTGGAGTGTTGAAAGGAGGTTGAGATCTGAAAGGCTACAGAGAGAGGTCATGGGACCCCTAAAAGTAGAAAAATGTGTTCTGGTGTATCTTGGTGCTGTGAGAAGCAGCTGCCTCTGATAAGGTCTCATGGATACTGAGAGACAGAAAACCAAGTGTTTTCTTTTGGGAGCCCTAGCAAATATCATTGCAGGTAAATTTGGGCCAGGGAAACAGCAAACAGATATGGACCCTGGAACCTTTATCCTCACAAGTACCATGAAACACTGTGGTAGTCTTATACTCATTGGTAACGTGTTACCTATCGCCTAATGCTGAGCATATATATAAAACCAAAAAATTCAGATAGTCTAGTACTTTGTCTTAAGGTACTAAACATCTGAATTTTGGGAATGCCCAGTGAGCAGAATTTAGCCTGGAGGTTTGTATGTGTTTTTTTTAAAAATTTAATTTGTGGAAGTCTTTTTTATTTTATGGAAAATTTCATAACAAAATAGTAGGAGAATAATAATAGTGAATACATTGTATATTGTTATCTTGAAAGTAGTTATCCAGCGTATGAGACAGGGGTATTAAAACTGCTCCAGTTGATATCACAAACCTTCCTTTTCAATGAACTAAGAGGCACTAATAGTATAACTGACTTGCATTTTTTTCTGTTTTGTCTTCTGACCTTTCCCCTTTTCTCCATCCTAGTTCCTTTTTCCTTTTGAACAATTTTTTCCCATTTCACAATATATATTGTGCATTTTAGACCTTATTTATTCTTTAAGTTTCTCACACCAGGGAGACAGTATGATGTTTACACATGAGTCTGATTTATTTAATTTCTGAGTATGGTCTCAAGGTGCATCCATTGCTAAAAGCGTTATACCACATCAGTATGTATGTATGCATGTTTATAGCAGCACCATTTGTAATAGCTTAATCTTGGAAACAACCCAAACTCCCATTAACTGAAGAATGGGTAAAAAAGATGTACAATGGAGTACTACTCAGACATAAAGAAGGATAAACTTGGATGCTTTATATGGTGTGTTAGAGTGGATATCTGGCCTTGGCCCTTGTGGATGTAGAAAATGTAGTACTTGTGATGCTGTGGATATGGCTGAAGTGTCATAAAGACTAGAATTCACTAGGGTAGACAAACTCAGTTTGGTGATCATACATTCTCTCTCATGTCATGCAGGACAAATGCAAACAGCCCTTGAATCTAGATGGGGGCGACATCTTCCCTGTAACCCAGGGCCCTCTCAAGACTGCAAAGTTTACGCTGCCTTCCAGGTCACTCTCACTTCCCATGCATGTGTTCATGCTGAGGCCTCTAGTTACTTGTTCCCTTCTAGAAATGTTCTCTAGGGTACCAATCATAATTCTCTTCCCCTTAAGTGTAGATCTTAAAGGATTTGTCTTTATACTTGCCAAGCATGGTGGCACATGTTTGTAATCCCAGCAGTCTAAGAGACTGAAGCAATTCTGTCTCAAAAAAAAAGAATGCAAAGCCAGACATGGTGGCACACACCTTTAATCCCAGCACTCAGGAGGGTGAGGCAGGAGGATCAGGTGAAGTTTGAAGCCAGCCTAGATTACATACGGCCTTCATGGCCAGCCTGAAAGACACTGGGAAAACATATCCCAAAAAACCGAAGAAATAAATATTTTTTAATACTAAAGAAATAAAATACAAAAATAAAAATTAAACAAACTGGGGTCAGGCGATCCCAGAACTTTTGGGAAGCTGAGGCAGGAAGACCTCAAACTTGAACTCAGCCTAAGCAATCTAGGAAATTAATGAGAGCATGTCTCCAAGTAAAAATCACAAAAATGGATAAAGATATAGTTAGTGTAAAGGCCTGTTTTTAATCCCAAAAAACCGAAAGCTGTGTCTTAATATCATTTTGGCATTATTACATCTCATTCCCTTACTCATGTCATTCACTTCGTTCGATCCTCATACATATGCAGTTATTTTATGTTTATTTCAGGTTGAGCACTATGAGTTAGTAAGATTAACATGAGCTCCCATTTTCATCAGCTAGCAAGTGGAAGAACTGGCCACACTGGGTCAGATGCTGGTTCTATCCTTGCCAGCGTTCTCCTCCTGCCTACCTGCCAGTTTGTTCTCTGACTCTGTAACTATGAAATGTTTGGTCATACTTAATCGAAACAGCTCCATTTGCTCTGGTGCCAGTGGTTTGTGTTTTAGTTTAGCTTCACCCAGAAAGAGTTCCTAAGACAAAGGTATAGTGTAAGTGGTTGATTTGGAAGATAAACAAATTATTGGGAGAAGTATGGGGAAGAGAAATAAGAAGGGAACAAAGACACCCAAGGACAAGTTTTTAAGCTAGCTTTGCCATAGTCTGTTAACATTTTGTGTGGAGTTTGACAGAGGTTCATTGTCTGTATCTGCTAAATGAAATAGCGTTTATAAAGAACAGGGCCCAGGAATAATATCCAGTTAAAGAGAGAGAGAGAGAAGTGAGGGAGAGATAGAGACAGAGATAGAGACAGACAGAGATAGAGACAGAGACAGGCACAGACAGACCAATAGACAAACAGACAGAGACAGAGAGAGTTGCTAAGGGACACTGTCTTAGTCCTTGGGACTGCCATAACAAAATACTGTATACCAGATAGTTTATAAACAAGAAAGGTTCATTCCTCACAGTTCTGGAGGCTGAATGACCTAAACCCAGGGTCTGGCAGATTCACTGTTTGATGATAGCTCATTTCCTGATTCAGCAATGGCATCTTCTTCTGCATCATCACTGGTGGAAGAGATTAATTAGCTCCCCAGAGTTTCTTATAAGGGCTCTGCCCTCATGACCTAATCATGATGTGCTGAGTAGCCTACTCGTGGGACATAGTTACATAATCACCTGAAACAGAACACATTTTGGATTAGAGGACAAGGCAATGCCTGAGAACCTCAGAGAAGTGAAAGCATAGGTGAGTCTGAAGACAGTTCTAATATTTCTTTAGAGTATGGAAAATGCAAATGAAAACAACACTGAGATTCCACCTCACCCCAGAAAGAATAGTTATCCTCAAAAATCAACCAGGAACAAATGCTGCAAAGTTGTGGGGAAAAAGGAACACTTCTCCACTATTGGTGGAAGTGTAGACTGGTACAACCACTGTGGAAATCAGTGTGGAGATTCCTCCAAAACAAGGATTAGAGGTCCCATTTGACCCAGCTATTCCCCTTCTTGCTATCTTCCCAGAAGAATTAAAAATATCATACCACAGCAATATATGTGCACCTATGTTTATAGCAGCACAATTTGTAATAGCTAAATCTTGGAAGTAACCCAAATGCCCATCCACTGAGGAATGGATAAAAAAGATGTGGTATTTTTATACAATGGAGTACTACTCAGCTATAAAGAAAGATAAACTTGAGGCTTTTATAGGTAAATGGATGCAACTAGAGACCATACTCATAAGTGAAATAAATCAGACTCACATGTGTAAACATCATATTGTCCCCATAGTGTAAAAAATTGAAAGAGTGAATAAGTTCCAAAAGGTACAATAGATATTGTGAAAGGGAAAGACGCTGTTCAAAATAAAAGAACAACTTGGATGGGGAAAGGAGAAAAGAAGGAAGGAATATAAACATTGAACATCATGATTCAGAAAAATACACTTTTCTGGAAAGTTTCTATTTTTGCTCTGTATGTCAGTTCAGTTCACTTCCTCATTGTCCTACAGCTATCTTCAGTTCAGGAGGGGAATATCTGCAATTTTTTAACATGTCACATATTTACAGGGGTAGGAGCAGGCACTTTGGAGCCAAGTAGAACTAGGTTAGGACCTTTACTCTTTCAGTCCCTGTGTTGCTATGATATGATACCTTTTAACTCTTTTGGAAAGATGCCTTGGAGGGGAATAGCTGGGTGCAATTACTAGTTCTAGGTTTTTGAAGTATCTCCATACTGATTTCCACAGTGGTTGTACCAATTTGCATTCCCACCAACAACGTAGAAGGTTCCTTTTCTCCCACAGCCTCTCCAGGATTGGTTATTATTTGATTTCTTGACGACAGCTATTCTTTCTAGAGTAAGAAAATCTATGTTGTTTTAACTTGCATTTCTCTAAAGGCCAGAGAGGTTGAAATTCTTTCTCATGTATTCATTGGCCATTTGTACTTCTGAGAACAATAATAGAAATAGAAATAGAAATAGAAATAGAAATAGAAATAGAAATAGAAATAGAAATAGAAATGAATTTCTATTCATTTCAGTAGACGGTCTACTCATTGTGTCTCTTATTTCGGGAGAATCTCAAATTTTTGAGTTTGTCTACTCATCTGCAGATGGGGCTCCAAGGTTTGGTTGTCATGAATTGTGCTGCCATGAATGTGAGTCAGCGTTGTGTTACTGTAATGCAATCTTGTTACATCACAAGAGAAGATGGGAAAGTGAGAGGCTGTCCCAGATCTGTCAGTCAAGCTGGAGTTGACTTTAGCTTAATATGTCAACGATAAGTATATTACTTGATCTTTTCCTTGTTTTCCCCCTTCCTTCTTCTCTGGCCTCTTTATACACCACATAACCTATTGCTAATGTAATAGAGAAAATATTTTGTGAAATATTTCCTTTCCATTTCCTGCTCTTGCTCTATTCTTTCAGACACACTCATTTAT
The DNA here is from genome assembly GCF_000276665.1 of Chinchilla lanigera. Taxonomy (NCBI): domain Eukaryota; kingdom Metazoa; phylum Chordata; class Mammalia; order Rodentia; family Chinchillidae; genus Chinchilla; species Chinchilla lanigera. The sequence goes on from NW_004955453.1 coordinate 11,628,854, forward strand.
TTGCCTTGGGGGTGGTTTAGGAATGCTACAGAGGAATGCAAAGACAAGGATACAAATTGGATTTTTTAAAGCAGGTCAGTAGTCTTGAAATCCAAGCTTTGTCTAGAGAGAAAGGATTTTCTAAATTCTTTTAAGTCTAGTTACCATACCAGGATCAAACTTCGGGGACTTTAATGGGTCATAAATCCACTGCTAGGGATCTTCCATAGTTCTGGGTAGAAACACTTTTTTCTGCCCTCTGCCTGTAACATCTATGCTTGACATGTGCTTCCATGGGGTAGAAAGACAGGAAGACAGAGCAGAAGCAGAAATACAGTACCCCATACCTCTGGCCATTGAAAATTATAGTGAGAAGGAAAACAGCAAGTAGATCAGAGTATCAAGGTCTTAGGCAATTACTCTCTGATCCTCCATGATCCTCACACAGGGTGAATAATCAAGGAGAATGAGCTATTGAAATACCAACCTGCACATGGAAAGAACCTAAGACCCATCTGTCTAGATGCACTCTTCCACAGATACATGTGTCAAGGGACAGAGATGGAGCGGACAGGCAATGCAAATGTGCTGAGTGACCAGTGCTTTGGATCAGCCAAAGCAGTGCTGTACTTGGACCACAACATCTTTGGGAGAGGTCAGGACAGTGAATTCCATGGTGTGCCAATATGTTCATTAAAAATCCCCAAGTATCAGGTGCACTTCAGCAGCCACGGTTCTGGGAAAGCTCAGAGCAGTCACTCTGCAGCACTCTTCTTGGCCATGCTCAGGGAAGGGAGAAAACACTCCAGGATGGGTGCTATACCTGAAAGAGGTTGGAGAGTTACCTGAAGAGAAAGTTTAAATCATCAGATCAGGATAATCTGACTGGATTTAACCAGAATAGAATTCCTTTACCAACTAGATTTACTGGAGTTCATGATGAGAACTAGAGAAAGAGAGGTACGGTATGCTATTGCCACACATTTAAACTGGAGAACAATTCTGTGTACTGGGAGTTGTTTGAATGAGTTAGGTATATCATTTCCATGCATGAAACTACCTTTTCCTTGAAGTTGATTTTTAGCCAAAGTGAATTTAATTGCCCAGGGAAGGAACAGGTGCTTTATAAAACCACAAAAACTATAATTTAATCAGCACATCTTTGCCCACTTTTACAAAACTGGAAACAGGGAAGGCACTTTTAAGATCCTCAAGCTCATTTCTTTTACTGTCCAGATGAGCCATGGAGTGGTTAACTGGGTCATCCTTGGTTTTGCAGGATGTTCAGGGCAGAGCTGAAATTAGCTCTTGGATTCCAGACCCCTGAAATCATGTGTGTTAGCCTACCACACTGCATCTGCTCCCTCACTTGAGTCCTTCGAGTCCTGGGTACTAAGACTTCAGGGTGTGGTCTTGGTTATGATTTCTCTTGGCATTATTTCCTAGTATGTGAAGTATGCTAACTGTGCATTTGAAATAAACTAGCCACTGGGATCTGTTGACAATGTGCACCCAAAATAGCCTTGTGCCATGAAATTAATGCTGTGCAAAATCTTCAGTCCTTTCAGGAATGTTTCTCTGTAAAGTCTTTGGAAAACAGTCCTCTTAGAAAAAGTCCAATTCAGTCATCACCATCCCGGTTTGGAGAATTCTTTATCTATTGCTGTTTTTATAAAGCATAAATTAAAATGCACATAATGACTGTGATTATTTTCCCACAACATCGAATGGGAAATTAACAAAATTGAGAGCTGAAAATAATGAGGCAATGTGCTATAAACCAAGTTTTTCAATAAAATGCATGGCAAAAAAGTGCACAGCACTGTTTATGGAAATTCATTAAATTTATCCATACACTAGTCTTCATCTACTTATGTAGACGAAGAAAGAACACTTTTTAAGAAATACTACACATTCATAGAAGGATTTTTGAAAGGGTCCTAACAGTTTCTCTGGCCTATTTACTGTTACTTGTTACTGTCAGAAGCTGGGATCTCAAAATGACTTATTCTGGAGAATGATTGCATCTTGAGATAGGTCCTCTGTATGTTCCTTGCCTCTTTTTTTTTTTTTTTTTTTCCGGTACCGGGAATCAAACTCATGACCCCGTGCTTGCCAGGCAAGCGCTGTGCCGCTGAGCTAAATTCCCAGCACCCTCCCTTGACTCTTTATTGAACAGACATGATCATGTCCTGAAGGCCACCACCCCTTCACTGTCCATCTGCAGATCACTGAGGAGCTTCTCCCCTAAATCATCACTACAACAGTAGTGGCAGAAACATCTGAGGCTTAGTGTGTGACACTGATACGGAATTCAGGGCCCACAGAAAGTTGGTCACAGTAAGAATGAACCTCATCAAGGGATCATCAGAGGGACAGCTTGTGTAAAGTACAATGCTTCTTTCTATGCGATGAAAAGGAAAGTCAAAACTGTGGGAGAATTTCTAGTCAATGTCTCACCATCTCCAGACTTCTGGAATGACAACTAGAAAAACTAGGGGGAACTTTCTTTTCACCAAATCTTGCCAAATGAAAAGGGAAAATGCAGTGGCTTAAATGGAAAGACTCCTGTAGCACTTAACTGTTTCTTGCCTGTTCTTCCAAAAGAGGATTATGCAAATGCACCTAAATACATACATCTATACCACTATGTATATATGTATGTAATCGCATCTATGTATGTTATGGTTTGTTTGTATGTTTTGTATGTAATCGCATCTATGTATGTTATGGTTTGCTACACCCACCCTGGGGCGGATAGTTTGCATACGTAAAGGAGAGAAAGAGGTTGCTTGCTGCCACTTCTCCCCTTTTGCTCTTGCTATTTTTGCTGTCTTCCACCGCCATGAACTGTTGCCCTCTGCTATATGCCATGCTGCCTTGGAGCCAGCTGAGTATGGACTGAAACCCCCACAAACTGTGAGCTAGATAAACCTTTCCTTCCTTAATTTTGGGCATCGGGTATCTTGTCTCAGCAATAAGAGAAAAGTAACCAAGACAATACTGTACCTATATTATTTTTTTGCCTACTATGCTCTCTGCCTCCTTTTTTGTGATAGTTTAAACTGGGGCCTCACACATGTTAAACACCTGCTCTGCCACTGAGCTAAAACTTGGTGAGAATATTGTCATTTCTGTGCCTTGATTTTCTCCCCCTTGATCTGGTATTATTCTAGATCATCTATTCTGCTATATATAAATCTGAATCATCATCTATTCTGCTATATGGAGGGATCATTTCTTCATGCAAACTAATGTTATTGCTTGTTTTTAATTGTGTGTACATCTGTTTATTTAGAATACAAATCCATTGAGTGTGTTGGGTCAAATGATTGTATATTTAAAGATTTGATAGATTTGTTCATTTGTTCCAAAAATGGTTTAGAATTTGATATGTTCATCAATCATCAACTAAAAAATCTGTCTCTGTAACACCATCAGACACAACAGATTTTAATCAAACTTTTTAAATATTGAGAATCCATTTTATAATTAAAAAGAAAGACTAGCATTGTTCTGATTTATGGAAACTTGTGTATAAAGTTAAGCATTTTTTAATGTATTTATTAGCTATGTGTATTTTATTTTCTGTAAGCTACCTTTGACAGTAACTGCTAATTTTCCTATTGGCATGTTCACTCTTTTTCTTTACTATTTCCTCTGTACATGATGTCAAATTTTGCCTTTTCCTGTTTATTTTCTGTTTATCTTCTGTGCTATCTCCCCATATATTTACGTGCACATATGTACACATATTCATTTTTCTTATTAACAGTTTAATCTTTTTTAATGTCTGCTGAGTTATATTGGAATCCTAGAAAGATTTTAGGATATGGGATTTTAAAACTGGATTTAAGTGCAGCTCAGTTTTATCTTGTCTCTTTCAGGCCCCGTGGAGTTTCCCAACCCATGCCAATTTTACTTTATTTTCACATGATGGACTTCTAGAGGTAAATCACCATGGAGATGAAGAAGGAAAACATTCATCTCTTTTTGGGAATGCTGATTAAACTGAGAGGAAGGGATGCTTCCTTTCTCCCACAAGAGAGTGCTCCTCTGTTCTGTGGAGAAGGGATTTGGGGTTAAAGGTTAACACCTTTAATCCCTGCTAAGGAAGGGTCAGCAAAGATGTCATCTAAACTTGAGCAAATTTTCACAGTGTTCCCTTGAGGAAGGACGGCTTGTTCAGAGAGAAGGGAAAAGAGAGACAGCATCATTATTCAGGATGGTGGGGGCCTCTCAGACTTCAAATTTATCTTGTAGGAAAATATAGTATAGAGTGAGTAGACTTAGTTGGATTTATTTGCATAAGAATTTATATGAAAAGTTTAAATGTGTTCTAACTACTAAGAGGCAACTCTTCTTACAAAACAGTGTTGTATGATGTTATAGGACATTAGAATCTATGCAAATAACAAAGAAATATAGAGATTTTTATCATTGCTCTGACCTTAACAGAATGGCTTCTGGGGTTGGGAAAAGAATTAGTGGGACATGCTAAGGTGCTGAACCAAAGACAAGGGCTATAAATGCTGTTACAGAGACCAAGGGTCACGAAAAGTCCATCCATCCTCAAGTCCCATCAATTCCACATCTACATCCGGATATTGATAGTTGAGGAGAGCTTGCAGCTGGTTGTGGTCCAAGAGCCCTTGCTTTGTCTCTTCTTTAGCCCTCTTTGAGTGCTTAAGCAGGGTCTCCACAATAAATCTTACTGTTGAAAACCACATGCTTTTGCTTTTTCAGAGCCAGAACAGTGGCCCTGCTTACCAATGCAGCAGACAATCACTTCTTGCTCCAGTTTCCTATGTGGTTGAAAAATGTAAATATAAAACAACTGGCAGAAGGTTGTTTCTAAGTGGTAGGTCAAGAAGTCCCTCTTATGTCTAGTTTGGGTGGGAGGCACTACTACAGTCATTTTACTAAAAGAATTATGTTCATAGTCTGTGGCACAGATATCTCCCAAAGCAGCTGAGATAGAGGAGTGTCCTTTGTCAGGCTTGCCAAGATGAACCTTGGCTTGCAGGGAGTCCTGGAGCTGGGAGAAGTCAAGGGGACACATGAGATCCTGTAAAGGCCAAGTAGATTAGGGGATTATAACTAACTGGAAGGAGAAGGTAAAATCGTCCCAAAGAGTAGAAACTAGCTTTAGGTGTGTGAATGAGAATTACTGGCTTGCAAAGTGGTGGTGGTGCTGGTGGGATAACCAGGAGAGTGGCTCCAGTAGATCCTCCCCCAGACACTCTTGCTTTGTCCATTCGGTGGGAAGGTAGAAAGATGAGCATCAAGGTAGAAATCGAGGGACAAACTGTGAAGCTGTGATAACTGTTTCAGGGAACGGGTGTTGCATGCGCAAGGCCTGCTGGCCCTCTTTTCTCCTGCTCTTTCTTTTTCCCTGTCACTATCTCTCTTCCTGACTTTTCTGTATCTTTCCTTCTTTGTAATCCTTTGGCTTGTTCATGTTCTCTACTTCACTTTTTATCAACATCGATTAAATAGCACCCTTAGGGCATACAATTATAGTCACTTTTGCTATCTATTTACTCAATTTTAACTTTTCTCAAAATAGTAGAAATCACTAACGTTAATTCTCAGTTGCTTTTTGGAATACTTCATTTGGTGACTGGCTGCCCCTCTATTGACCTGTTTTCATAGCAGAGATCTCTTAACCAAAACTCCCAGCTGAGTCCTGGGATCTGGTGTTCATCTTCCACAGAGAGGGAATTAGTGGTTCTACATCTCCTTCATGTGAAGCAGCACGTCCCATCCTCTGCCTCCTCTCTGCCTTAGTTTGGAGTGCTACCAGGTAGTTTGGAGCCATGCTCTTTTTGTGTTTCCGTATTCCCAAATCCTGTCTGTGATCCTCGGCCAGTTTTGTAGGAGTCAGAGGACAGGAGCCTAACTCCTTCCTGCAGAACTGAAGGAATTGTGGCTTCTGACCGCAGCTGCATGTGGCAGCAGAATGAGAGCCATTATCATCCACTGTAGGCACCAGATGGTGCCCCGGGTACACGCCTGCTCCCTCCTCATTGTCTCGTTCTAGCTCTCAGGGCCCCTCTCGCTCTTTCTCAACTCCCTGCTGCCAGTCCATTTGTTCCAGGTCATATCACAGAACATGAACATGCTGACTTGTATGTGATCCTAAGGTCATTTTCTTCCTTTTGAATTAGTGCACTAAAAAAAAAAAAAAAGGTTCCTCTTACCATATATAAGGCCTTTAAAAAAGAAGGAATCAAAACATTTTACTTTTAATCCAACAGAATTCACTGATTTGTCACAGGCTGCTTTACGCATGTGACTTTAAGTCCATAGGAAGCACATTTGGATGAGCTGGTTCCCTTTGTGAATGGACAGGACAGACTTGAGGTGGAGGCCACAGGTTAATAAATGAGGGCCTTAGAGGGGGTGGTCTGCTGAAGGTTGAATCCAAATGCCAAAATTTTCCTTCCAGGTCATGTACTGAGGTAGTAGCTACTGAGTACATATATTCCTTTGATTTGAATCTCCCTTTATGGTTGGCTTTGAAATTGTAAGATTCATCTTCATCTAATGGAGAACACACAATTCCACTTTTCCCAGTTAGGCACCTTTGCATCCCACTGGTTAATGATAACGAAAAGATGAAATTTCTTCTTCCATCAGTGATTTGGAAGGAACCTCCAGGATTAGCCATTGGTTCAATTCTTCAGTAAATTAATCAGGTTGAATTCAAGTTAGCTGCAATAAGAAATGAATACTCCCTTGTTCTCTTGTAAATATTGTTGTAGAAAACACTTCCAATTAATACACCAAAGAAATTTTTTTATATTAAATTAATAGAATCTCAGAATGAGGATCAATCCTTTTTATTTATGTAATACAGAGCTTTCATTTTTCAAAAGGAAGTAAATTCCAAAGAGATTAAGTGAATTGTTCAAAGTTTCTCAACTTTTAATAAAATTAGGTCCAGAAGTTGGGTTCGTCTGCTTATGCTCTAGTGTTTTGTTTAACAATATATTTTTACTTTAATTTTTTTATATTTGGACCAATATAAGAGTTTATGTTCTTTATATATTTTTGTTTTAATTTAATCTTTATGTTATGGTTTTGGCTGTTGTATAAGAACTATAAGATCTAGTGTTCTTTTTGTTACATATTCTTTGATGACCTGTTAGTTAGCAGAGGACAGTATTCTAAGAGACATTAGTCATTCTCAAATCTAGAGATACATTGGAAGTTTTAGAGAAGCTGTTTAAAAAATACAGGTACGTAGACCCTACCAATAAATTTATTTACTTAGTTTCTCTTTGAGACAGGGTCTCATTATGTATTCTAGGCTGGCCTTGAACTTCCTCTGGAGCCCAGGCTGGCTTCAAACTCACAGTGATCTTCTGCCTCAGCCTTCCAAGTGCTGAGACTATAAGTGTGCGCCACCACTCCCAGCTTGATTTTCATTTTTAGTTGGCCAGAGGTGAACTGTACAAAAGGCCAATACTTTTATAAAACCTTCACACAGTCATTTGTAGCTGGAGTCGAAACATTTTGGTGTTACAGCAAGTAATTCTGGCCTTTGTTCTCTATACTTTGTGAAGGTTGCAAACAAGCCTGTTGTTAAGTTTGCAGCATAGGATCTCCAGTTAATCTTTTATGCCTTTTATCCTAGTTTTTCTTTAGAATATTTTAAGTATTTAGAAAAGCAAAATATAGGAATGACAATTTACAAAACATCTGTGTCTCTACCACCCAGCACTGACCCTTTGAACATTTAATCAGATTTGCTGAGTACTCTTCACATACAAAGTGCTAAAATGAAACTCTACAGGCAAAGGTGAAATACTTCCTTTGGGGTTCTCATTTCTTTACTTTCAGGGCTTTTTTTTTCTGTTTTGCTTAAAATCAAAGAACAGATGAATGTCTCACTCCCTTCCATACTACTTTCCCCTTCCTAAAAGCCCTCAGGAAGTGCTTTTTTACAAAAATCAAAATGCCCACCGAACACTTCCAGATCTGGAGGGTGAATGATGACACTGTCTGTGATTGAACACACCAGCTGGGGCCAGATAGTAAATACCTCATCCCCATTTCAGTAGGAGAAAAGTGGCTTAGTGAGAAGTTGAAGGAGGTCAGTTTTCATGCTCACAAAATGACTTGGGAATCACAGACCACAGACATGCATTTAGGAATGCAAAAATCCAATAGCTGAAGATATGTGGAGCTATTATTTTTCTTGGCTCAGACTGATAATTTTCTTCTTTCCCCCCTAAATTAGGGTTTTAAAATGTTGTTGCTACCACTTATTTCTCTTGGCATGTTCGATGACTGAGTTTCTTTGTTCCCACTGCCTTTTCTGTGGACCCTCTTCAGCTGCTTCTCTTGAGTAAATAATCCAGCTTTTCTGTGGCTTGTGTAGCAGCTTAGCACTCCTTTGGTAATTTTTCCCCTCTGGCTAAGGGGTTCTGTCCACCATGTTCTTAGTGTACGTGCGTTCCTTCTTCAGTTTCTGAAGTTGAGAGTGTCTTGTTTTATTGTCATCCAGTGGACAACTGTCTTTGCCCTGTCTACTCATCTGTAAGCATCTCAAGCTAGGCTTCTGCTCTGATTTCACACTCTGTCCTGAAACAACCAGCCAACGGCAGAGCCAAGCGAGGCGATTCCCGTGCGCTCTGTGTGGGGCATGTCTCTGCTGGGATGCACCGTGCTCTGTGCTCATGTTTTTGCTGTTAAAAACAAATAAATAAACAAACAGAAATGAAGACAGCTGAAGAGCTCAGTCCTTAATGCATTTCAGTTGCTTTCCTAGTTTTCATTTCAAGTCTACTTGCTCTCTCCTTAAATATCTTGTTTTAAAAATTATTTCACTGCATCCCACCCCAAACAGACTCGAGCTGAAGGTAGTTATTTTCCTCTTCTAAGTTTCTCTGCTCAGCCCTTGCGGCCCACTTTGCAGTGGTCAAATCAAATTTTCACCCAGGAAGAGCGGGGAATCCAGAACTCCCACAGCAGGTACCCGTTTTGATAAGTTAGCATCAAGTTCACCACAACATGGGAAGAAGAGATGGGAGGTCAGGGAAGGGCGGCAGCTTGAGTCACCACCCTCACTCATTTAAGAAATTGTGAGATGGAAATCACAGGAACTGCTCGCTGTTGTTTTCTGAGCAGTGGTTTGCTTTCCCTTAAAGCCTTCTGAGTTCTAAAGCTAGAGCTTGTTTCTCCGTTCTACAGTTTGAAGATTGAGGCTGGGTAACATGAGAAAGGAAGCATGATTTGCAGCAGAAGAGCAAACTCCTCTCAATGGTTGGGAAATGCTGGCCACCTGGAGAATGTGGGGAGACCCTGAGCACCCCCTACCCAGGCGCCATCTTTCTCCCTCCACCTGGAAGCTCACTGACGATGTCAGGTTACAAGCCGGGAGATCTTCCCACATGTCTTTGTTGAGCCTTAAATATCAGAAACCTAACCCAGGATGCTAAATCGGGTTTATACTTTCTTAGATTAAACTGGGCTGTCTGCATCATCTGCTCTCATAGAGAGACTTGATGGATGGGGTAGGAGATCATGCCCATATTTGCTTTATGCTCTTCAATCTTATTTTGAATTCCAGCTTTTAAAATAGCTTACAAATGGCTTATAGTCATTAATGTTGTTTTCCTTTTAAAAAGTTCCATTGAATACTAATGAGCAGTTTAATGCTCACAGAAGCTACATTTCCATGCAAGCTAAAGTTTGCCATATGCTGAACTCCTGTTTCACACAAGCACTAAGTCTGCAGAATGCAGAGTTGCCACAAATATCCAAGTGCAGAGTTAGGTCCCGTGTACAAGTATGTGAGTGAAGAATTTGGCTCACGCTCCTACTCTTGGAAAAAATTTTCCCATAGTTTTCTTTTCTCTAAGGTATTGAATGGGCCAATACTTGTCCTCATGTTTCAAACATCTCAGCCCCCTTGAAACATTTTGATTGCCTCTTACGTGGACTAGAATTGCACAATACCATGTTTCAAATGATATCTCTTTCACTGGCTTCATATAATTCCAGAACAAATCCTCCACTTCATCCACTATGCCCTTATGGAGATGGCTTCTATTTTTACTTTGCTTCTTCCTCTGTTTTCCTTCTGCTGTTTCATCCAACATGTTTTGAATTTGTGTAGTTGTTTATATTTGAGACAATCATACTTGAAACCAACAATACTTACTTTATTTAAAAAATATTTATCTTGATGTGATTCCCAATTTTGGGACCTGGCACATCAAACTCAATAGAAAGAATGCAAGGCTTGGGAAGATGGAAGAAACCCATGATGTAATCCACAGAGTGGGTGTGTTGATTCCACCCTTGTGGAGTTAGTAACTTTTATTTACTGTCTTCTAAACTCAATAGCAGAAGCATAAGAGTAGTCCTTTCACAGTAAAAGCTAAATATTTCTCATGTGAGTTTGGAGATTTGAACATGAGCACTGCTGTCTGGTGCTTTTCATGTAATTTCATCTTATTTTGTTTTATTTCATTTCATCTCATTTCATTCAAGCATCGGGTATGTGCCTAGGTAACTAAGACATGACAGGTACACATGTTTTAGTTTTTTACCAGGTGTTTATCGGTAAGTTATTAAAATGTGCTTACTCAGGAAATCAGAATACCTAGATTCCTGGTCTACCCTCAAACCTAGAAGGAACCATGCCCTCCTGGAGAAGGAGATGCTCATGAACTGTGGCTTCATTTTATTGACAAAGCAGAATCAGACACTAAGTTTCTCTGATGCAGCTTGACTTTCAAGGGGAAACCCAGTTTCATGATTCTCTTTCAGCTGTGATTCTGCTATAATTCCCTGGAAGAGGCATTAGTTATAACATACACCCTTGAAGCCTATTAATTCCTCTGCCTCAATTAACTGTTGCCTCCAGCTTTTTCCTGCCCTCCCATCTGCTCGGAAGTGGTCCTCTTTACCTTTGAGTGACCAGTCTTCTGTTGGGGCTACTTCCAACCTCTCAGTCTTGATCTTTGATCACCACCTGATTAAAGGAATCTCATCTTTGTTATCACATCTGTGTGTTCTTGACCAGCTTACTGTGCCTGATATTTACTGTCAATTGTTGTATTTGTCCTAATGCAGTAGCCTCTTCCCTTTCATCTCTTTGGATTGAACTGTAAGTTTAAGGCAATAGTTGTGTCATTACTCTTTTCTTAAATCACCCAAAGCAAATCTAAGACAGAGATGAGTACATAAATTCCTCAGGTAAATGATCTCAGGAAGAGAGGGAAGGAGTGGAGAAGGCTAACATGGAAGAGAGGATGCTAATGCCGGGGTTAATGATTGTGGTATGCCTTGTGGCCTCTCTGAGAGACTGGAGAAAATACGTCAGGATTATTCCCTAAAGAAGTGTGGAGTTTCAGGTATTTATCCACTGACCATCCTTGATGGTTTGATGCGTCCTCTTAACTAGATGTTAACTTTAGACATATCCAACCTGTTTTGAGCACTCTTTTAGTCACAAAAGAACTCCCTGATAGGAGGACACAGAGCTGCCCTTATGTTCAGGAAGTGTGTACCCATTGTAGATGACCTCCAAAGGTGGCCCTGCCAAGTATAGCTAGTGTGGTGGCAGCATTCATTAATTTTTAATATTTAGACTACACATAAGCTAAAGAAGAAGTAGCTGAAACACATGGTTTCTAGGAGTTATAAAGTTCTGATGATGGAGAATTGATTTTCTGGGGGAATTACCTTTCTGGATCCCCCTTTCCCATCCTACACAACATGCGAGATTTTTGAGAGGGTGTTAAATAGCCTCTCCTGTTGTAGATGAGAACTGAGAAACACAAAACATGTTGAAAAGAAAGCTAGAGCCAGGGAAGGCTGCTGTAAAATGCTACCCTAAAATATTTTGTAACTTGGGTCCGGGAGAATTACCTGTGCTTTCCCAAAACAAGTGTTCTTTATGTCTCAAATTACAAACAATTTTACAAATGATAGGTCATGTCCACTTGACTGCTGTGCTCCTCTTGACTCACACCGTTGTTAATTGGCTTGAGGGAAGCATTTTGCTTGTGCTTGAACACGAAGTTCACAGAAACTGAACCTGACATTCAGTGGAGCTCAACTCCTGCGAGCACAGCAGGGGTGAACAAAGACCTGTATCGACTCTGTTTCTAATTCTGAGCTGGGGAAGTATGGGTAATCTAAATGAAACTCACATACGCATAGTTTATTTGTAGATATGGTTGTATAAGGGATTTGTAATGAGTTGTATATGCTTAATTTGAATGCTTGGTAAATTTTGGTTATACGCTTATGCGTATGGCATGTGCATTAAACCATTTGAAGGGTTGCCTTTGGTTATAAAGTCTCAGTTTAAGGACTCTGGCAGGGCAGCCCCTGCTACACATGTGGTTGTTTCTTTGTTCCCAGGGAGTGACTAATTTTGATCAGATATACTTGCACCTCCTACCTTCCAAGTAGAGAGAAGATAGATTCCAGAATGAAAACACTGACATTGATGTGTATATAGAGAAATTTAAAATTCTTGTAGCGGCCACAGAACCTTAACATTCTGTGTCAGATTGAACTTTAAGGAAAATAGGTAATAGAGGTTTATGGGGGAGCAGTGATTTACTCCAGGTCCTGGCTTATCTTTAAGTTGGATATCATTTCAGGGATGCACTTGCTTTGTTGATAACAGGCTATCACTATTTTGATTAATGGCAGTGTCTGGCGTCATGTAAAGTTAAGACCCTTTTATGGATTCCTTTCAACACAGTAGAAGCTATTGCAACCATAAATTTCCTCAAACGCAGCAGCTGCTGTGCAAGACAGTAGTAAAAATTCTATCATTAATCTCTTCTTTTTTTTTCTGAAGATTTCAGTACTTTATGAACTTTTAAACTATCCTCTATAAGTTGAAGTGGGGCCATATGCTAGTAGCTTTCGCCAAAAAGCAGCCTGGACAAGAGGAGCCTTGATGAATGCACATTAAGGAAGAATGCTGGAAGAAGGCAAAGAGTAAAGCTGTTTAGTTAGGACGAGGGAATTTATACAGAGCTTTCTGTCCTAGCCAGGCAATGCAGCAAAGAATGGCTGGTTGGCAACTGGCGAAAGGAAATATAAGGCTGAAAGTCACAGTAAACACTCTTTCTTTGTTTCTCCCCAAAGAGTGCCAACACATTTTTAATTCTCAACAGATACATTATACCTAGAGCTAAACAAGGTACAGATTGATCTTTCCGGGAATAAGTATGTATTAACTCTGCAACACTGTGGAAAAGGTTTGAATCATTTGTTCCACGCTCAGTAATAAACAAAAACACACAAAGAGGAAATTGTTCCCTTTGCACACCATAGACCGCTCACTGTCTGCTTTTGTTTAATAACTATCAATGTTTATAACTATCGATGTTTTCTGACTGCTTGACAGGAAAGATCAATGCACTGTAGTTAGAACTTATCCAAACAAATGTAGCACATTTCTTTGATGCCATGGCGATGGGTTTTAGAAATGGATTCTTTAACGGATTATAGGCATTGCTTTTCTTTTGTAACATCCTAAAGGCTGAGCAAAGTATGTAAAATACAAGATGCTAATAGCAAACACCACATTTCCTAAAGTAAACAGAGAAACAAAAGGCCTCGTATCATGGTACAAAAAGATGTCGATGACTCTACTTCAACAAGGAAAGACAAAATAAATTTAGAGCTGTAACTGATGGTTTAATCTAATTCATCATTAAAATCCATGGAATAGTCAAGAGTGGGAGACACCTGCCACCAGGACACTGAAAACTGAGAAAATGTTTCTTGTCCTTGATCACAACTGGAGGTAATTGAATTGCAATTACTGAACAAAATTTGTTGAGTGACATTCTAATAAACTCTGCTGAGGTAGATATCGCATTATTACAAATATAATTTATAATTTTCCCTGCTTGATGAAGATGAATGACAAAATTGAATGTCATTTCGTAAACATCTAAACAACAGCTATTTTCATAACTACTTATAACATCCTTAGTTTGTTTTCTGATCCCTGGCTTGTAAGTCAGAAAGCCATGAACCTGTCTGAATTTATGGGTCTGGAAAGTTAATTTCAGTTCTTTAGAGGAGAGGGGGATAAAACATTTTTCTTAGCTCTTTGACTGTGGAAGACAAGTGAGGCAAGAAGTTAAATACCAGTTTGGGAATGATGTACATGTATGTCTTGAATAAGATTAAATATTTCAATGCAATATTGCTTCTAGATGTTAGCTTGCAGGTATTACACTGAAAAACCAAACTAAGAGTTGGAATGAAGCTTTAGCACTGAGCTCCTTTTACTGGGAGAACATTTAATGGCTGGTGGCATATTCTGAGTTTATTTAAATTTACTTGAGGCTTCAATCATGAGTAAACAAAATTTGAGGGGGAAAATAGAGTTTAAATGTTAAGAATTGACACCAGGCAAAACTTTGAAGCTGAACACAGGAGAAGTTGATAGATGGGCGGAATGTAAAAAATTAACTACATGGAAAAAAATTAACACAGTAACAGCAGAAAATGCCTGAGTCCTATTTGTCCGAACACAGAAACTCGGTTCTAGTGAGTTTTCATTGTGGAATAATACATAGTTTCTAACTCTACCGTCCATAAAACAGCTGTGCCATTATATCATAGCTTGCTAAAAGCAAATGGATGCTTACTGGGGCTGCCATAATACATTACCATGGGGGGAGGGCTTAGATGACAGAAAGTTATTTTCTCATAGTTTTAGAGGCCAGAAATCAGACAGCAACTTGTTGGCAGGGTTGATGTCCTCTGAGTTCTGTCTTCTTGGCTCGTAAATATCTGTTTCTTCCCTGTGTCTTCTCCCTCCATATTGAATCATGGCCCTTGCTAAGGACCTCATTTTACCATAATTACCTCTCTAAAGTTCCTCTCCCCTAAGACAGCCACATTCTGAGGTCTTGGGATTAAGACTTGAACAAGTGAATATTTCAGGGCTACAGTGCAGCTCCTTATAAATGGGTTGTATAGAGCTGGTAGCACTATAACATGTCTTGGTTGCTTAAATAATGGTATGTTATGGTTATCCTGAGAAAGGCAAGTAGAGAGAGTAGCTACTTAACTAATTCAAAATCTCTGTTTAATGAAATGGTCATTCTAACCTTTGTGCCTGGTGGTTTTCCTTAACACACAGCCATGTCCTTGGGTGGCTCCAGAAGGAACAACGAGCAAAGTGGAGATGTCATAAACTCCTGAGCCACCTGTGGACTGATAGTGGTCGTCACTACCCTGAAAGTCAGATCGCGATTTGAAAGCACGTTTCCAATTCCTGGTTATCAGTTTTAAAGAGGAGAAAGCAGTCAGCACATCCCTTTCACAGACTGCTCTTTCTTGTATAGCCAGCGGATAAACACCAGCCCTTGGATAATTCTGCTTAGACATTCCTTTAAGAAGTACAGCAAGCATATGTAGATGAAAGCTTCATATGGGCCTCATAGTCCAATTGACTAACTCCCCAAAACAGATCTATAGAATTGTTTGTACAAATAGTTTGTGTGAATTGGGCTATAACAAGAGTCTTCCAATCAAATTTGTAGTTTTTGGATGAAACTGGTTTAGATTGCCTATTGGTGGGTACTTTTAGCATGAAATAAGTTTCCTAATAGTTCTTCCCCCTTAAAATCAAACGGATCATCTACACTCTCATTTTCATTGCACAACTATTCACAGTAGCCAAGAAAAGGAAACAACTTAAGTGTTCACCAGTTGATGAATGATGAAGGAAATATGGTCCTTACACACCATGGAGTACTACTCAGCCTTTGGTGAGAAAGAATAAAACCTGTCATTGGTGACAACATGGACCACACTGGCGAACATTATGTTGCATAAACTAAGCCAGGCACAGAAAGACAATACTGCCTGACCTCACTCGGAGGTAGGATATAAAAGTAGTTGATCTTATGGAAGTTGGGAATGGGATGTTGGTTACCAGAAGCTGAGGTAAGGGAGAAGAAGGGATGGAGGACTGTTGATCAGTGGACACTAAATTATATTTGAACAAGAGCAAGAAGCTCCAGGGGCTGGGGATTTAGCTTAGCAGCACAGCACCTGCCTGGCAAGCGCAAGGTCATGAGTTTGATTCCTGGTACCCGAAAAAAACCAAAAACAAACAAACAAACAAAAGAGTAAGAAGCTCCTTTGTGCTATTGCACAATGAGGTGACTACAGAATATAATAATGCATCATGCATTTCCAAAGGCCAGAAGAAAAAGTTTGAATGTTTTTGCCATACTTTATGGTAAGCGTTTGAGACAATAAGGTATATTTAATCTTTCTTAAACATTACACTGTGTATACATGTATTGATTAAACTATCACATGGTATCCCATAGGGATGTACTTTTGTTTCTATGTATCAGCTACAAATAAACAATCTAAATATAAAAATCTGACAGGGTCTCCCTTCCTGAACTAAGCACTTCTCATGTCACCAAGACTCTGTGAAGCAAGGCTTCTGGTTCTTTATTTTAGCAGTTACATGCAGGGTGACTTTTAGGTATGTAAACCTATATAATATTTACCTTAACAACGTCTTCCTTTGATGGAGGTGAGTGGTTATATAGCCAAGGGAAATGTTAGGGTCATCTAACGTAACTATGTTTGACTTTCCCTGTGTAACTTGAACTTGAGTAGGTTTCTCAGTGCGTGGGAGCTAGGGTTGGTGAAGAACTTTCACGTTACTTGTTTTAAGATACTTAGCATCCATGCAGGTGGAAGGGAAAACTGTGTAGAAGAAGACGTTTTGCCAGAGAAGTGAAGCGATTTGTCCAAGGCAATAAGACTACTGAGTGGAGATGCCATGGCTTCAAGTGTGTAGTTCTTTTTATTTCCTCTGTGCCTGTAGAGAACCAAGTCAGTCTCTTAAGCCGTTACTGTGTAACAGAACTTTTTGTTTTTGGCTCATCACAAAAACTAACACAATATGCTTAAGAAAACTGACTTTATTTTGTCTGTCCCAAAATACAGAGAAAATAATCATTGTAGATTTTCTATCTCCAGTTGTAAACTTTCAAAATCATTTCCCGACCCTTCTCTTAGGACACCTGCAGATGAATGATGCTATAATAAGCTGAAAATTCAAGTGAATTAAAGCTTGCTTTCCTTTTTCTTTCTATTTGAGAATAAGGTTCAGAATAAATAATCACATTGGAAAGGGAACAAAACCTTATTTTTTCAGAAGCCTTAGAAAGTTCCTGGAGCAAACAAAATAAGGCAGAAAGATTACACTATGGAAAATACGCAGTTCTTAAAAACTTTAGAATGTTTATTTTGAGGGAGAGAAAAAAGCCAAAAATGACACAGAATAAATATTTGTCAGAATTCTGTTTTACAGTCCATTCAATTAATAGTTTCCTTGCTGTATTATTTTTTCCCGACAAATTTTCTTTCCTATAATTTTTTGGTACTGCTTCCTCAGAACGTCATTATTCTTTGTATGACTGATCATTCAACAGTTTTCCTGAGGTATGAAAGATTCCTTATGAAGTGGGGCTGAGATGAGACAGTAGACATTCTAGCAAAGGTCCAGGCTCATGTCTAGATGTGCTGGTTCAGATGTTCACCAATGCCCAACATCCTGACATGTTCTATATTCTAACATTTATTTTCCTTCTGTATGGGTGATTTTCCTTTCTGAGAAATTTAAAATTACATTTACAGTATCTTTGACAACATCTTGAGAGACGTCTGATACTGAGTTAGCTTCGCTATTTCATGTGCCTGTCTCCTCTTCCTGTGTTTATTTTCCTTGGTTGTATGATATTTAAAAGTTGTTGTAGTCAGGTTGTTTAGGTTAGAAGTGACAGAAACATAAATTAAAAATAACTTAGCAAAAACAGAAGGACTAAGGAAAGCTTATTCTATGAAGTCATCAGGCCTCTCTCTCTGTCTCTCTCTCATACACATACACACCCAACACATCTCTGTGCACACACATGCACACACATACACATTTTCTCCCATCTTTTAGTAATGCTTACACCTTGGTCAGCTTCTGTTTTACTTTCTATTGCTGTGTAACACACCACCTATGTTAATCAGCTTTCTGTCACTGTAACACATACCTGAGAAAACCAACACATAAAGATAGAATATTTATGTTGGCTCACAGCTTTGGAGGGTTCAGTGCTTGACTAACTGGCTCCATTGCTTTGGGCTTGTGGTAGCCTGTCTTGGAGAAGCACATGGTAGAGCAAAACCTCTCACCTCATAAGTGGGACATGAAGAAAGAAGAGAAGGGGACTTTGCAGTCCCCGCAATGGTACATCCCCAATGACCAGAGGACCTCCCATTGGGCCAGATATCTTAAAGCTTCTACCACCTTTAAATGCACCAACCTGGGGACAAAGCCTCAGACACATGAGCCCTAGGGTGGCATTCCAGAGCCACACTCTAGTACCCTCCTAAACTCTCCACTATGTTCATAATATTCTGTGAATCAGTACCTCAGAAAGGATACAACAGAGATAGCTTTTCTTTGCACACAGTGTTTGAGACCATAACTGGAAAGACTTGAAATTTATATGATGACTGGGATTTGGAAAGATCTGGAAGTTCATCATTTATGTAAAGGATTGCTAATGCTGGTGATTGAGTGGGAACACAGCAAGAGCTATTTGACAAAATATTTACCTCTCTCTGCTCCATGTGTCTGGTTGGGCTTCTTTGCAGCATGGTGAGCAAGCATTTTAGAAGAACAAGGTAACCCTGTGTTGCCTTCCATGGCCTAATCTCAGATGTCATACAGTGTTATTTCTAACATTTCCCAGATCCAAGGGCCCAAAATATAGATCCCTTCTCCTGTTCATAGGAGGCATGTCAATGAAGAGTATATAAGATGGGAGGCCTTTTTTTGTGTTCATCTTTGCAAAATGCAATCAGCCATACTTTCATTCCCAGCCTGGCTCCATGTACATGGTGGCAAGGATATCTGGAAAAAACTCCAGGCAAACTATCCTTGTGCTGGAGATCTCAGAAAGAGAAAGACTCCTTCTCCTCATGTTACTCTCCTTCCCAAGAAAAGGGCTTTGATTGGTTAGTATGTATCATATGCTCACTCAGTTGTAGATGCTCACAGGATTACATTAAACCAGGGACAGTAATTTCCAAAAAGAAAAACAGTTTTTTTGATACTGGAAGAATAAAAGGGGATACTTGCAGATAGAAATAACAAATATTTGCTATAGTTGATGTATTTGACCACTAAGTATTATCCTGTCCCTTCCTTTTTAAAAAATTCTAAATCAACTCCTGGATCACAAGGAGGTCTGTATTTTTCTCCGAGATAGCGCTCATCCAACCATTTGACAGTTGTTGATTTCCTTTGTCTTTCCCACTGGAATCTAAGCCTTGTTCATTCATGACTTCATCTTATTTGACAGTGTGCCTATAGTGTAATCCAAATTATAGAACAGTCGTTCTCAAAGTGTGGGCCTTTTACCAGCAGCATTAGCATTACCTAATGCTGAACACTCATTAGATATGCAAATTATCATACCCTCTTTGTAGTCCTACAGAATAAGAAATTCTGGGGGTGGATCCCAGCCCTCTGTTTTTCAATAGGCTTGATAGTAGTTATGAAGCATGCTACAGAGTGCTAGCCACTGTTCTAATTGCTCAAAAGCATTGATTGACTGTTGAAAGGCCAAAGTGTGCCCCTCCACCCAAGACTTTCTGTATAAAGTCCTCTGGCCAATGGTCTGCTCTTCATGTGCATTGAACATTTGTTTAGTTGAAAGTGAACACTGCCATGGAAAATAATTGTCTGCAGAGGAATTGGAAACAAGAACTGATGTTGAGGTACTGTCCCTCCAACCAGCTGTAAATGGTGCAGGGTTACACAGGAGGAGGTCCCGGGGAGGGGATGGGGGACCCTGCTTATGGTTAGCAGTAGGAGCAGCAACTGCTTATAGTCAGGGCTGCCAGGAACCACCAGGATGCTGAAAGCTCTGGAAAGAAGTGCTGCTTCTCCTTACATTTACATTTTCTTTTCATCATGTCGACATGAATGCGGTATGGCAAAAAGATAACTTATTCCAAGTTGCACAAGATGTTTCCCTGCGTGGCCCAGCCTCTGTGCCTGTACTTGTGTAGAGACACATGGAGACAAACACACATATGGCCAAATTATCTCCTCAGTTACACATGTACAAGCACTAATGATTTCAATGGGAGTTGCCCATAATAACCAAGGGTAGGATTTGGCCCATGCAATTTAAATTGAACTAAAGCCCAATTTGTAATACTTTAGTTGAAAACCAGCAGTGATTATAAGACTAGCGCGTGATTAAAGCTTCACCTTCAAAATCTGCTGCCCAGAAACGAAAAAAAAGTTTAAAAAATCATTATGTATTTTTTCAACTTGTAGTAAAGAATGAATTGTTAAAACTTTCAGCCTAAGAAAAGAATTAAAGTATTGGGGGAAACTGGATATTCAGGGTGGCTGTTTTTCATTACTCTGCAGCTAATGAAAAAAGTGAGACTTCAAATAGGATTCTGCTTTTATTGTTTCTATTTCCCCAAAAGGATGTTCATCACATTTTCTGAAACCATATCTGTAACTGTTGTTTTTTGAAGTCAGTTGAATCCCAGGAAACAACATTTTGTAAATTTTTAAATTCTTGATTTTCCATTCTTACTTTAAAGTGCTTCACTCCCATGCTCTATTGTTACGCAATAAACTGCTCTACCACTGAGCAACTCACAACAGCCATGGAACTTGTCTTGGTTTTGTGGGGCAGGGAATTATGGGAGGATCTTGTGACAGCTTGTCTCCACTCCACCTGGACCAGCTGGGCCTCAGGGTTTGTGGGATCCACTTCCAAAGGGGCTTCCTTAGATACCTGGACTGTCTGACTACATGGCCTCTCCACATGGCTAGGGTTTCCCACAACATGGAAGGCTCTTCCCCAAGTGTCTTCCAAAAGACAGGAAGTGGACTCTACATACAAGGCGAGTTAAAACTTGCAAAACATTGCTTTCCATATCTATTGGGTAAACCAGTCACAAGATCTGCAGAAACTCCAGGGAAGGAAAAGATTTTGCCTGCTGGTAAAGGCATTGCCAGGTTTGGTGCAAACACATACATTGGAGATGAGAAGCTGTGACGATCTTTAGGAAATACAACCTGGCACCTTCTTAACAACTAAGTGCACTTAACACATCTTTATTTGAACAGGTATTACAACCATGAGTGCCAGGTTTATGATAGCATGTCCTGTTATCAAAGAAAGTGCAAACAGCATATCACAGCCTAGGAGAACATACACCAAAAACGTTCATTCTCTATACAAAGGAAAACCATGTAGCCAGAAGTAGTGCTCATTTTAAATTGCTGAACTGTGTAACTATAGATTGAATTTATCATGTAATCCACGGACATGTGGACAAAAATAAGTAGTTTCATAATTGTGGAAAGTGTCTACCTCATCTTTGCCTCAAAGGATCTGATGAGATTACCAAGGCACATAGAACTCATTTGCTTTAAAGCAGACTCAGACAAGAATATAAGTATGATCTCTTTGGGAAGTGATCCCAGAAAAAAACAGCTGTAAAGAAACAGAGAAAGTAGCAGGGAAAAGAAGGAATCCAGTAGAGGACAACTCAGTCTGTGGGTCTCCCTGTGAAAAGCTGAGCCTCAGTCTCCCTAGAGGCTCTACAGGAAGCTGTGTGGAGCACAGCTCAGAAGGATGCTGCAGCCGGATGGTGCAGAGAGAGCCCTGGGAATTTATCTGCCAACCACCATCTTCCCTTGGTTGTTGGTTACCTCTGGCTGTGTGCTTGACTCCTGCTTGTAGCTAAGCAAGTTCCTGTGATACCAGAGAAATCCTCAGGCAAGAAACAGAGACACTGGAGTTGAAGAGGGGAAGCTCGTTGTCTAGAAACTGCTGACCACACCAGCTGGTGGACTCATGTGGTTCAAAGTGGCATGGGGCGAGGCATCAACAGTGTCTGCTACACGGTTAATGGCACAATTACTGGAAGGAATTTTGAAGTGTCATAGTCACTATCATTTACTGGGCATGTAATGTGTCCCAGCTACTTTGTACGAATTATTTCAGTGAATGATCACAATCATCACATGAAATAAAGAGCAATATCACCCCTTTCGATGGATAATGAAGCTGGGGCTCACAGAGATTCAGGAAATTCTTCAAAGCCATTTGGGTAGAAATTGCAGTGTTGAGCCATGATTCTACCCCTTTCAGGTGTCGTAATCCTTGCTCTTTGCCATTCCACCATTCTCACACGTTAGTGCTGTCACTTCGTCTGGACTCCCACAATATCCTCCCTTTCTTCCCCGATGTCACTCTTGCCTCCCACAGAGCAGCCAAAGTTGTTTCCTAAAATCACAACCCGGATTCTGCCTCCGTTTCGATTAGTTTCTCATAGTGTTTGGAGTCAAATGCCACTTCAAGGCCTACACAGCCCAGCTTAGTCCAGCTCCTATTTACCACGGCAGTTTCAATTCACCGCAGTTCCCGTGGCCCTTTGAGCCCGATGCCCTGGCATGGACCGCTTTCTGTCGGTCTGAAGCCCTCCGCTTGCTACTGCCTTAGAACCTTTGCACTTGCTCTTTGTTCAGCCCAGAATGCTTTTCTTCAGGATCTCAGTGTCACTTGGGTCCTTCCTAACATTTAGGCCTCAGCTAAAACGTTAACTCTTAGAAAGAGTTTACAAACCCACATCAGGAGGACAACGCATCTGAGTGCTGTTGATACTGAACTGTGAGTTTTCAGCTGCTCCTTTTAGTTTCATCACTTTACCAAGAAGAGAGAGAAAGCGAGAAGGAGAGGGTCTATGTTCACATGTATGTATGTCTATGTGATTCATATGTATGTGTACATATGACCTACACGTACATATAAATATGCAGACTAGCACGTAAAGCAAATATACACATATTTTTTCAAGCAAGTGACTTATCTGTTCGGCAGATTTGTTCATGAGCAGTATTATTGTCCTGTGCTACCTTCACTAATAAAAACTCATAAATTTAATCTGACAAACCTTGTTAGTGTCTATTTATGTGCGGTGTGCACATGCTCAAGTCTGTAGGAGGAATGACCTAATTCAAGAGTAAAATATAGCCAGGGATAGAGCTCAGCAGCACAAGCACTTGCATGGCAAGCATGAGGTCCCGAGTTTGATTCCTGGTACCAAAAAACCCAGAAAGTAAAACACAAGCCTCTCACAGACATCTTCTGTCGTAATTCTGTTTCCATGCTCACAAATATCTCTTCACTGTTCTTTTCCTTTTAAACAGCATTATTGAGGTATAGTTTAAATGTTATTCACACGTTGTAAGTGTATAGTTCACACATTGTAAATACGCATTTCAATGATTTTTAATTAACCTACTCCTAGTGCACCCTCCTCACCAGTGCTGGGCATATCTGTTACCCCACGAGGTGTCCTTGTTTTTAATGACAATTGATTCCTATTACAACTCCAGCCCCCACTGCCCCGTGATTTGCTTTCTGTCTGTAATTCTGCCTTTTTGGACATTTCACCTAAATTGAACTATAATTAATGTTTTCTTCTCTTAGCATTACTTTTTAAAAGCCATCCACATTGTTGTGCATATCAATAATTTTTTGCTTTTTATTACTATTAGTTGTATTTTTATGTACCATTTTTTCCACTCACCAATTATCAGGCTAGCCACTACTTCCTGGTTGTAACTATTGTGAGAAATGCTGCTATGAAAATATGTGTAAATATATCTCTGTGGTTATACATTTTTATTTCTCTTAAGTAGATACCTGGTAGTGGAATTGCTGGGTCATATGGACAGTGTATGCTTAATTTTTAAAAAGTCTATCTGTTTTTTGAAATAGTTGTATCATCTTACATTTGTACCAGTGATGTGTGAATGTTCCAGCTTCTCCATATCTTCAGTAACATTTGGTATTATTAGCTTTTTGATTACAGCCATTCCAGTGGGAATGTAATGGCTTTCCTTGTGGATTTAATTTGCATTTCCCTAATGATGAATGATGTCGAGCTTCTTTTCATGTACTTTTTGCCCATTTTTATTTTGTAAAACTGTTTACTTCAGCTTAGCTTTTCCTGGTTTGTCTTCTTCTCATGAGACCATATCTTTAAATCTTTTTATACTGAAACTTTTTTTCCAGTAACATCAGGATTATCCCATAGGTGGTGATGTCTTGGTCTGATCATGTTAACACATTAATAGGCTCAGAGGTCATCTCTAGTATTTCCCAAACTGGTTTTCCATGGAGGATTGTTTTAAGAGACATGAAATTCTCTCTTTGGTTAAAGAAGTTTGGAAAACTCCACTTATGTTAACCTTTGTTTTGGAGGGTCTTAATAGAGGTCTATACATTAAAGGTTCTGGAAAATTCCATAGTAACCACCTGTTAGCTTCTTAACATAACAGCTCCTACTTGAGCATAGATCACACCAACAATAGAATGATACCCATGACATTAACATATTTGCAAAGCAAAAATTTTCCAAATTGTTTTCCATGGGCCTAGTTAACAGATGAACAGTAGAAAAGTAGTCCTGGGGCATACGAATTGAGGTGAGTGCAAAGGACATAATTTTATTGTTCTACATGATGGTCTTTTTCTCAGTTCTCCTTTGGGTTGCCACCAGCTTCTGTTCAAAATCAAAAGAAAACAGCCAAAGCCATGATATATGTAGTCAATTGCCTCCATATGATTGGCAGAGGCTGTATTCAAAAAGACTTCTCTTTTTCATCTCGAGATGGTAGGATGCGGGCTTATGCTACTGATGTACTTCTCTTCCATTACCATTTGGTTTTCAAATTCTAATTTTGAACTTAAAAACTAAATACGTATTTGTGAGGAGGCGATGGAATGAGCCTAGTCTGAAGCTCTAAAGAAGCTTCGAACAAAGCAGACCAGGAGGTTGAGGCAGGAAGAATCACAAGTTTAGTTTGACCACAGTATGAGCAACTAAGTGGGAGCCTAGGGAGATAGCTTGGTGTGAAGACCCTGAGTTCAGTCTCCTTACTGAAAAGAAAAAAAGAAAGTCCCTAAAAGTGGAACTGAAATAGTTAAAAACTGGACATAAACAATAGTTTTGGCTTCCTCTTTCTTGCACGATTCTTCCATTTATTCTTTCAAAGTGATTGTGTGTGTGTGTGTGCGTGTGCATGTGTGTGTGTGTGTGTTTTAATTTCCAGGTATGTAATAAGCATGCCCTAGGAATTGGGGATGTAAGCGTGAACAAAGTGCAGGCTTTGTGATCATGGAGATTATAACTTAATGAGCTAAATGTTAGGATGGAGACAATCAACTAAGGGATGATAGAATTTCAAGTTTCAAACTATGAAGCAAAACAAAGCAAGATAAAGTGGAAAAGAATACTAAGAAAAATAGAGGCAGTTATTCTCTAGGGCCTTAGATAGAAAGAGAGACATAATCATGTGACTGTCTTTGGGATGGAGGGGTAAGGATGGGAACAGGAAATACAGAAGCCCATCCTAGTGTAGCCTTGGTGTGTCTGGATGGGAAAGTTGTGGAACAAACATGGTGGAGAGATTTTTGGAGCCACAGTGGGAGCATAAAGGATTGTAAAATGCAATGGCCTCTCTCAAGGCCATTGGGAAGCTGGGAAGCATAGTATATATCAAACTCTAGGATGAGATTGAAAATGTCTGTGTTTTCTACATGAGGTTTTCATGAGAAGGATGGATAGTGCACCTCCTAAAAAGTAAGGTAGGAAGGGAACGTTTAGATAATTTTGGAAATTGCATACCATGTCCTCATCCTGGAGATACACAACGCACACACACACACACACACACACACACACACACATGCATTTCTAAGAAGTTCATCAACAGAGAGATACTCCTACAATAGTTTATTTACCAAACTGTTTTGTCATGAATATCTTTTGTTTCTTCCACTGTGTGTAATGCTGAGAAATAAGAGTGGGGGTAATCTATTTTATAAACTAATGACTCTCTCTTCAGATGATCTGAAATCTCAGGGATTTGTTTCTCTAGTTTCCTGTAGACATTCTCCACCTTTGTTCACAGAAAGCACTGAATATTGTGTGTTTGAGATGCACAAGTTGGGAGGATATAAGAGAACATTAGGAGCTGATAAATTTTATATTTATTTAGAGCAAAAGAACTGACACTTTTCACTTTGAAGTACTACCAAATTTTTAACATTCCAGCTAGAAGGATCAACATTAATAGAGATGAGAACTGTGCAGTCTTATTAGGTCCCAGCTCAATTGTTTGTACAGCTCTTCTAAAGTTCAGTCTGATTTATGACCCATTTGAAATATAATAGTTTTAAGGAGTCTATCATAATGACATTGTTAAATGCCAAATAAATTCCACTGTGGGTATCAGATGAGAAATATACTGTCAATGAATGATATATTTCAAAACCTCCAAAAGTGGAATTCACATGGAATTTTATGTGCATCAGAACAGAATAATCTGTGGTTCTTGCAAGGAGATCTTAAACACTTATGTATGCATATTTATGGAACAAAAATCCCAGACTTGGCATGCTGCCCCCGAACGCTGCTTCTGAAATCCTCAATAAAGTCCACCTGTTCTGACTTCCAGTGGAACTTCTGCATCTGCAAGGCAGGCCAAGGAATGCTGATGGTGTCTCTCATGGAGTATTCAGAAACTAATCTTAGGATCTTGTGTCCCACACCAGGGAACACACGAGAGGTCAAACAAATTAGATGTGGAAAAGAGAAGACGAGACTAAGAAAGAGTGACTGAAGTCAACATCCTGCCGTCCTTTGTAGCTTTTCCCCCGACAGGGCTCGTGACACTGTTCAGTGTACGTTCTTTGCACTGGACATTCCAGACATGGCGCTTTTCTAGTGATGTGTGTGAACATGGGTTTCCACAGCAGGGCCCGCGAAGAGGGTGCTCATTCACGTGGAAGCTGGCGGGTGCGCCCCTAGAGTTGCGCTGCAGACGCGGTACTGAGTGAGGGGCCGGCTGGAGGGAGGAAACTCGTATCTCTGTACACTTCAGTTCCGTTTCCCAACTGGACATGTTGTGAATATACATCACAATAAAGGTCCACAAATGTCGGTTATTTTGTGCTCAAGTTATCTTCAAATAATTGTTCTTTTAAATGGCCTAAAGTCCAGGTCAATAAAAAGTAATTAAGAAGCTGATTTTGGCAAATGTCTCATGTTTCTCTAATTCAATTTTGCATCTTTATGAACCAGAAACTGAAAACTCCGTGTTATTATTTCACTATTTTTTCTCCCACGCTTTTAAATCTCATAGAGTAAATCTATAGGACGTACTGATCTCCACTTAGCTTGGTTCTTGTTTGCAGCACTGGGGATCCCATGCAGGGCCTTGCACATGCTCAGTAAACATTCTACTGAGTTATATCCCCAACATTTTGTGTCCTTTTTGGCCATCCTGTTCTTTAGCTCTCAGTGTGAAACAAGGCTGATTTATTTTCCCATTTCTTTCAAATTGGGGCCACATGGCCTTTTGACTGCGTTCTTTTGGAGGAAAATGTGATTTGAATGTATGACAGTTAATTGCTGTGCATATCAATCTGTTCTTCTGGGCATGGTGGAGTCTTTTCTCTAGTGTCACCTTTTCCTAAAGGCCAACCTTGTCCAATTCGTACTAGAAGGAAGGACTTCTGTACCGGAAACAGCAGGGCTTCTTGCCCTACTCTCTTACTTCCCCCACACTGTCCTGACTGCTTCCATGCCTGCCACTCTCTCAATGCCTGTATTTGTATTTTTACATTGTGTGTATGAGAGAGAGAGACAGACAGAGAGAGAGAGAGACAGAGACAGAGACAGAGAGAGAGACAGAGAGAAGGAGAAGGAAGAAGAAGAAGGAGGAGGAAGAGGAAGAGGAAGAGGAAGAGGGTGGGAGAAGGGGAGGGGGAGAGGGAGATGGAGAAGGAAGAAAAACAGGAGGGAAGGAGGAAGGGAGAGAGAGAGAGAATCCACTATGCCATCTCTGCTCTTCAGTCCATTTCAAGACCCTTCTGTCTGAGACCTGAGATTAAATATCCGGTTGGGAGACTAGATCACAGAAGTTTTATAGAGAACACCAAGCGATTATCCAAGGTCTTGGTTGTGCAATTTTGTGTTACCACTCATTGACTTCTTTTTCTGTTTTCATAATTCTGTTTTGTCAGAAATTTCTCCAAATCAGTACACCAGAAACTGGGGACATTTTTATTGTATGGATCTCTACAATCCTTTGTAATAAATTTGAGCTTATTTCTAGGGGTTAAAATAAGGGTTTCTTTTTCACTGATTCATGAGTGTAGAGTGAGGGAGGTCATGGGTTTGAGGATGACATCTTTGCTCGCTTTCCACCTGGGCTTCTCTCTGGGACACAGGAAGGGTAATTTGATGGGGATAGTTTGAGAGGAAGGCTCAGTACAACCTTCTTGTTCTTTATTTCCTCCTCCTCCCCTTCAAACCTTTTCTCCTCCTCCTTCCTCCCTCCCCTCCTTCCTTTCTCCTTCCCTCCCTTCCCTCTCTTTCTCCCATCCTGCCCGCCTAGCTTTCCCTCTCTCTCTCTCTCTCTCTCTCTCTCTCTCTCTCTCTCTCTCTCTCTCTTTCTGTCTCTCTCTTTCTCTTCTCTCTCCTAGTACAGCCATCAGGAAAATGGAAGATCCTATTAAAATCAATGGTGAAATATAAACATATTCAGGTACAATTTTGAAACCTTCCCTTTCCATCCTTTTCCATCTATCTTTACTTTTCTTCTTTATAATCAGTCAAGTTGATATTTTGGTTTCCTAGCATCTGACTCCACTCCTGAATCTTTCTTTCATTTTTTTCTTCTTTTGAATGCTGAGGGGGAGAGATTGATGAGTCTCACCCCTTGATAATGTCTTTAAATTTAGACCTATAACATTTTCTGCTCCCAACTTTTCCACTTTTTGGAATGTTTTGTGAGACTGAAAAGTACTTCCAGAAATTCTTTACAAAGGGAAACTAGATCAGCCTTTCAGAACTAATTTAGGCAAATAACAATGATACTAGGGAAGTGCACTTAGCAACACAACAATCATCAGGATGGAATGATTGAATCTTCTCTGCCAAAAATGGAAATTGGAATAGTGACCCAACCTCCATATTCAGAAATATTTAAGTGTGTAAATGTGTGTCCTTGTGGGCTTCAGTTTCCAGTTGTCAGTTTCTGTTTCTTACCCACCTGTGCAACACTTGGGACTAGTGAAAACCTTTCATTTGAACATCATACCATTCACATGCCATGTGGGAAATGTAACATATAACACGATTTCTAGCTTTCAGAACAAACAGGAGATGCTATACAGGATGACTCTTGGAAATGGAAGAGAGAACATAATGGCTCAGGATATGGGAAGGACTGTGGGTGTCACACTAAATGGACAGGGAAGCATCCCTGGACAGGCGATCATAGGTGGCATCCTTGAATGCCAGCTGCTTGGTGCGTGCCTCCTGTCATACTCTTGCATGCTGATTTGCAGCAGTATTGTGACTGTTTTCCTTGAGCTCTCCTGGGAAAAAACAGATAAGGGATGTCTCTAGAAGTGACCTTTCCTATGAAACTTTGAGTTGATCTGAGACAGTCTAAGTTTTACTAAATTAGCATCATTTTGGAAATAGAAGCACAGTACTATCAGAAATTTCACTTGTTTCCCAAGGGCTTTTATATTTTCCACAATGATGAAGACCTGGAAATATGGAAAATGTTTGCAAAGGCTTTGTGTTTTCTCAGATGTTTTATACAGTTGCAGATAGAATAGTTTGTTTTCTTTCGTACTTCTGGTAAACCCCAGTCCTGGATAAAGGAAGACTTAAAACACCGCTAGGGAGCGATCCCTTCCCTGGCTGTATGTGTGCAGAAAGCTTTATCCAGGTCATTTGTGACAGCAGATCCCCTAGATGAATGTCATTTGTGCTGGAGACCAAATTTTTGTCACACTACTTGGCACCTTCCTGAGTGCTGGCCTGGACTGTTTCCTGCGCACCTGTGAGAATCCTCAAGGAAGCCTTTCACAGTTGTTTTTGGACATCTTGGAGAATTCACAACAGCTTGATTTTCAAGCATGGATGCTGGAGCCCTGCCTGATTGTGAAATGTTTTTAAGGTGTTATGATATGCTTAGCAGGCCCCACATCTTACACAGAGAGATAAATAAAAAGTTCAAAATTTGAGCTAAATATTTGAGAAAACAGCAATACAAAATTAAAGGTAATAGGATGTATGGGTAATTTGATGCTTGCATGTCTTCTCTCCTAATTTGCAAAAAAAAAAAAAAAAAAAAAATTACCAGACTTAGTTGAGAGTAGAGTAAGTGAGTTTATACTGACATTTCTCTAGCAGATTTCTTTAGAGTCAACTCAACCTTAATGAAGTCATTGGAGTTGGATAGACAAATAATTCTGTACACCTGGGAAGGCTATGTATTTTTGAGAAAGGTGGAGATAAAATGAAGATGGAAAGAAGTGGTGTCCACCTATGCCAAGTGTTGTTAAATTAAACATGGTGGTCATGGGTGGAAGGGATTGCTAATTGGCTTCCCAACACCCACCTCACCCCTTCCCTGTCACATAATTGCATTTGGATTGAGAATTGATTTCTAGCAATGAGTTTCTGAGGGACCCTGAAGGATTTGACCCCTGTATAATTCTGTCCTGCTAGCTATTCTAGTGAGTGGCTCACAGGTAAGCCTATGACCAACAAGACTAAATGCAGATTTTTTTGTAGTTACCAAATTAGAAATACTTTCCTGTCCAAATGATGTGCTACATAGATGTGAAGCCTGGAATCTAAAATCATTTTGCAATCATGAAGAGGGAAGTTAGTTTTTAATCTCCTGTAACTAAAACAAAGCCAATCCAAGCAAATTTTCCTGGCCACTGGGATTAGTTCAAAAATAATACATTTTGAATCAGAGCATTAAAGGAGAAGCCAATAATTTTTGTTCAGTGATTCACATGCTAGACTTTTGCACTTCTTTTGGGTGATGTAAGAATTGATACTGGCCATGATGAATAGCAGCCACTTTGCTAGAGTAGAAGAAGGTGCCCTGCAGTCAGATCCAACATGTAGAGGAGGTAGAGTCAGGACAACTGCAGAGAAATGGGACTGAGACCTTGATCAAGCCTTTCCTGGAGTTTTTTACTTTCTACAGTGTTGAGTTTTGTGAGTTAGTACTTTCTGTTAGATACAAATGAATTGGTTGAGTTGAAAATTAGAGTTGATTTAAATGAACTTGATTTGAGATGATTTAAATAAACTTCCCTAAAAAGGAAGTGATGTACTACTCTGATACATGCCGTTGCACATAGAGAAATGCATATTAATTTTTAGAAGTGTTCCTAAGAGAAACATTGACTTGTAAAGGACAGAGAACAATAAAACATGCAAATTTAAATCTACACCTTCACTATGTAGGTCAAATGTCACAGTCACTTAGTTTCAACTGATTTACTGGAGAAAACACAAAAGCATATAATAAGAATCAGATGTACTACAAGTTGCATATAACTAATTGGATTCAACAAAATCTTGGAGATGTTTCTGCTTGTTTTTTTGAGCAATCCAACAATTTAGTCAAAATAGAAACTGTCTTCTTTCAATTCCGAGTACAAATGAAAAATATACAGCACAACATAAGAAAACAATGCAATTTTGTTCCATTGAAAGACACACACAAATACCAAGAGAACTACAAACATATATACACAAACACAGAAAAAATTATACAATGACACACACACAAATAATTTACCAAATACAAAACTAAACTGTCTCACATGCTGAAATGTATGGGTCCCTATACACAAAGAAAGGGCATCTGCCCTGTCTCAACAATTACAGCTTGCTCTAAAGTGACAACACAAATAACTGGAATACCCAGTGGTTGTTAAATTTATGATAAATAATTTAATATTTGTATGCCTTCTGCATCTTTAAAAAAGCAAAGGTTGAAGCCATTACAGCCATTTTGATTCTAGAACCAAATGAAACACTGAAGTAAAACTAGTAGAATTCAAAAGTGCTTTGAGATTCATTTTCCCTCCTTCCTTTTAAGCTACGACTATAAGCGAGACAGCACAAAGAGAAAGAGGAATGCAGAAAACAGGGGAATGAAGAATAAAGATGAAGAAAGAGGAAAGAATAGCTAGAACTGTGTTACTTAGCAAGTTAGTAGTGGACAATTTAGAGGGTTCAGAAGGGAATGAATAACCTCTGTTTCCAGGATATTTACATCCCATTGTCATTATTGTAATGGTCATCTAATCAATCAGGTTAGCTGTGATCATATTTATGTCAAGAAATGTGTGTTGATCAAAACAGATATATTTTTTTTTTTTGAGGTACTAGGAATGGAACCCAGGTCTTCACATCTCATAGGCAATCACTCTACAACTGAGCTGTACCCCATCCCTAAATCAGATATCTTAATAAAAATATAAATCAGTTTTTTGTCACTACCAGAGCAAAACAAAACATTGTTTTGATGATGATGATTGCAACACCTCTTTTGTCCAAAGCCTCACCTAAGGAAAAAGCACTCTGCTTACAATGCCTGTTGCATTGGCTCTCATATTTGATACTTTATTTATCTCAGCCCTGCACTCACAGATCATTAAACTAGATATGGACATTTGATTCCAGAGCAGCAAAGCCATAGGCTGTCCAGCAAATTTGAGCATGACCTTGCTCTAGCAGACAAACTGGACCAATCAGATTTTCCATCTCTGGAAGTGAAATTAAGAAAGACAAAAGAATCTGCCAGCTGGCAATAAAGCAGCAATTGCAGAGTTGCCTCAAGGTGAATTTGAGGCATTGTAATCCAAAGCCATGTGCAGCCAAAAATTTGGAGAAGCAGATAATTGGAGGAGGGACAGAGAGAAGCCGACTGGGGAGTGTATGGAGTTCTGTAGTCATCATTAGTCACACTGATTGTAGATCAGAGGGAAGGGTCGCAGGCATCTGCTTGCTGGCTCCCTGAAGATGCTGTGATCCCTCAATTCTGTCTGAAGTGGACTTGTGACAGCATCCGTTGTATGACAGAGTGGATCCCCAGTGGTGTCAAGAGGATCTTTGCAGTCAGCTCCCTGGTACCTGAGCTGATTTGTGTCTCTGTTCCTACAAATCTAAAAAGAGTTGGCTGAAGTCCTTGTCAACTCATTTGGGTTATTTCTGCCACATGTAAGAATCAACTGGAGACCTTGTAAGAAATGTAATTTCCTGAGAAAGAACTCCAAGAATTCTGGTGACATGAATGTGGAGAAAACCCTGGGATCTGATGCAGGCACTGGGGGCACAACTTTGGTTCATGTTGCCCCTAAACAAGGACTCTGTTGACCCTGCCATTCTCAAACTTTTTAGCTTCAGGACCCTTTTTTTACTCTAAAATTTATTAAATACCCAAAGAACTTTTCTTTAGGTGCCTTAGCTCTATCAGTATTTATCACGTCTGAAATTAAAATGGTGAAATTTAAAATATTTTTGTAAATTCATTAAAAATAGCAGATCACTTACGTGATCACCTTTGCTTCCTACAGCTGCTGTGACAAAGAATCACAAAGTGGTTGTCTGAAATAGCACAGACTCATTGTTTCCCAGTTCCAGAGGCTTTGCGTCCAAATGAAGATGTTGTCAGGGTGGTCGCTTCTGAGGTCTGTGACAGACAACCTGTTTCAGACCTCTTTCTCTAAGCCTGGTGTCAGCATAGTTGTTCTTGTCTTACTATTACACAGGACGCATCAAACAAACAGACAAAACAAAACACAAACTCCACTGCATACTTGTGAAAGAATGAGAAGAAAAGTCCACAATGTCAAAGTGTTTACTTGAAGATATTTTTTACCTCTTCTTTTCCTGAAAGGATCTCAGGACCTGCCTCGTTCTCCACACTACACTCTGGGATCTTCTGCTGTAATCTATCTTCGGTTGAGGAAACTACAAATTTCCAGTCTCTGCTTAAATTCTCTCTTCTCCACAGCAACTTCCCTGATGCACCATGTAGACAGAATGCTTCCTTTTTTATAAGGCTTTTTTTGTGTCCTCATTTATGTAGTGTCCTCCCCTTGTGATCTTCAGAAACTGGATCTTGCCTGTATTTTAATCAATCTAGATAAAGAACACAATGCCTTGCTACAAGTCTTTTCTGGCTTGAATTGTGCCATATTTCTTGTGTGATTTCCATTTAGACTAGTTTTCAATAATCAAGGGCCCTAGCTTTCCTGTATTTATCATTATTTCTTATATTAAACACAGTGAATGCTTTCTCATCAAATGGAAAAAGATTTCTGACTTTTGTACCCTGTGGAAGAACACAGTTTGCGAAACTGAGGCTCATATGCTTTCTTGCAAATCCACCGCTGTGCCTTTAAGCTTTTATGCATGCTTACCTTCTGTGCAGATTTTTGTATGCCTAGCAAACTTCTCATCATCCTTTGAGATGCACAGGACTCCTTCCTCGACTTCATGAGGCACCTTTCATTTCCTAAAGTTATTTTACTAACTCTCTATTGTGTTTTAAAGTGCTTCTCTGCTTCGTAGTGGTTTAGAGAGGGAGAGATTTATTTATTACTTCCATTGTGTTGTTGGGGGCAGGAGTTGTGTGCTCAGTTATTCCTGTCTATGTGGGTGGAAAGAACAGTGTCCTGGATGAGGTCATTTTAGTCATCATATAGAGTGATGGATGACACTTTCTGTCTAACCCCATTGGTTTCCAAGGGAGAAATTTGACTCCAATTCAAGTTGAATGGGGAGATGATGAGTGGATATTGGTTGATGGAAGGGTGCAAGAACTGGAGGAACAGCTGATCCACATCCTCAGACTTAGAAAGACCAGGAGTAGTATCCAGGGAACCACATACTCAAACTTGGACCTGGTGCTTTCAGAACTCCACATCTCTTCTCAGCTTCTCTCTGTAGACCAGTTTTCTCCATGAAGCTAGACCTGTGCTGTTGCTGGTATCATGACTCACCAACATTGCCATTCCAAGGAAAGGACATTCCTCCTCGTGCTGGTTGAGCATCTAAGAACCTCAGATGGACTTATTTTAGATTACTTACCCAAATCCTGGACAAGTGAATGTACCCAGAAGGGTGAAGAGCTAGACTTGACCCTGCTTAGGTCACAGGCTCACCTTAGAGACAATTACCACAGTGAAGGAGGAGATTCATGAAAGAAGATGGCAGAAATCCTTTGGCCCTAATTATTAGACCTGGAGAATAAGGGAATGAGGAGCAGCAGATCCTTCACAGATGGCAGGTGCTGTTTGCAGAAAAGGCAGGGAGGGAGAAAGCCATCATTGATAGATTAATCATTAAATGTCTCTTACAGTAAATGCCTGATCTGTCTTTACAAAAATCCTTGTGAAGACATTTGAAAATACCATGTTAGCCAGCCATGGTCAATTTAATCATGTTGTAAGCTTTGGAGCAATGACATCAATTAGTGTCTGTGACTGAATGAACTTAGTTATTTAATAATTGCATTTTAATATTTCAGGTTGCATGCTTTCCTGGTATTGCAAATCAGTACTTCAGAAGGAACTGTTTTGTTATTATTTTCCTATGGTGAGTGATGTGATGAAATTACATGGTGCCACTGGATTTTACACAGAATTGGCATCTGTATTTGTTTCTGTCAGTTTCCCCAGGATTAGTTTGAACTTATCATATGATGTGGTCTTCCTAGCGTAGCTACTGACCTGAAGATGTTTTTTGGGAATCCGGGATAGATGATCCAGAGCCAGTGCACAATTCAGGAAATTTGATCCTTTAATTTTCTACTGAGTACCCACATAGGGCTTGGCACAATGGGTATCAGTAACAGTAACTACGAAACAGAGCCAAGGTCTAACTTCTTCACACAACATACACCAATCTCATACGGATGAGTCTTACACTCCCCCTGGAGTTTCACCCAACCCTCACCGGATTAATTATCTGTTCATTCTTGTGTTTGCTAGTCATCAATAACAACGTAGTGTAATGCTTTTTGTAGAGTCATGACTCAAGAGACTTCTGTCTACATTATTGTAACAAATCCACTCTGGCTAAAATCATCAGTGTTAGTTTTAGGATAAAGGTCAGAGAGGTCTTTTCTTAGACCTCAGTGCACCTTAGATTTCCTGTATCTATTCCTGCCCCCCTTTTTTCTTTCATAATACTTATTACAATTTTCAACTACATACATGTGTGTTTGTTTGATTAATGTCTTCTCTGCCTACAATCTCAAGAAAAGAGGCACTACATCTTTGTTCACTGTGGGGATATCGATATTGGGTACTCAAAAACTTTTGTTCAGTGAGTGAATGAGAAATAGAGAGTGCATTTTTTTAGCCATATTCCTCAAGGAAATCAAACATGCCTCATCTGTAACAGGTAATTTTAAGAAAGGGAGGAGGGACAAATAAAAAAGGAAATGGCAGGCGGCCAAAATACAGCCAACAGAGGTTTTATTCTTTAAATAGTCTCCAAACACGGCCTCTGCCCTGTGCTGCTCTTGAACAGAGTCTGAATGTGAGGTGCACATGTTTCATATTTGAATACACGGAAGAGCAGGCATCCGGCTCCCCACTGTGAGCGTCGTAGGGTGGGTGGCGGTGACTAAATACTGCCCCCCTGGAGTGCTCTATATTTCCTCCTTTTCTAGACCAAAGAGAGGACCCTCAGAGGCCAGAGGGGTGGTCATCTCCACACTCTGCTGCCCAAAGCACTCCTTCTCTGATGAGCCCTCGGAGAAGAGGGAGAGTGCGCAGAGACAGAAGTCTTTTGCACGGCACACATCTTGTTTTCCCTGAATGTTAGCATGTGTTTTCCACTTAAAGTGGAATACACTTTTTTTCAAAGGAAACAGAAAAGCCATATTTGTTTTCCAACACTTCATCATCAACATCAAAGTGTTTACTGAGGTCTCATCTCTGTGGTGGATTTTGCTACTTGTGTTCTGGTTCCTGCCCTGACACTAATTAACCGTGTAACTTGGACGTGTCACTTTGTTTCATGTCACTTTTGACTTTAACTTCCTTAGTTGTGAATTTTTTTTTTTTAAGAGGCTGGAACAGATTAAAGTTTTTCCAGGTCTAACAAATAAGAAGATAAGCAGGAATCATCTCTCGTCTTTGACATCACAGTATTTCTTAAATACAACAAGGCATTGCTCAAGGAAACTCGTTCACTCATTCATTTGTTCATTCATTCTACATATGAATGCAGGGCTGCCTGCATAGCCCTGTGTTATCCTGGATTCCAGCACACACCCTGCATTTTGAGCTTAAATTGTGGCTCTGCCATGTTCAAGGATTAAAATGTGAAATATATAAGATGCTAAAAATATGTAATGCACATTGAATACATCCTAGCTATTATTATTTATTGAGAACATATTTTTGCCAGGAGTACTGTTAAGTGTTGGGGATATAATAATAAATAATGGGTCAATTAGACTCTGTTGAATATAATCAAGCCTCTAAGTTAATCAGTTAGTTAAATGATTAATTTTCAGTGCTGGAGGTTGAAGCCGGAATCCTAGGCAAGTACTCTACCACCAAACTACATCCCTGGGCCTTTATTTCATTTAATTTATTTTGAGACACAGTCTCACTAAGTTGCACGAGCTGGCCTCAAACTTGTAATCCTCCTACCTCAGCCTCCTAAATAACAGTTAAATCAGTGGTTCTTAAACCTCACTGCTCGGAACCACCAGAGGGTCTTGTATAATTCCTTTTTTGTATCATCCTGTGGGAATTGGGGCTGAGGAACTAGCATAAATGTTATGCTCTGGCCACTGTGATGATTGTACTAACTGTCCTTCATTTGTGTCTTAAATACTTTTCTCATTGCTGAGACAAAATACCTGACATTCAAAGTTAAAGAAGGCAAGGTTTATTTGATTTACAGTTTGTAGAGGTTTCAGTTGATTAGCTTCAAGGCAGGGTAGCTTGGCAGAGGGGCATCGCAGAGAACAATTCATGGTTCCCACAAGTTAGCAAAAGCAGCAACAGATTTTAACAGCATTTCTGCCCCTTATATTGTACGCAGGCTACCTCCCTAGAGTGGTTGTAGCACTCACACCCTTAATCCTAGCCAGAACCGCGCCAAACCAATCAGTGGACTGATTTATTAATCACACACCCTTAATCTCAGCATCACACACTCCAGATTCAGCCACCTCTGAAAAACTATGACTGAATGAGGTTTGGGGGGAACATCTACACACAAACCATAACAATCTGTGACCGAAGAGTCTTATGTCTCCTGCCAGGATTCATAAAACTAAGGCCCACTAGCCAGTAATTTATAAGGATAAAGTCTCAGACCCATCTTAGCTCTTGACATAATCTCTATCTAACCAGGAGCTTATAGATGTGCAAGGGAAAAAGTACTAGCTAGAAAACACTATAAATGTACATTCAGTTAAACATAAAATGTGAAAAATTCTACAAGATAAATAATCAAGTTTCTTTAACAAATAAGTAGCATGGTGTAAAAAATGTGTGCATTGATTTCAACTATTTCTTAGTAAGGGAATTTAGAGACATGTATCAATAAACTTCTAGACATATATCAATAAAATGAAATGCATGCTTCTTGTCTAGAATATTATTCAAACAAACATATTTTTTTTAAAAAAATGGGAAAAAGTGAAGCAGCTGGGTATTAGGAAGTATGATAATGCTTTTGTGCTTGTATATTAAAAAACAACTTTCTTGATTGGAAATAACACTTACATACTTAAAGGGTAAAAGAGATAGATCAATAGTCCTTAAAGAACAAGTTTGTGCCTGGGTATGGTGGTGCATGCCTGTAACCCCAGCACACCAGGAAGCTGAGGCAGGAAAAATGCAAATTTGAGCTTTGCCGGGGCAAGACTTAGAAACTGTCCCAAAATTTAAAAAAAAAACTTAAAATGCTGAAGATGTAGCATAGTGCAAACAGGCCATTGTGTAAGTTGCCCGGTCTGTAGTATGGTGTTATGACCGTCTTAATAAACTAGCCACCTGTGCAGCCTAAGAATGAATGATCTGAGAGAAAGGAAAAATACCAACAACAGCAAAGTAGAAACCTTACTATACTACTGGAGTCTCGCAGAGGGAGGGATAAACCGGCCAAGCCCCCTAAAAGTCATAAAGTTTGGCAGATATCCATTAGACTTGACAGTTAGGAAGTCTTTGGTGACCTTACCCTGGTAGAGATGTTGTAAGGCCGAAGCCTTATGATAATGGAATGAAGAATACATGTTAGCTGGAGAAGTAGATTCTGTAGAAACCCTTTGCATTGACCTCACCTGTGAGCTTGTAAGGTCAGACCTACTCCTTGATCTGGACATATAGAATCATAATCTCACTTGAACAACATGGGATGTTTGTTACCACTGAAAGCCCTAAAAGGTCCACCATCACCACTCTGGGCCAGTCTTTCTAAAAAGCTATCTGGGAGTAGAATGACAGAAGATTACAAGGTAGCCAAGCAGAAGCAGAAGTAAGTTTTGGTCTTAAAAGTGAGGCACGTTATTCTATTGATATCTACATAGAAGAAATCAGATGAAAAGGAAAAAAATTGAAAACAAAAGAATAAGAAAGACTAACACAGGAACAAGACATAGGGACGAGTGAGACCAAGAACCTGGAGAGAGAAATTGGCCCTGTCTGAAAACGGACACTTCTTTTGGGCTGAGAAATAGAAAGTGGTCTATACAGAAGGAGACTTTTAGATAGATGTTAGAAGCTGAAAGACTACATGCCTCACAGCCTCATTTTTTTTCCTCTGTGAAATTGGGAGCATGAGCACGGGTGAGAGAAAGGAGTAGGGGATTAAAATGAACTGGCAGAAGACACTAGGAAAGCAGGAAGGAAGGAAGGGAAAAGGAAGGGCTGAAAACGTGGAGTACTCAGTGATAACCTCAAGACCTATAGAGCCCCGGAATGGCCATACTGGAGTTGAAAATGCCAGCG
Source organism: Chinchilla lanigera (assembly GCF_000276665.1). Lineage (NCBI taxonomy): Eukaryota > Metazoa > Chordata > Mammalia > Rodentia > Chinchillidae > Chinchilla > Chinchilla lanigera. The sequence goes on from NW_004955453.1 coordinate 11,668,789, forward strand.
TGGAGCAGATCTGGACTATGCCAAAGTCGGAGAGGGGCAGTGGGAGTGCGTAGCTAAGCAGGCAAATACTGACGAGAGTCCAGAGATTTTATAATTTGAGTAGGATTCTTCAGACAGAGTGCCAACATGGTTGTTGGGGTATCCATAGTGACAGTAGGGTAGATACAAAAGATGTGGATCTGGGCTCAGATTCCAGAGTTTGCAAGGAAATATTTGCAGTGAGTTCCAGAAGAATGGGGTAGAGAATGAAATAGGAAGGCAGTTCTCCAAAACAGCAAGGGTTTTGTGTGAGTAAAAAGTAACAGCTTAGAAGTGACAGTGAAGTGCTCTATAGTTTGAGTGTCCCCTCCAGATGTCGATCTTGCAATGGGTCCATGTCAATGTGTAGGTGTGGGTTAGTCAGTCTGGTGGTGAACTTGTTATAATTTTGGGCTCCTCCTGCCCTCTCTCTGAATGTGCGAACTCTTTGGCCATCTGCCATAGGATGGCACAGAGTGATAGTCCTCAGCAGATGCCCTGCACCATTCTCCGGAACAACCCCCCTGCCCCCACCCCTCGTCTCCAGAACTGTGAGCCAAGGAAACTTCTATTATGTGTAAATTACTCAGTTTGTGGTACTCTGTTACAGCAGCAGAAAGTGGACTAAGTCAGGAAGCAAGCAGAATGAATCTGGGGAAGGCTGCAAGAAGGAGTGGGGGTGCTTGGTGGGCAGAGCAGGAGCCATGGGCCATGGGCCATGCTGCTCTTACACTGTTGTGAGGCCTGCAAGTATCACACTAGTGCCACATCTTCACCCTCTACCTGTCCCTCTCATTATCGCCTCATGTGCTGCTCCACAGCTGCAGCCTCCACTGGTAGAAACCTGGCTTCAACTATCCTGACTCAGCACCCAGGTTGCAGGCTGTAGCAGGCCAATGTGGGGAACCCTAGTAAGGGAGAGATGCAGGCAGATGTGGGCTGCTCTTTGCCTTCTCTCTCTGCTGGTAAGTTTTGTGGACTGAAAAGTAGAGTTCATGTGGATAGAAAGACATGGGGAGTAGTGGGGTAGGGGAGAAGACTCTTGTCAGAACAGCCAGGAGACATGATCCAAAGACTTTTAGAAATGATGCTTGGCTGCCAGGATTTACGAAATGGGGAGGCTTTAGAGGGACAGGATTAGCTCTGTGTGAGGGGAAGATAGCTTTGTAGGCAGCTGGAAGATGGACTGCCAGCTAAGAGGTGGGGAACCAGGATGAGGTGGAATTTGATCATTCTAAAGAATGATTAAAAAGATGCTAATGCTCAAGGCTAACTGAAATAGAGTGACATCTGGGTCAGAGAAATAGGTGGAAGATGGTTTCAAATCATCCACATGTGGGGTTGAGAAGAAAATCATAGTAAGGCAGCAGTGGGGGAAAAAGTAAGGAAGGTGGAAAGGTTAGTTCTTGTGAAGATGGAATTCAAATTGTGTTACAATTACCTTAGAATCTCATTAGTTTCTTTTTGCAATTATTCTTGTAGTTGTTTTTCTTTACGTGGTCCTATTGAACTGGAAGAGGAATGCAAGCTAAAGTTTCATACATCAGGAACCAAGTACTAAAGATCTTTAATTTTTGCAGTAAACAGGGCTGTTAATGTTTTTATCATAAAACATAACTTCAATGTTGTATTCCACAGCTATTCATGCCTGCACCTATGCTAGAAATTCCTTATTTCTGATTGCTGAACTGGTTTAAAACCAACTAGGAAGATATGTATTTTTCAATTCTCTCTCTGTTTCTTTCTCATCATAGATCTGATCAGACTGGAACTGACACAAAGATGAGATGAGAAAGAAGAGAACTGGGCATGTGCAGTAACAAAGAGCCCACTAATGCACAAAAATCTGGATTTGCCCATTGTTTCACTGCAGCTTGGTGAAATTTCTTCTGGGTGATGTAATTTTATTGGGTATGCCTTTGGTTTGCAAAATAGAAATCATTCACTGATATATGTGTCTGTAATATCAGCTTTATTAGTGTCCTAGTCTATTCGGGCTCTATAAAAAAAATACTACAGACTAAGTGGTTTCCAAACAACAGGAATTTATTTCTCTCAGGTCTGAAAGGTGAGGGGTCCCAGGTGAAGATGTGGGCAGATGTGCAACACGGTGAGCTGGTACTTCCTGGCTCATAGATAATGCCTTTTTATACTATGTCCTCTCGTGACAGCAGAGATGAACTCTGGTGTCTTCTTTTAAATGCATTAATCCAATCCACGCGGGCTTCATTGTCATGACTTAATAATTTCCAAAGGTCCCACCTCCTAATGACATCACAAGAAGATGAAGTTTTAGCATAAACATTTGGAGGATGCACAAACATCCAGTCCATGCCCATTAGTTACAAACCTAAGGCTATTTTCCATTCTTTTGAAAATGGGGAAGAAATACATTTAATTCCTATGTGAGTCTAAGCAAAGTACACTCAGCACACTGTACTGTAGGAACAAGGGTACAGTGTAAGGAGTAGAGCATGATTGTCAGTAGCCGCGGGTAGAAAATGATCTTGGTTTAAGTCCCAACTTCCTGAGCACATAGAAGGGGCTCAGCACCATCAGTTACTCTGAGATTCCTTTTCACAGAGAATGGCAGAGATTACAGTAAGGAAAATCTCTTTTCTGGTTAACACTGTAAGTAGATCTGGAAGAACTGTGGGAAGGAAATGAGAAGAACTCTGGGAAGGAAATGAGATGAAGATCTTGTATCTATTTCCAGATACGGGAGCCAGAAAATTATTGTGGGAGGAAGAAAGAAGGACCTAAAACTGATAGTAATCAAAGTGCAGGACAGTGAGGAATAAACGTAAGTGTACAAGTTATGATGCAGAGGGAGGAGCAGAAGATGAGAAGCAGAAGGTCTGGTTGTAAGACCGGGCAACTGGGATCGGCGGGTCTGCTCTCTCTGGGCTGCAGTTTCATCCTAAGTAAAGTAGGGGCAGTGTTTCCTCTCTGACTCATGCAGTAAATGCACGAATCAGACGAAAAATGATGAGGGTACAGAAGTGAATGCAAAGAGGAATAAACGCATGGCATGAGTGCAGGTGTTTAGGAAATAGCAACGACGACTTTTTTGTTTGTTTTTAAAACTCTGCAAATGATCCACTTTCTCATGTTTGAGAGACCTTTTTCTCTTCCACTCTATTGGCACGGATTAAGAGAGACGAATAAAGTAGAAAGCAATTACTCAGGTTTGGTGGTGTTCACTGAGGCCGAGCGGAATGGCAAAGGGGAGACTGAACCAGGGCCACACCGTGAGGCTGGGATCCTGTGTCAATATCCCGGATGTGCAAACACAGACCGGAGGGGCTTCCTCTCTCTGAGTCTGCTTGTGTTTCTATAAAATGATAACTCTCCTTTCTGTCTAGCTTACAGGCTAATTTTAAGAACCAAATATATGGTGGAAGATACAAAATAAATGTGTTATGCAAATCACTCGATAGTTTTATTCATTTGAATTGTCGATTTTATAAAACATAGGTGAGGTAAAGTGTGAAAACTTGTGAGCTCCCCATAGGATCACTTATACCACCCTGATCATCGGAGTTTGTGAAGGAACTTTAGAAATCTGGGGAAACACTTATGACACAAGCTGAAGTCAGTAAAAAGACTCGTGTACGCATCACATACTCACGGATAACAAGGAAAACAGCTAAGGAAAGTACACCAATGTGCCAGCAGTGATTGTTTCCGATGTTGGGATTGTTGGGTTTCTTTTTTTGAACTTTTACTAATCCTTCGGTATTTTTTTAAAAAAAAAATTACAATAAATACGTGTTGTCACTTAATAAAGAAAACAGTTATTTAAAAAAACCCAGTAAGATAATGTGTGTAAAAGTTCAGCAAACAGTGCCAGATGTATTTGGAATAGATACTTCAGAAATTCTAGTTGCATCTGAATGTAAACGCTTCAGAGACAAATCACAGAAGGATCCATATTCAAAACTCTGTCATCTGTGTTCAAAGGAAACAGGGAAGATCCAGCAAACATGCTCAAACCTAGGCCTTGAAGTAGTTTTAGATAAACCTTGATCCCTAAGCTCTGGACGAATGCTGTGACTTCTTCTATTTCCTTCAGGACAAACAATTACTGTTTAAGCGGCTCTTGTCCTGGGTAGGATCAGAACCACGTGAAGGATTTAAAGTATCACTGGGATGACATGTTACAGAGCAGCTGGCTGGCTGGAGGGGTCCCATAAAAGTCACAAGGAAACTCATACCAATAGGGAAAGCAGGAGACAAAAATAATAACAATAATTCTTTGCATTCACATGGCATCTTTCATCTGAAGAGCTCAAAGTATTTTACAGATGTTATATCCATTAAAACGTATGTGGCAAGCATTATTCTCCTGGATTACAGATGGGGAGGGGACTGTAATCCTGTCACTCAGGGTAAAACTGGAATAAACATATAATTATCTTTGAGAGGAAATCTTTCTAATGTAGCCTTCTCCTTCTGCAGTTTCCTATTGCTTCTGAGTGGGTAGGACAGGTCACATCCTTGGGCCTGGAATATCTGCTGCAGGTATCCAAACACTGAAATGAGATCACCTCCCAATCTTTTTCTCCAGACGAAACATATTTAACTTTTCAAGTCTTTCTTCAAAGCCTGAACTTCCCTTTTCTCATTTCCCTACAACCGGGAGGTGGTTTTCAAGTTGAGTAACTGAAACCAGGTCTTGATGCTATGGCCCAAATTGATCAGTGACGTTCCCCAAATAAACTGACAATTCTGAGGTTTGATTTGATTTTGCAGTGGGACTTCTGTGAAGACACATTGATTCTTGTGTTGGCATTGCTCTGCTAAGACAATGACTTCTGTCCTGTTTCTCACTTTCAGAAATTTTTTGTTCCTTTTGTCCTTGATTTGGGGATTATTGCTATTGTTATTATTATTATTATTATTATTATTATTTGCAGTGCTGAGGATTGAACTCAGAGCATTGTGCATGGCACACAAGCACTCTAACTTGCAAAATAAATTGTAAGTAAGTGCTCAAAAAAATGCAAAGTAAATCGATGATACTGAACAGAAAAAAACCCCTTTAATCCCAGGAACCTAACATAACAACTGTTATTATTTTTACATAAGCCATTTTGCCCTTCTTCATATTAATCTTTAAACATGGTCAAGGTAATACTCTACATGTCATTTTGTATTCTATAAATTGCATTCTGCCTTTAAGATGACATTATATTGTAAGTATTTCCTCCACTGCTTCTTGGAAAATATGCATGGCTTTTACTATATAACTAGGATTCTAAATTTGCACTATAATTTTCTCAGCCACACTGTTAGAAGCTATTAAAATTGCCTTCAATTTTTCTATTACTGTAAAATACTGTTTGTTGAACATCTTTGCACTTAAAGCTTCTTTTATACTTTTGGTTATTTTTCTAGGAACTTAAAAATTGTAAAATATCTATTTCTACCATGACTGATGCTAATTACAGCGCCCCAATAGTATCTGACAATGTCAGTTACACTCTGCTCTGTGTAAGACTGAATTTCATTATTTTTCAAATTAGTGAAATATCTTGCTTTAAAATTTCATTCATATTTTCTTATTATTTATAATTGCCTTTTGTACTTTTCTGTTGTTTAAGTAGATGACCTGTACTCCCTCTCTTTTGTGGAATTACACATTAACTGGGTGGTATATAAATTCAAACCAAGTTCAAAAAGAGCTCGATGAAATCTTGCACTTATAAAATGTCTTCCATTCTGTAAATTCAGAATGCGGCTTTATTCTTCAAAATGTATTTGTGAGGCAAATGAGAAATACTATTAACTCCTTTGAAAGATGAAGAAGGTAAAAAGAAATTAGCATTTGGTATCTTGACTAAGACCAACTGCTATGTGATGGTGAAGGACATTGATCATATTTCCTGTCTAGTACTCACTATATTCTCAGAAACAGCGCCTCAGGCTTTGGCTTAGCCTCATTCAAATTCTTCAGGCATTATTGCTTTTCCCTTTGTGTTCTGAATATACATATGATTATTTATCCTATGCTTATAGAGCAGCAAAAAAAAAAAAAATCAGTTAAGCCAGTTGTTTGGCAGTACATAGGGAGAACAAGGCTCTTGTGAATTTAATCTGTTCTTAGAACTAAAATGATTTTCATACATGTCAAAGAGCCTAGCTAGTTTGTGCATGCAGATGCCACCTCAGACAGGCTCACTGTCGTTAGTGACATATTTAACTTTTGGATCTAGCTCTGATCTCTATGAGACCTTATTTAAGATACAGCTCTATGAGAAACCCTGGCCATGAACTATAACTCTTTTCCCCCTGCTGATAGTTTTTTTATCTCAGTTCTCCCACTTATAACACTGTTTTTCGCGACCTCTGTGTTATGTTGTCTTAGCTTATAAATTTCAGGTGCAGTCTCCCTTTTGCCATCATTTGCACCCATAAACTTCAAAGCTGGCACTTAACCATGTTAGGTTTCCTCCTGTGGAAGTCGGGAATATGGGCTCCCTGCTTTAAAGTTCAAGCACTAAAATGATCTTCAGCCATTAAAGGTCTTTTTCAGAGTAAGATGTACTTTAAGAGCATGGCAGGAGGGAGTTCATTTTTGTCTGAACGCAGCTCAGTGAAATTTTGGAAAATCAACGAAGTTTTGGGGAAGCCAATTTGCTACACTATGTATTTCCCTGTGGTGTCTCCCTCCCACTGCCCTCTGCCTTGATTATGTTTCTGTGGAGAGAAATGGAGGAGAAAGCAATTTCAGGACATACTCGTCTTGCAGCTGAAAAAATTGAACTTGGACTCATTAGTAGAAATGCTGCTGATCATTAAACAATGAAACCTTTTCAAGTGGGAGATAAAGTAATAAGAAGTGGCAGGAGAGAGGCAGGAATGCAGACAGTAAAACAGCACAGAGTGGCTCTGATAAGATCTTCGGGAACCTGAGACAAATCGGGTTCAGGTTTGCTATGCCTTTCCACCTAGCGCCTCCTTCTCCTCTCTGCCCGCAACTTAGATCTGGCACTGTCCAGTAATGTCTGTCACGAACTAGACCTGGCCCAAGCTTCCCTCACTTTCCGTGGCTTACTTTCTGCGAGCGTTCAGGTGCTGCGTTTGCCTACCTGCTCCGGGCACCTTTGCTTGCTGGGAAGCGTAGGCTGCTCTTGCACACCCTGCTTTAACCACCTGAGAGTAATTAAGTGGCCTCTCCTACCTACAGCTGAACCAGCTGGTTCCAAAATTATATTTTCCTGGAACATCTTGCTGTACTGGAATGCGCTGGCAGTTGAGAAGCCACTACTCACACCTGAACAAATCAGTCTGCTTTTTCTGAAATGTAGTACGTGTCCACCTCCTGGCACATACTCTGGTAAATGGCAGATCCAATTGTCTGGCTTAAGCAGACCGTGGTGAGATCACTGTAATCATCACAGAGCACTAAGTGAAGAATTGTGTAGAATCAAGTTGTATTGACTTACTGGTAGTCTACTTATACAAGCGGGACAGATGGAAAACCCCAGAGAAAGGAAAGACAAGCAGGCGTATACAACAGCACTTAGAAAGGGGAGTCTTCCTCCAACGAAACAGGTTTCTAAAAGAAGAGAGTTCTGGAAATGCAAAGTAGTTGACACATGGCATGTAGAACACACACACACACACACACACACACACACACACACACACACACAAATCGCCTATATCTTGCCCTTTCTGTTGGAAAATAAGGAAACTATTTCAAGATTCAGAATTGTGGTCCATACTTTTATTATTTTTCTACCATTATTACCATTTGCTATCTTTTTCCTTATAAAACCCAGGAAGTCTAAGCTAATTTGTAGGGCAACAGAGAAAAATAAGGGGGCAGACTCAATTTCAAACAAATGTTTAAAAGGCACTGAACCAGGTGAGCTTTGAAAGTGTTTCTCCCATTCTCAGACCTAAAGATAATAATTTTGGGGAAAATGCACAAATAAGCAAAGGAAGACAAATGTCTCAGAAATGGAAGAGATTGTTTTTCCTCTACAGCTCCCTCTCTAGGGACTGAGTTGGCTCATTACTTTTTTTCTTACTAGATGGGAAACTGCTCTTGAACATTTCAAAGAACCACTGTGATGAAAACGCTAAATGCATTCTGGGATTGGTCTCTCATTCCCTCCCTACCCAGGAAAAAGACTCTGCTTCTCAGCCCATAGAGCCATCCGTACCAGAGAATCCCGGAGCCACCACCTGCATGAACTTTAGCACTCTGAGGCTTAGTATGCCGGCCAGGAATAGTAACATGGCAGCCAAGGCTTTTTGAATTCCATGTGGAGATATGTACTTCTTCATCAGCAAGCAGGTAAACAACCACACGGAAACCAGGGAGTGAGACAGACCCTGTCTGTGATCCAGCCTTATTTCATTCATCAAAGTGTGTCTCCCTTTTGTCTAATGCCAACTCCAGCTCCTCCCCTGGCTGCCCTTCCCTGAAAAGACCTGTACTCCTTTGCCCTGAATCAATAGGGAGGAAAGAAAAAAAAAAAAAAATCAAGCTGGGTCTCCTGAGCAGTAAGAGTTTATTTCTGTTTTTCTTTCTTCCTCATCAGGAAGGAAAACCCGTGTCATGAGAAGTTTTGTGTTCTTGACAATTTTAAATTTAGGAGATAGGGGCTGGGGATTTAGCTCAGCGGCAAAGC
>NW_004955453.1:11677554-11749354 GCF_000276665.1 Chinchilla lanigera
AATAAATTTAGGAGATAGAGTAAATATTTTCAAACTGATACAAGCTGGGATGAAATTTTAGCTTGAATTTAAATACAAGTTTGGCTTGGGATAGAAATGGAGGGCACTGCTCACACTCCAGGAAGGCTTGTCAGCTAGAGTTCTAGGAAGGCAGTGAGATCAAAGGTACCAGCCGGTCCCTGAGAACCACTCCGATTCCTTCCTCTCAACTGAAGCAACAAACGTAGGGTCATTGATTCACTTAATGCCACTGGATACTGTACCCAGTGTGTGAAGTTACAAATACTAACAGAAAGATAACAGTAGCACTTCATTGCTACTGGGAATATATCTTTATTGCACTTTTGAGCTTGTTACTTCAGTTGCTAATATAATGAACGTGCTTATTTCAAGAGACAGTTTTAAAACACAGTTACATTTTATTACTCCTTTAAAAATACTCCTCACAAATCTTGTATCATGGAGGAATGTATTGGTCCCATCTTTTATTGAGTGCAGCCCTTGTCCTGTTTATGACCCACAACTGAAGCATCAGCCCATAAATGTGATTTCTCCGAAGCAACGGAACACAAGTACCTAGGCCTCTTGACGGGGAGGCGTTTAACACACTTCGTGTGCTACTCTGAAAATGCTTTTGTTGCCAGCACTAGCTTCCCGCGGATTCTGCCCTTGCTGGAAAAGCACAGAATGTTTTAGCGAAGGTGGCCCTAATTGGTGTGAAACATCTTGAAATGCTGAAGTTCTAATGCACTTGAAAAAGGCCCTTGAGAATCAAAGGAAAAATAAAATGAGGTAATGGTCTTTAAAAGATAAAATAAAAACAGAATGAAAAAGAAAAGAAACTTTAATTCATTTCAGAAAGAGATGTCAACTCTTAGTGCGTGTAGATACAGTTGCCAGATAATCTTTCCCAATTGCAAATCAATTTTTAGGTGGGAAGTGAGGGACTGGATTTTTGGCAGACCAAACAATCAGTGCCATCTAGCGGTTGTACAAGATAAAGATGGAGAATTCAGAAAATACAGAAGGGCTTAAGCAAAAGAAGCTAGGTTCCTAGAGAAGGCTGGTTTGAATTTTTATCTCCACTTATGAAGTAAGGACATTCAAGCGAGGAGGCAGCATTTTTAAATACATTCAACAATAAACCCTAAGAAGAACAGTGGAGCGTCGAAATGTCACATGTAGAGAACAAACATGTATTAAACATGTTTTAAACATGTATATTTTGCTTAGCTAAAATTATCAAGTAATATTTTAGGAGACAAATCCTCAAATCCTCATCTATTTAGGAACATCATGTTAATAAGAGTTTTCTGCTACTTGTAAGCAATAAACAAATCCTGAAGTGCTACTTTTCAGTAGGACGCAGGATCTACTCAAAAGGAACACATAGAATTCAGTGCTCTATGGACATGTGTGAGAAAAAGCCAATCTTTCTTTTCATTACCCTAAATCCCAAATTTAACATTTCCTTTAATCGAGAATACAAAGGTAGGCTGCAAACCACACTGGTTTAGCAATCCTGTACTTGAGACTTTGACACCAAAAGAAATCAAGTATTTTTATGTTGTTATGTATATCTTTATTATGATTAAATGGTAGTAGTTATCAAACCATGACACAAAGTCTTTTCTTTAATAGGTAATAATGAAGCAATTGTATTACCATACCACTGTTTTTAAAACTTTTGAAAAAATTCTTCAATATAATTTATTCAATTACAATCCTTTTTATTTAGGATACTTACAGACATTATTCTAAGAGGAGCTTGCAGGCTTCAAAAGACTAACAAATGGCTTCATGGTGCAAAAAAGTGAAGAATGCTGATATGAAGGGATGTTAAATCATAACGTGAAAACACATAATTTTCTATTTAAGACCCAGTTGCTTGGGGTGAAATCTTTCCTTCTAATTTTATTTCTGCTTCTCTGTGCCTTACTTTATCCACCTATGATACATTACAAGAAAAGCATGATATTTAAACAAGAAAATAAAATATACATATATATGCTAACCCTTTGAAGTTCCAAGTGAATATTAGCATTTTTTATTATTATGCAATCCAGTTAAGTTTAAAAATTTCTACTCAAAGAAACTAAAAGATTACCAGAATTTATAATCTAAACTACTGGCACTTTTGATGAAGAAGCATATCTCAAAGAGTATTTTTCATCTAGAAATAAATGCATATACTAGGGGCTGGGGAATTAGCTCAGTGGCACAGCGCCTGCCTGGCAAGCGCGAGTTCATGAGTTCAATTCCCAGTACTGGAAAAAAACAACAAAAAAAACCCACAAAAAACAAAAAAAAGAAATAAATGCATATACTATACTCCATATGCTTTCTTAACTAATATTTGCTAAATAGGGAAATTCTATCCACCTGATCAGAGAACCTTATGGAGTTAAGTGTCTAATTCAAAGTCATATAAATGAAATTGCTACAATACAAATTAAAACACTTTGACAGTTATTTTCATGCACTTACTCTTCAAAATCCAAAAGCTTTAGGATTGCTGAAAATGTACTTATAAGAAAATACTTTTTTTCATTTTAAAAAGTAAAAGAACGAAAACATATTAACAAACACACATACATTTACAAAATAACACAAGAACAATACAAGCAATACTGAAATTCAGACAAGGTGATAGGAAATTAACAATGGTTATTGCATTACATATTGATTTCTTCAAAGTGGTTACTCATGAAAACAAATACAGACCTGTAAGATTGATCAAATAATTCATCATTAACTGTTCCTTTCAATGAAGTGATAGAAGTTAGTAGGACAACTATATTAGCTATCTTGTATACATGTATAAACATAATTTTCCCCTTCTTTCTTTTCTCTTTTCCCTCATTCAGAAAATACTTCTTGAAAGGTGAAAGAGAATCCATATCTAGATTGGTAGAAAAAACTAGTTTATCAGAGTAACCAAACTGGAGGGTTAACCCCACACTAGAAAGGAAGAATCAAATGCGAGTTTTCACATGTGCGTGAATTCAGTTGATGTTTACAGTAACTGTATGCGTTGTGTTTATGCATTTTAAATATTTCCCATAAAAGTAGTGAATAGACGGGCAACTTCCTGGAGTTTGATTTCTAAAGTGGGCGGTAAGGAGGCAGGTAATTTGGGGAAACAAGAATCAAGTGTTAAACAGCTAACATTCTGGAGTCCAGAGAGTTCTCGAATTCCACAGTCCTCTTAGCTGCGTTCTGGGGAAAGTCCATGCATGAATTTGAGAGTAAAGACATATCAGTAAGCAACCTGCCTGTGCCACATTACAAAGCTAGTATGCTTGCACCTTACTTGGCTGGGATATAATGAAATTGGAATGGAAAAAAGTTGAAATGTGGACAGGAAGATCTGTGTTAGATTCTTCATTTTGTGACTTGTGAGGTTCAATTCCTCACAGGGTTTTCATGGAGAAAACGAAGGTTAGCTGAGAAGGCTTCTGTGAAGAGTGAATAAATGAACAACTCGTGAACATCTAGAAAGGAGGCTAGTCCATGGTAGGGACACAGTGCTTTTGTAGTCCACATGAGTCACTGAGTTCCTTAATTGCTTACGGAATAAACCAAGGAGGCAGTGGGTGGCATGAAAGGAATAGGTCTGCTCACTGCATTTTTTCTTTTTCTCTGATATAGCGATGCTCTTGGCTACCGAACAGTGTGATGGTTAGGGACTAGTAATAGAGCATATTGCTCTGGGCACGGAGCAAACAATCATGAAATTGTAGTAAGTATGGCTCTTAGGGTATATGAGTCTATTAAAACACATAGTAGCTGCACTATTTAGAACATTAGAAATTTCCATTGAGAGACTGCTGATGTTCTTATTACAAAACTTTGGAAAACCTTAGAAAGGCCAGAAATGTTCAGTTTAAAGAAAGATGCAAGAATAACAGCTAAATAGGAGTTTTTCTGTAAGTAGGACGTCGTCAGTCTTAATAAGAACCCCTACAAAAACATATCTATATATTTCATTTTTTTCTTGGGTTTGTGCATAAAAAAATCATGTATACACTCCTCATGAGGTGTGGATATTTCTTGAAGGGAGAGTATGCTCACAGAGACCAGATTCTTCCACAGACTTCACGATTATCTATGCATGGACCCAGCAGGACTGAATATTTAACATTTGGAAAATTTGGTAATGTCAACAAAGCCATATTTCTGTTAAAGGGAGTTCATAGGAGGGGGTTTATTTATAAACATTATTTGGGAAACTAGAATTCAAGCTTAAACCCCTGATCTGATGTCATCTTTATCAAGGAACATATTATAACATTGGATTCACATTTCCTGCCAAGTCCTAAGGATGTGGCCCTATAGGAGACAGGGTTGGGGGTGATGGACCGATTAATGGACATCATGCTTTCAAGTTAGTGATTGTGTGAGGGGGGATTTCCTTGTCAGAACACAATGCCACACCCCCGGTTCTTATTGTGGACCAAGTGTCAGGTTAGCTGAACCTTCACTGCGTTCTTCAGGAGAGACAAGGGGCTGTCTTTGCAAGGTGGAGGAAGGGGTGAGTGACTCCCTGCGGAGCTCATTTTGAAAATGAAGTGCATTCTAGCTGTTGGGGGAAGCTCTAGGAGGCATGGAGACTGGACCTGCTTCTCCTAGGCTGCAACCAAACCAGAACTCCTTTCTCCCCCAGCCTCATTTCTACTTGCTGCCTGGCACTGCCTCTTCTGGGGTCCTTGGCTCTTTCTGAGCAGCTCCCCTCTTAATTAGAGCCCTTGCCTTACCTGCCAGTCTGAACAGCTGATCTCTCATTGTGGCTGGTTACATCCGCCTGCAGGAAGCCAGTTGCCAGCAGCCCACTTCTGTTCTGCTGCCCATCACTGCCCCCCCAGGGCCGAAGGTGTTAGTGAACCTTTGGAATTCAGACCTGTCCCAAGGAAAATATGCAAAGTTTTCAGAGGCTTTCTCCAGGCTTACAAGTGACAGGTTAACAAAGAGAGACACAGTGTAAAGGTTGGAATGTTGCTGTTAGCTGAACGTGAAACACAGGTAATTAGATTCGAGAAGACACTGCCTAGCTAATTTGGTGTCAGTGGATTAAGCAAAATCAAGGAGTTGATTTAACTCTTCAGAGTACTCACATCTTCTGATCCTCTTACTTAATTGCACAATTCTGCCTTTTATGGGGTGTGGACTGGTAGACCGGTGAGAGATTCTGACATATACTCACCGGCACTTGAAACACCGGCTCCTCCTTATGCCCGAATGCACTTTGGCTGTGACTTGGGTGCCCCTGAAAGCTGTGTCATCTCTCTTGCCCAGTACGACAGCTGAGCAACTTATCACAATGGTTAAGTGCTGCCGACATAATCTGCACATTAATTCTGTCAGACAAACCTGTGGCCTCGGTGACTCACCATATACTAGTAATTTTGGTGGAGGAAGGGGCTTTCAGGCTCCTGGGGCCTTACGAACTATCCTGAGAAAGCAAATTTGTCTTTGGTGTCTTTTCCTGTCCTCTGCAGTGGTTGCCAGTATCACCTTCTTTGAAGCTCTGCAGGAGCCCAAATGACCTCTTGCTTGTGCCCATCAAGTCTGATATTTCCCGAAAGTGGTCCCTCAGTGCTGAGAGCTGCACCATGCTTGCCGATCACCCAGGGAGCTTGGTAAACAGCAGGTTCCCCATCTGTAGGTCTGGTTAGCTTGACAGTCTGGGTTTCTCACCAGCCCTCAGGTGACACAGATGCCCCAGGTCTTCGGTGGATCACATTTTGAGTAGCAAAGGCAATCAGATTGTCTGATTAAAGGGTTTCCTTTTCATGGAAGTGTAGACTACGTGGGGCCCAACACAGCTGGTGTTGGCATGTTTGTGGAGTCGTGTTCTTTCCAGCAACCTTCGAGATTTCAGAAATAGGCACTGGAAGAACCAGTGCTCTTTCCTTTAAGCCTCCCTTTTGGAAATGGTGAGGGAGGAGGGCAAGGTTAGTTCCAGGAAAACTGCAAAGGTGTCTCTATGACTTCGCATCTTCTATTCCTGCCCCTTGCTGCCTTTTCCCACTCTGGCCCCGTTTCCTGTCACATCCCTTTCTACTCCGTGCTGTAGGCTGTACAAGGTTGTTTCACACCTAAAGATTCCTTTGCATGATGCCAGTGGTCATGGGTTCTCAGCAATGGCGGTACCTATCCCAATTTTGTCACAGAGTCCAGGTACGATTACTGCATATCTCTTGACCAAGTGCTTGAGCAGCCAGTTTTAGCTTGCAAAAACTAGTAAGACCTCAATAATTTTAGAGAGCAGAAGGGTCCAGTAAAAAACTGATCTTGAAGTTTGTGCTGTTAAGAATCAATCAATACATACTTAATAAGACCTAGCTTTGGTAGGAAGAGGACAGGACTGGAGTTCAGCTTTGGCTCCAACTCTGACATATCTAGTTGAGCAACCTTGAGCAATAGGAACTGCGCCTCAGCTTCCCACTTGTCAAACTTAGTCATTAGTAAAAAAATTTTTTGTTTGAGTACTTATTGTGAGGTAATTAGACAGCTAGTAAGTACTCAATGGTTAGGTTTTGATTGAATTCTTATGTACTTTTAAGTCATAGGATTGTAGAATTTACATTTATTTGCTTTCAGGAAAAGACTTAGGCACGTAGAAGGATGGCTCTAGCACCTGCTAGATCACCCTTACTATGCAGCAGGAAACTCCCTCCAGTTTCCTGTTGCTTTCCTGAATCTGAGGTTATGTCTGGGAGCCCTGAAGACTCAGCAGTCTAATTCTTGTGGCAACTTTCTCTGTTGGGTGAAGGCCAAGGAAGGTGACCAGCTGCACATGAATAAGCTTGTCCATGAGTTAGGGCTATTGCAACTTGGGTGGGCTCCGTCTGTCAGGGATGCTGGCACTGGCCAAGGGGAAGTGTTGAAGAAAGCTAGGTCCAGATGGGCACAGGCTAGAGAACTTTCTCAGCCGAAGGGCTCATTCCAGATCCAATGGTGCAATCTGCAGTGTTGGAAAAGGTCAGCCACGTCATGGCTCTGGAGTGTAAGCACATTTGGGATGGTACCCCTGCCAGCAATTGGGAGTACAGGGAACAAGCTACAACCTCCAGGGGAGGGACAATGGCTGGGGCACAGGAAAGTGCTGGATCCCTGCCAAATGGGCTATGATGGTTCTAGGCAAAGCTCCAGACCCAGCAGTGGGCTGGAATACTAAGCAGGAAATTGAGGCTGAAGTCTGGTTAGAGAACAAGGCTGCAGCCTGGTGCTCAGGGCTCACCAGACACCCAGCCTACAGCAGGAAGATGAATTCCAGACTCCATACACTGGTGTTAATCCTTGTCCTGCTCAGGGCTGGCTGACACAGGGCCTGGGAAAGACTGTCTCTAATTGGCAGGGGAAGGCAGGAATTATGAGGGAGGAACTCACAGAGAAACTGTTTAGTATTCATAGTTCTAGTACTGTCACCTCTACCCCACCCCTTCTTTGAGAATTTCCTTATGCCAGTGGGGAACCAGTTCCTTGACTCAGGAAAGTTTAATCAGCTCCATGAGTAGCTTTTAAAGGGAGGGATGTAACATCTTAAGCCTGACTTCCTTTTTCTTAATGAAGAGTCGGAGCAAGTGCGTTGTCAATGCTTTCCAAAGACGGCCAAGGCACACCTGTGGTGGAACGAATTGGGTCAATTTCTCACTGTAATGAGACAAGAGTGTACACTGAGGGGATCTGAGGGACAGTCCAAGGAGAAAGGTTAGAAATGACTCACAGGGTCTGGAGTTTGTTTAGAGATCTTGGGAGGGATAGGTTTAGAAAGGCTGCTGCTAGACAGCAGGAACACTTCTGTAATTAGGTGTCTCAAGAAACTTTGTCTATGGGGAAGAGAGACTAGAGTGAGGACAAAACTGTCATAGATGACAAAATAGGAAGAAAATGTACCAGCCAGGAGAGACTAGGAAACATAGTATTTTAAGAGTTGCTCAATGATTATATTTTTCTCTGTTCATTGATAAAATTACAGCGTGATCTTGTTTTATCTCATTGTAGCATGGCCGTACAGTGACTTTGCTTGATGTCAATGTTCTTTGAAGCTGTTTATATCTAATAAGGGACATAAACAGGGCTGCTGGGATACGCCGGACCAGTTCCCTGGTGTCAAGGAAAGCTTTCGTCCTCCTTGCCCTGCTTCTTTCTCTCTCTGTATGACAGCATTAGAAGTTAGGAAACCCCACATTCTAATGCTAATACTTTGCTGTTGGTTCCTTGAGATCAGGAAGCACAGTATTTCCTGTAACACTTCAGCAAGCTCACGCAGATGTTATTTACATTTTACAAACAGACAAATGGTGACGTATAAAGCTTTGAAAGTGTTCATGAATCATGCAAAAATGGATGTAACTAGAGACCGTACTCATAAGTGAAATAAATCAGACCCGCATGTGTGAACACCGTATTGTCTCCCTAGTGTAAGAACCTGAAATAGTAAAGAAAATCTGAAAGGTACAATAGATATTGTGAAAGGAAAAGAAACTGCTCAAAGAAAAGGAACAAGTAGGATGAGGGAAAAGAGAAAAAAAAGAAGGAAAGGGAAATATATACATGCATGCACAAAGACGGCTGGGATAACTACTGCCGATTTCTAATGATTTATTGAAAGAAAAAGTTAATGTTTAAATTTTTTCTTTTTAAATTCTTTGACCAATTTTCAATGCTTAGATCTGGTAATATGAACAACTAATGTGAAGACAACAATATACAATATAACAATCATTGTTGATTTCCTATCATCTTGATTAGCGAATTCTGTATCATTTCTATTTTTTTATTATTTTTTATCCTCTTCTTTTAAAAAAAAATGTTAAACAAGCAGAACCAGAAAAGATACACATTAAATGTCTCCAATCACAAAATACTTGTTGGCACCAAAGGCACAGGGGGTGGCGTTGTGGATCACACATACACAACATTGTAGTGGACACAGTTGATGATGAGGATAATGATGTCATCTGGGGTCAGGAATGTATCCTAAGCACATGCCACTTGTACTTAACATAAGTATACCCACTCATTAATGTGATATAACTCACGGTATCATGACTTAGAAACAGATCCTTAGGCCTACTTATAGTTGTGGCTTTTTTATCTCTCTAAACAAAGAATCTCTGTGTTAAGGAGCACACCTTCATTCAGTTATTTTTATTTTCATGTCTTTCACTGGACCCTGTGCTACTCAAAGGCCAAGGCAATATCATCATGATAATTCCATGAATAAATGGTTACAGAGGAAAGATATTTATGTGTCAAGGAAATACACTATCCCACGACCAAGATATTATGACAAATTCAAAATTTCATCACTACCTTAAGTGTAACTCCCAATAAACAAAAAACCTCTTTTGAACAAAAGCAAATACCTACAATAGACTTAGCCAACTTAAGTAGCTGTTTTACTCATGAAACTGTTAATTAGAAAACAACTCAAGTGCCCAAAAAGAAGTAAACAAATCAACAAACTAGTTTTAGTAGGGAATTTAGCTCAGTGCCAGAGCACTTGGTTAGCACACATGAAGCCCTGGGTTTGATTCTCAGCACTGAAAAACAAACAAACTGGTCTATCCATGCAATGGAACAGAAGATTATGACAATAGTCTCCTACTTGATGATCTGTGATGTGTGAACACTTGAGTTTATTTTGTCTTCTAATCTAATTTCCACAGATACACTTTGCAAAATGCAAGTCACGTTATGCCACTCTGCTAAAATCAAATATTCTAATGAAATCTTCTAAGCATTTAGAACCATCTGAAAGATCTAACCTGATCTGGATTCCTGTTCTTCTTGGTTCACTCTGCTCTACCTAAACTGGCCACTTTGCTATGCCTGGAATTTGCCAGGATTCCCACACCTCAGGATCTTTCCTCTCTGCCTGGAATTCTCTCCCCCAGATATCCACGTGGCGTACTTTTCAGTCTTTCAGGAATTCACTCAATTGTCACTTTGTAAGACAATGTCTGACAGCCCTCTTCAAAATTCCAACCCTTTCTAGGCCCTTCTATGTCAGGTTTTCTATATTCTTTCTTGTTTAATTTTTGATAGCATTTACTATCTGACATATCATATATTCACTTCTGCATCTGTTCACTGTACACTCTCCCTCACTTGAATGGGAGCACTAAGAAATACAGTTTTACTGTCCATATCGGTGCAATTTTTAAAATTTATTTGCTGTTTTATCCAGAGCCACACTGTAGTATCTGTCACAAAGGAGACAGATAAGATGTTAATTCATGAACAGAAATGGAATTAAGGCATGGAGAAAGCAAGTGAACTGAAAAGCATCGTCTAGGAGAATTGCTTTTAAGGAAAACCAGTACCCTGGGGTTTTGTCTGAGTCTTGTGCTATATAATCACACTGAAATTCATTTCTGGGAAACACATATGTGTGTATTATTGGCACACTGGTGAGATTAGTCACCATTTCTAAGTTGACTGACTTCAGTGAAGTGTTTCAAGAATGTTCTCAAATAGCTCAAGGACAGTTCCATGAATTCTCCAGAGGCAGAGGTTGAGTCCATCGATGAGCCATTCACCAGTGGCCTCTGGAGTAGCACCATTTTCCTGTGTGTCTATGTTATTTTTGTGTAGAAAAGCTGAAAATATGCTCTGTGATGAAAGTGTTGGTATGAAATTCCAGCCTAATTCCTTCAAACAGGAGCTCTTTATGAAGAGACAAAGGTTGAAGGTTGGCCTGGGGATGGAGCTCAGTGGTGGAGCACTTGCCTAGCACATGGGCGGCCTTGGGTTTGATCTGCAGTACTGGAGCATGGGGAAGAAAGGAGGGATTGTAAACCTGGAACCCACTCTTGTGGGAATGTCTGTGAACTAAATTTATAGGTACAAAGAAAACCCCCAGGGCTGGGGATTTAGCTCAGGGGCACAGCACCTGCCTGGCAAGCACAAGGTCATGAGTTTGATTCCCGGTACCGGAAAAAAACAAAAAGAAAATACAAAAAAAACAAAGAAAACCCCCAAACCTTTAAGATCTGCAGTCCCCTAAAAAATGAAGGAGTGAGCAAATAGGTGTAATGTGGGTTTAGAACAGGTGACTTAAGCCTGCACACAAATAAAACAATAATCTTGTCATATTCTTGTGATTACAGATAATAGTAATTTGTTAGCGACTACAAGCTTCTCAGGTGTGCCGTTTGTGCGGTGTGTCGTAACAAACTGTTTAGGTCTCAGACCATGAAGATTTGTTCCGTAATTACCTTATTGAAAACCAGATTACCTATTGTTTGGATGTCAGCTACCTGAGCGTGTGCCAAATAACTCTCAGACAACTGAGAATGACAAACAATGCCAGCCTGAGGAAGGCGCCTGTACTTTTCATGTCACCTGGGTAGCCAGGGTGGGCAAACTGGTTCAGGGAAATGAACTTCATTCCATGGTAAACTAGGCTGGGTGGATCCACCCTAAAGCTCATTCATGTGGAGGTTTCCTCTGATGGGCTGGTGCCAGAGTCTTCAGCCAAGAGAAACCAATAATCTGACATTGTCCTCTGGTAATCTCTGCTGGGGAACTTATGTTGTTGACATCATGACATCACAAAGCTTGGTATTCTAGAAATCATGAAACCCTGATATCTATCTATCTATCTATCTATCTATCTATCTATCTATCTATCCATCTACCTATCATCTACCGATACCTGTCATCTTTCTGTCTGTCTCAGTTACTTTTCTCTCCTTGCTGGGACAAAATACCTGACACCCAAAATGAAGGAAGGAAAGGTTTATTTTGCTTATAGTTTGTGAAGGTTTCAGTCTGTACTTGGCAGATTATAAGGCAGAGTGGCACATGGCAGAGAGCTACAGCTCAGGGCAGCAGAACACAGCAAAGCAACAAAACAAAAGCCAGGAATGGGGCAGGAATGGCCTCAAGCAGCTTCTTCCTCTCCCTTACATATGCAAACTATCCACCCCAGGGTGGGTGTAGCTCTCACACCCTTCAAACCCTAAAAGCCTGCCCCATGGCCGCTTGAGGCTCTGGGGGGACACACAGGTTCAAACCATAACACTGTCATCTACCTGGTAGATATTCCATAAGCTGGTAGCATGATGGTCTGGTTCTGTGATACCATGTCAATACCAACATTCAAGGATGATCAACTTCTTTACATAAAATGGCATAGTATTTATGCATAGCCTATGCACCTCTGTATACTTAATAATCTCTAGATGTAGTGGAAATATATGTAAATAGTTGTACGGTATTGTTTAAAGAATAATAACCAGAGAAAAGAAATCTGTACATGTTCAGCACAAAAAAACATTTTTCAAGTAGTTTTGACCTGAGGTTGCTTGAATCTGCTGGTGTGGAACCCACAGACAATGTCAGTTGACTGTAATGTTTTTGGTTGATCTAAAACTGGTGTTAGAGCTATTTCTTGGCTTTCTACGGCAAAGGGTAGTTAAGACTTGATAGAGTGAAATCCACTTCAACTTTTACATGTGATTTGACTCATTTCCTTCTTCCTAAAAATGAGAATAAAATAGCAATTTCTTATACACAGTATCTTTTCAGAGCTAAATGAGAAAAATGCATGTAGAAGTGCTTCACAAGGAGCCACTCATTAGATGTAAATACTGGCTGATAATTATTGGGGGTCTATTGTTACCCACATTCAAACTGAAATCAAACTGTACACAGACTGGAGTTTCAGCTGACAGAAACATTTTTGTAACCCTTGTGGAGTACTGAGAACAATGCATTATACTCAAAGCCTGATAAATGTTAGTTATCATTCTTATTCTCCTATGCTTTGAAGTTAGAGACCATGATCTCCCACTGGGGACCTGATTATTCTCACTGCTTATTGAGCATTGCGTTAAGAGTGAGGCGAGTGGAGAAGCTTAAAATCTGAACAATTCACAGTATCTGAGAGGGCAAGCTCTACATACCTGAGCTATAAGACCTGTGTTTGGAGGGAAAAACATGTGGCTGAACATTTAAATTCAAGCTCAGGTCTGCCACTTACCAGGTGACTCCTTGAACAATCCAGTTAACTCTCACTCTAAGGCTTCTTATCTGTGAAATAACAACAATAAACAACAACAACAGCAACACTTCATAGTAGGGATAAATTAGGGTAATGTGTGTCAATCTCTTTATTAGGGTCCACATACATGACAGTTATTGTTATCAGGAGTTATAAATTGAAATCTTGTGTAACAAATATCTAATTAGGTGTATAGTAAAAATAAATGATCAGAGGTAGGGGAAACGGGAAATCATTATGGCTAGAATCTTGGAAAAATTTTTGGGAGCAAAGGCCCTAAATCCAAGCCTCAAAGAAAGGATATGCTTTGAGCCAGGGGACCAGAAGCAAATTTATCACTGGTGAAACAGCATCAGCAAAGACATAGAAATAAGACAGCAAGTTATATGTGTAGCTACTGTGAGGACGCCAGCAGTTCCCTACGATGAGCAGCTCCGGTGGGGGGAGTGGTGGCCATCAGAACATGGTCTTTGTGGAGTGTGGTGGGTGGGAGTGATGTGGTATGAAGTCAGGTGGCCTGGGGCTTGATTCTGGAATCTGCTGCTTACAAACTATGCAATCTTTAGCAAACAAAATTTTCTTATGAAATGGTGCCTATCTCGGTGTAATATTGTAAATTTCAAAGGGTCAGTACATATAAGGTACATAGCGCTGTTCTAGTACTTAGAAATTACTGTGGTAATGCTAGATGTTATCTAGTGGGATTTATCTGGTCTTCTTTATTAATTATTTTTAGACATCCCAAAACAAAATAGTTTTGATGATTCATGGCATTAGTAACAACAACAGAAAATACTAACAATTCCATCAGCCAGATAAATCAGCCACTCAGTTTCAGGTTTCATTTTGACTACATACTTTTTGTTTGTTTTTTTCCGGTACCGGGAATTGAACTCACGACCTTGCGCTTTCCAGGCAGGCGCTGTGCCACTGAGTTAAATCCCCAGCCCCTCATTTTGACTACATACTGATCAATTTGTTTTTCATGGTTTTGGCTGTCGGATGGATAAAAATATACAATGACTACTATGGATTACTTTAATTAGTCCTGAGTAGCCTAAATGCTTGAAGGTATCTTTGAAGCTTCAGGTCCATCCTTTGATTTGCATGGGAGGCTTTATGAATCATATTTTCTTTTTACATTTATGTGTCCACATTCCCTCATCTGAATTTTTGGAAGTATTGAAAAATAAGAAAAGTCATAGAGCAGTGCCTCTTAATCAGGGATTTTGGGATTTTCGACAACATTTGGTGACATTTTTGGTGACAGAATGGGGAAGGTGTTCATATTGGAGTCTAATAGACTAGGCCAAGGGAGCTACTAAATATCCTACATTGCACAGGAAAATCTCCACACCCCAACACATAATTATCTGGTCCCAAAACTCACTAATGTTGGGTTTGAGAATCTCTGCCCTAGATAATTCCTCTCGCCTTCACTTACTTGAGTTATATTACAAGGACATGGCAAAAGGTAATGAAGCCTGAGATGATGTAACACGGCCATTTTGTCTTCTTTATTTCTTTGTGTCTATGTCAACCCACACCAAGCCTATATTCACTGACCACAGTGAAGTAAAAACTACTGAAAATTTCCCCTCAAGGTCAGCAGACACCGTCACCGTGTGTGTGTTAACGTGGTACAAACTGGTGGATCATCACTGTTTCATGGAAAGTTGCAGGCATTGAAATAAGTTGAAACTTTAGTTGGAACCTACTGAGCTGTCCGTGAATGTCATGCAGTATACGTGTAATTTCTCCTGGGAGCAAGGTACTGTTTCAGGAGCTCAGCGCCATGTATTCATGGAGAAAGAGCCCAAGCTCTACCCATTTTTGTAGTAGGATGCATTTTCAGTGAGTTATATATTAATTTCAGACACATTAAAATGTGGAAACATGTTCATCCTAAATGCTTTTTAAAAATTTATTTTGAAAATAAAAGAAGGAAAATACATTAACAGACATCCCTTTACAAAATAACATAAGAACAATACAAGCAATACAGAGTTATAGACAAAGTGGTAGGAGATTAACAAAGGTTGTTGTATTATGTATTGATATCTTCAAAGTGGTTTCTCAGGAAAACAAATAGAGACATGCAAGACTGATCAAACAAGTCATCATTAACTGTCCTTTTCAGTAAAGCGATAGAAGTCAGTAGTACAACTACGTTAGCTATCCTGTATATACATACATATGTAATTTCCCCTTCCTAAATGCTGATGAGGTATAAATGTATAATCATTATTGTCCATCCTATCAGATCCCACTAAACTTATTTTCCTTTTAAAATACTATATAATTTAAATATTTAAATTTTGTTTGTGAATAATTTCAGTTCTTTGAAATTTTAGTACTCTGTCAGGTGACACCATAGAATTGTAAACTGTGCTCAGTAATACAGACTGAGCATCCTTAATCTAAAAATCTGAATTTCAAAGTGATCTGAAATACCTTTATTCGCTTATTAAGAAACTAACCCAGGGCCTTTGCATAAGCCACATCTCCTACCCTTTCTGTTTATTTATTTTTTTAAAATATTAAGACAAGTTCTCACTAAGGTATGAAATTTCTAGGCTGGGCTTGAACTCACTATCCTGCCTCAGCCTCCCAGAGTGCTGGGACTACAGGCTTGCACCAAAATGCCTGGCTCAAAGTCTTGAATATTTTGAGTGCTAGGAAGACATCAAAAATGGAAAATTCTACACCTGATCTCCTGTGATGGACCTCAGTCAAAACACAGGTGCAGTAAAAACATCATATAAAATTACCTTCAGCCTTGGTGTGTATGAAACATAAATGAATTTAGTGTCTAGACTTGGGTTCATTATGTATATGCAAATAGTATTTCAAAATTGGAAAGCAATCAGAAATTTGAAACCATCTGGTCCCAAGCACTTTGAATAAGAAAGACTCAGCCTGTGAGTAATTTCCATTGTTAATTATTCTGGGCAGAAGGACACATATTCATTAGTTTTTTGTATCTGAGGAAAATGTGTTTTTAAACCTCATAGGAAAATTACCTTGGCTGAGACACAATACAGGACACTGACATTTACAGGGAAAGAGGTTTATTTGGTCTCATGGGTTAGTCCAGGGTGGCCCAGCTTCAAGGCAGAATGGCATGGAGGAGGGGCTCAGCGGAAGAAAAGCTGCTCACACCATGGTGCCCAGGAAGCAGAGAGAGGGAAGAAAGGAGCGAGGAAGGCGGCACATCCTTCTAGTCTGCCCCAGTGACTGCCTTGCCAGGCCCCGCCTCCTGGCAGCGAGCCAGCTGGAGCAACCCCACAACTCAGTACTCTGCAAACCCTGCTGATGAGTGCAGGCAGCTTTGCCAGGCATTCTTCATCCAGACCATGCCCAATGTGATGGTAGGTGTGCACAGTAGACATAAATACATATGCAGGGACATACACACACGTATGTATTTTTGTTCATTGATGTACACTCTTCCGTCAGAATCCTGAGCTCTGCCTCTTCCATTTCTCGTTTGACTTCTGGAATTCTACTCAGTGATTAGGTTACAATTCCCCAATCTTCTACAATCATATTGATCTAGGCCTAGAAGTCTCTTAACCTTTACTCAGTACCTCTAAATTAGAGATATGACTAAATGTAGACCACAGTGAGAAGCGTGGGTTGAACTCTTTTGGCTCTGTCTAATTTATTGATCATTCATGGCCGCTGGAAAAAAAAAATCACAAAAGGGAGCCTGACATGTGTGAGTGCGTGATGGGTAATGACTGAAATCAGAGGCCCACCTCCAGCACCCTCAGCCCTGGCCAGCGAGAGCGAGGGACGCTCCGGCTGCTTGTGACTCAGCTGTGGCTCTAGCCTGGAAATCCGAAAGGGAAGCCCATTCCCTGACAGCCCTGCTCTTAAGAAGTTTCCCAGACTCTGTCCCACCAGCCCTGCATCGCCAACAGCTCCCGTGTAGTAACACTTTCTACTTTGGAGAATCTGAGAATATTATTATTTTTTAAAGTTACTATTTGGATGAAAAGATGCAAAAGCATGTTTTCTCTGTTGCAGTTTGCTAATTTGAAGATTGTTTTCTTCAAGTTTTTTTTTTGATTAAATGTGAACGAAAACACTTTTTATTTTATACAGTTGGTAGAAAATGATAGCATAGTATATTTCAAAATGCTGATGGACTTTCCCATCCCCTCTGTAGCGCTGCAGTCCTTTACTGAGAAATCCATGACGTTGCCTCTCTGTTCTCCTAA
This sequence comes from Chinchilla lanigera, assembly GCF_000276665.1. Lineage (NCBI taxonomy): Eukaryota > Metazoa > Chordata > Mammalia > Rodentia > Chinchillidae > Chinchilla > Chinchilla lanigera. Next base: position 11,694,799 of record NW_004955453.1, read on the forward strand.
AAGAGAGTGAATTTTCTTTGCAGATTTACATCTAAGTGAGGAAAAGAGGTTGCGTCTTTTAGTACCATGCAAGTACATATGTAGCAGTTTGCTTTGAAATATGTATCCCACAGAGGAGAAGAACTTACCCGGAAAAGGAGCAAATCATGGGGAGTCCGTGCGGCGGAACAAGCTTGCACGAATTAATTAATACATACAGGAATATATAACATACAGACCGGTGAGTTTCTAAATTGAAGCAAGAATTTTAAAGGTTTTTTTTTGTTCGTTTTCTTTTTTTACACTGTAAACGCCTTTTTGGCCCGGACAGTTTTAAGCATACGGACTAGCTGTCAGCCCTCTTGTGGCAAAAGTGAGTAATGACAAAAATGATCATCTAAATGAAGTGCGATACATACTGTACAAGGCACTTTTCAGGTCAGAAGGAATGCTTTCTTACAAGAATTTTATATGTAAATTTGATTTAAAATATCATCAAGGAGTGAACACAGTAGCCTGTAACCCCACCTACTCAGGAGGCTGAGGCAAGAGGATCGAACATTTGAGTCCTGCCTGAGCAACTTAGGGAGACTGTCTCAAAAAGAAAACCAAAACAACAATAAAGATACAAAACAAATAAAACAAAGGGCTAGATGTAAAGCACCATAAAATACGATGTATTATTGAAGGAGAAAAATAACAATGAGTCTAAACACTCCAAAATTAGTCCCTTTTATCTTTTAAATAGAATATTTTAAACATCCTTCTGATCTTACAAGCCTTTCAATTCTTAGATATCCACATTTTAAAATGAACTATTCTTTTCTTTACACTTTCCCCCTACTATTTTATTTTTAAATTCTTGCTAAATTTCACCAGTTTTCCTGCAGCTTTGTATTGGTTTTAACAATATTTATTTTTCATACTGATTAAAATTTTGTTCCTCCTCATTCTGATCATAGTATTTCTGTTTCTAGCTTCAGTCATTTGCAGATTCTTTGTAGAGTTCTTGTAACTGAGTGGCTATGATGTGGCAATTACTGTTCTCTGTGTTAGAGACACAGGTGAAAAAAGTGCCCCCCCGGGAGTCTCATGATAAGTAATTAAGTACATATTCATGTACATATATTATGTATAACATCTATCTATCTGTTATCATCTGTCATCTATCTATCTATTATCTATCTACCTATCTATCTACTATCTATCTTTCTGTCATCTATTGATCATCTATCAATCAGTTTTCTATGTATCTTTCTATCATCTATCTATCTATATTTATCATCTACTATAATTTCTCTATGTATCTACCTTTCTATCATCTATCTATCTATCTATCTATCTATTGAGAGAGAATAGATGAAAAGAGGAAAAAATCATGTGAGTCTGAAGAAGAGCAAGTGCCAATGTCCTGAGGCAGAGTTGTGGAACATTATAGGTGAGAGCAGTTGAGGAAAGACAGGCCAGTGTATACCATGAGTGGCTTTGTTGGCCCTGGACAGCAGTGTGAAAGAGGTCCCTGGGGGACTTGGGGTCAGAGGATCTGCTTGTGGATTCATGTCTGCACAGGCCAGATGGCTACTGCGTGGAGGACTGACAGCTGGAAGACACTCTCTCACAGTGACAAGGCTTTGCTCCGATCTTTGAGGCATGGTGATTACTTGAGCTCAGATGCTGGTGCTATAGGGGCTGCACTGAGGTCAGATTCCAGATGTGGTTTGAAAGGTCATGGGATGTGGGTTTGCAAGGGTCACCTTGAGATTTTGACCTGTGAACCTTGAGGGACTGTGGTGCCATCTACAGCCGGAGGAGACTGCAGAAGAAACAGACTTTTGCAGTGGTGGTAAGGAGCTCCACCGTTCTGTCAGAGACAGTTCAGTTTGAGCTGTGGCATGGACGCATATTGGAGTGTGAAGTTGAGAGAATTCTGGGATAGAAATCACATCTGAGAGTCTGCAATTTATCAATTACGTTAAACCACTTTGGGAACTTAGCCATGATAAACATGAAATGTCTAGAGGCCCTGGGCCCTTGAACACTATAGGAGTCAGGAAGAAGAACCAGCAACGGCGTAGGAAGCAGGAGCTATAAAAGGGGACATTAGAAGACAGCAGTAGCTAAGGGGCCAGGGAAGCAGTGCTCAAGGGTGAGTGGGCGCGAAGCTTTGCCCAGAGGCAGAATGAGAAGAGAAGACCGGGCCACTGGGCGGGACAAGAGGAGGTCACCGAGATCATACTGGAAATCCCTGTGCATCGAGTCTTTAAAAGCTCCTGACCACATCAGTCCCCCTTCGAGCTGTGGCCGTCTTCTCCACTTTCAGTTAGACAGGGTTTTGCCCCTGCTCTGCCTTACATACCGCTCCTTACGCTCTGATGCTGCAGGGTGGGCCACCCCAGGACCTCGCTCTGCACACAAGCAGGTAGGCAGGAAGCACAGCTCTACCCTGATCCAAAGAACATCAGAGTGTGCAGATGAATGCTTCTCATGGAGATGCAGCCTGCAAGGCTCCTCAGAGGATCTCAGGGTCTCAGCACTCCTTAGCTATCAGGGCAGCCGAATTATTACACCACTGTCTTCCCTTTTTCTCTCTCTTGTTCCCACTGCCCTTTGCCTTGCTTGTATTCCAATATAACCTTCTGCAAGCCAGCCTTTTCTCTGTGCCAGAAGTCAGTTATGCTTGGCTGCCTTAACCCATTATTAGTCACCCTGTTCCCTCCAGGTTGACCCAGGTTGTGTGTTAGCAGAGTCTGACTTGAAGACATTATCTATGATGGGATGGAGCTCTCCTGGAGAAGTGGTACCTGGCTAAGATGTGTAGGTGAGAACTAGGGGAACATGTATAGAGATGGTTCCTCAGAAGATAACTCCCTCTGGCAGAGTGGCGGGATGAGGTGGTGAAGTGGAATATAAAGTTGACAGAAAAGATTTTTTAAAATGTGGGAACACTTACTTTTGACATGGAGTTTAACATTCAGGCAGAGATGCTGGAGCCCGTCCCAGAACACTGTTGGAATAGCTCCTGAAAGCTTAGCCACAATATAGGCCTTGAGTAAGCCAGGGAGGTTGCCGGAACTGCCGTGGCAGCACTCCAAGAAAGGGGTCAGGAGGCTCCGGGAGAGCCAGGTGCGGTGGAGCCTGCCTGCAATCACAGCACTTGGGCAAGTTCAAGCCCAGCCTGGGAAACTTAGTGACTTAATAGAAACTTGTCTCAAGATTAAGAAAAATAAAAGATGACTCAGGGAAGAGGGATGTTGGGATTGATTTACCATGGGAGACTGAGAGGCCAGTCAGAGTCAGTTTCCTTCCAAAGGGCAAGGAATGGACTGGTGAGTGAAGTGGCATTTTTGAAGGGCTTGGAGAGCGGCTGTCCTCTACAGGCTTGCAGAAGGCTGTCCTCTATGTGGGCTGTCTGGAAGCACTGGGAGTGAAGGCACTTCCGGTGGTAGAAATCAGGGGCTAGCAATGAACCCCTAGAGACATCAGCACACCGGGGCAGCCAGACAGGAGGGTGGTCATGGTGCACCGGCCTTGCCCTTCTCGTGGTGCATGGCTTTGTGGAGGTTTCTTCTGACCATGGTTTGGGCATGTGGGGAAAGTACAGGGACAGTTTATTGGGCTGCTCATGAAAACAGCAAGCACTTATGGGTATGTAAGACTCCCAATAAGACTGGTAGCTACTGCAATGGAAAAGCATGCTTCCCACATCAGAGTCATGTGTGTAGACTGGGAGCCCAGTGACTGAAGAGATTAGGGCCCCTTGGGGAATAGGAGAAACTTCCCCAGAACCTTTCCCATAGGGTTCTGTGGCCATCTCCCAGATAACAGGGTAGGAGGAAGAGAATACTTACACTATCCAAAGGCCACTGGGTCTAGGGTCTGTGAGCTTTTATGAGTACCAGGGACCCTGAGTCCCATCACTACCTTCCAGTTTGAGTAGAGCTTTTGGAGACCAGCTGAAGGTCTGGTCCATGTCTGGGCAACGGTGTGGGTCCAACACCTGTTAGCTCTTAGGATCACTTCTTTGGATGCTGAAGTCACTAAGAATGATACCTGGGAATACAGAGAAAGAGGTTGCAATCAGTCAGAGAATAAGGAGTCCTAAGCAGGCAGTGGCTAGCTTACCGCTGGAGGGACCAGTCGCAGTGAAACTGTCTTGATGGGGGAGGCTTTCATAGACCTGGTAGTTTTTAGGCAGGAGATGTGATCTAGAATCAAGAAAAACCACATAGAAAACCCACTGCATGCCCACTCTGGGAGAAAAGACATCCCTTTCAATTAACATGTAGCACTGTGCACATGGTCAGTATCGTGGGTTTTATGTGCCACCTGCTTCCTCTGTGTCACCAGTTCCCAGTCAATGTGGAGAAACACCAGGCACTGACAGGGTGAGACACAGAATGGTGGCTGTGAATTCACTGGGCCCTTTCTTTGAAGTTCATCTTAAAATCCAAGCAAAATAATTTTCAGCCTCCCTCCCACCCTCCCTCCTGTACCCTCTGGCTGTCACAAGCTTAGAGAGATAACACTGGAAGGGCTTTAAAGTCACAGGAGGAAAGGCTGTGTCCAAGCCCACAGCTAGCTACCAGGTGACTGCACACACAGGTGTTCCTTTCCTGCAGCCTTTCCTTTCAGGCTTTGCTACACCAGGCAGGAAGAGTCTGGTAAAGCAGAATTCTCCACCATGTGTCCCTTACTTGTTTGTGCTTCCTCATTATCCAGGTCTTGACTTTAGCCTTCAGCTGGGTCCCAGCCCGCAGTCGCTAACATTACCTGAAGGAGTTCTGTGAACACAATGAAAGGATCCGTTAGGCCAGACAGAAATGAATTTCCATTCCACTTAACCAGCATAATCTATATATATTATATGCATATTTATTTTAAACATATATTAGAAAAGATATAAAATATTACATATTTATTTGGTCATGTGTTGTATAACAGAAACAACATAACAAGGCAACAATAACAAGGTATAATATTAATATTAACTCCCCCCTGCCAGTACTGATAAATCTTGACGATGAGGGGAGCTGGGACAAATGTACGTCTCTATCCTGCTTCTGTTTGGATACTTTGTTCTGCTTGTCTTTTATCCACCTTGGGCCTAACTCATGCAGGTAATTAAGCCTACATATAAGGTGCATCCTTTGGGGGCTCTAGTTTTCTATTAGCTTTAAGGTAGGTCCCCACAGCACTGAAATGCTGAAGACATGGAAGAAAATGCACATTGCAAGCCACCCCAGGGGACACACTCTCAGGGCTCTCTCCCCTGGGCTGCAGAGGTGGAAAGGGCCTGCATACCTGCTTTGCCAGTGCGGGTGGCAGTGCAGCTTGTAGACTCAGGGGGCCAGAGTCCCTCACAGACAGAGAGTCAGCTGGGCTGGGACCCTGGCCCCCATGTACCAGCCTTGGGCTCAGAACAATCAAAGTGCCACCCTCCTGTATGGTTGCTTTTTCTGTTATCCTAACAAACACCCTCCTCCCTTAACCTCCAACTTAAACTGTGGTCAGATCTTTTCAGTTGCTGCCTCCCTTGGGTTCTACTGCAACCTTTCTCACATATGAATTATAGTTTGGGGGAATTTCCTAGTATGCCCTAGATGAAACTTACAGGCACCAAATACAGTAGTACACTTTAGCCCTATGAGAAAGCTAATCCTGTATTTTTTCTGTACTTTTTTTTTTTAGCTGTAGGCTGAGTGGCTGACTGTACACTTTGGAAACCACGGTGTGTCCTGTGAGAGTTGGGACGGGATAACGAACTTGGTCCTCTCGTTTCTCTCCCACCATCTTCCTGGGGCCAAGGCCCTTGGGCACTGTCTTTCCTGTATCAGTTTCACCCAAAGGCTCCAAGCAGTCTCTCGGACTTCACGCAGAGACCCTTCTACTTCCCTATAATTTCATGTCTTTGTAATTTCATGCCAAGACTTTGGGGCTGTCTGTCTTCTCTTTTGGAGATATATGTATCTGTTTGTCTCTTAATTAAAGGGAACTACCACCACCACCACCACCACTCTGCTGCTTCTGTTCAGGGTTGGATTACCTTCTGGACATTAAGACCGGCCCATGACTAACTTTCTCAGCCATCTTCCATCTGGTACAGACTCCATTGGTTGAGGCAGATTACTTCTGGCTGATTAACTTAAGCTATGGGGCTTCAGTAGACTGTTAAGTGTGTGCGACAGAAAGCTATGAGGGAAAAATTATAAAGACAAATATAAACATACTAAAAGAAACACAAGGAGAAATATGTATATAAAAGGGTTTCCCAAGCCCTGTCTGTATGCTTGCCTGTCTCTTCCATTGAACCACTTCATGGAGCCATCCTCCGCCACCTTCTGCCTCTCTCTCTCTCTTGCTCATCTAAGCCTTTCTGAAAGGGAAAAACTGCACAAAAGAAATTATTCTTTTTAAAACTTTGCTCTTTTGAAACTGCCCAGCTCTGTAACTGCTTCATGGCTTTGTAATTATTTTCTTGACCCCTCTAACCAGGAAAGCATAACCAAACATGCAGGATGCCTGATTGTACTGTTGTACCAAGCTTCATGAGCTGATGATCATTAATCTACCCTTGTAACCAATGATCTCACCCTGCTAGCTAAGAAGAACTGTCAGGCTGTTCTGTCCCACCTTTGTACCTCCTTTGTACCTCCTGCTTATGCATCATATAAAAGCCCTAGACCACCAGAGATAGGGGCCTGATATTTTGGGAGTAATCCCAATCAGTGTCCGTCAATGTAAATAAATCTGCCTCTATATCCTGGGTGTCATTTCAGTATTTCTCCTGGCTGTTGCATCTCCACTTCTATGTCTTTTCTTTCCTCAGATTTAACACAATCTGTTTACCCTAAATCTGGCTCTTCGTGACTTATGTTTTTAGATTACCCCTACAGACTCCAGTCTTCTTGTCTGGGGCAATCCAACTGGATTGCTAAGAAGGTTTTCTGGAATGTTCTATCCTGGGTCTTCCAAAAGGTTTGGTCTCTTTATGGCTACCATGTGAGATTATGATACTCTTAAATATTCCCGGTAGGCTTTGTCTGAACATTTCTGGGCATAGAGATGCTCTGAGATTACAGGGTGGCCAAACTTCACCGTGACTTTGAGGGGCATGATGACAATGTGAAGAGAAGCACCAATAAACAAAGAAACAACAATACAACAAAAGCGGAGTATTAGAAAACAGAGTAAAAAAAAGCCTGACAGTGTAAGCAGAGGTATTTGTGTGAGAGATTTCTTTCTCCTTTAATAGCTGTATGTGAGAAGGAAGGGCTCCACCCAGTTTTCTCTCTGCCAGAAATAGTGGGTGATGAAGGAGAGAGCTGGAGTGGTTGATTCTTCTCCAGCCAGGAAAGCAGAGAAAGTAACCATCTGGGAAGTCACTTTGGTTACCATCTGCCCAATGAGACTTTACTACCACCAAAATGTACAAAGACACTAATGTGGGCCAGGACTTGTACCAGGGGCTCATGGAGAACAGAGAAGAATCAAAAGAATTTGGAGCTGCCTTGGACTTGGAAAATCGGAGCAAGGGTGGGGTGGAGGATGATTGCCAGGTATCTAGCTTGGGCAACTGGGAGGAAGGTGATGATCTTAGTGAACAAAGAGATCTAAGAGGAGCAGGTTTGAGCAAGGTGGGGCAGAGGGAGAATGGTGAATTGTTTGGTTTGGTAAGTGTTGAGTGGGGCATGCCTTGAAGACATTCACATGGTAATGGATGGGTGAGATGGATATAAGGTCTGGAGTTCAGTGCAGAGTTAAGAACTGGGAACCTGGATCTGGGAGTTATCAGTGTAAACAGAGGTGCTCACCTACACCACTGATGTTTGGTTTCCTAATCTGGATACACATAATGAAATGCCAGCCCCGCCAAACTCATGCGGTTATGGCAATAACCAAGTGAGATGAAGTACGTGAATGTGTTTTTAACATGCAAAGGGACGCAATGATAAGACCTTCGTAACTGCACTTGATCACTGTGTATAATAAAACCCTAAATCATGTGGAATGTGGAGTGATAGGAGGTGAAGCCCTTCTCTCAGGGAGCTTGCAGTTAATGAAGGATCTGTGAAGAGCGTCTATGCCTTCAAAACAATGAGAAAAGTGATTGTGGGGCATAGTCACTCCTGGGTCTTTGGTGAAGGAAAGAAGTATAATATGGGAGTAAAATTCTTGGTGGAGAAACTCTAACACATTTAGGCTTTGCTCCATGTCAGGAGAAGCCTTTTTCAATGTGCATGCTTCTTTTTGGGCTCTTTTTGCTTTATATGCAGGGTACCTCTGCTCTTTGGAAGTTGGTTACTCATCAAGGACTCTGAGAATCTTCCCTTTCAGAGTCTTCCCTACTGGGCCTGATAGTGACTATTAGAAAAATAGAAAAGCAACAGCAAGGACTGCTGACATACTTTGTGGGACTCAGTGAAAAAGGACATGCAAACTCCTGTTCACAAATATTAAGAATCTCAGATGGCAACAATAGGACAGTAAACAGAGTGAGACCTTTTAAAACTGGGGGCCTGTGATGTTGCATTTCCAGAATCTGCCACAGATACCATCTGGGTCAACCCCTGATATAAGGGAGCGAGCTTGAGTCTTCATGCAGGCAATGAACAGCTGTTAAGTCATAGCATCAAATATCTTTTATGCGCTAGACCAGCTCAGAGGTTGGCAAAGACATATGAGAATGGATAAATTCCTTTTCCCTAGAGGAACACATGTACTTTTTTAGTAAAATCTAACATTGCTTTCTAAGGTTCTGTTTAAATACTACCTTTCAAAGGTTCATTTAGGTTTTTTTCTTTGTTCTGTGTTTCCACTTTGACTGCATAACTTCTCAGGGCAAAGGGACAAGTCCATGGTTGACCAGATGAACCAAGTCTTTCCCAGAGGAAGGGGAAGTTCTTTCCACTAGGAGGACTTTCCACAGCACCAGGTCATGAGAAAGGCAAAGGGACGAGGAGGAGATACTGATCCTCAGCAAGAAGCCAGGGAGGACTGTGGCAGCAAATCTCCTCCTAGCTGGTCCTTCAATCCATGTTTTCTATGTGAGTCACCATTGGAAGGTGGTAGAGAACCTTGGGTTGAGAACCTCAGTAGAGAACCTTGGGTTCTGTCACAGATTCCTTTCCTTTTCACTGACCTCTTTTTAAGCCCTTCTGAGCCTGCAACAAGGCCATGGCCCAGGTGTCGTGGGAGGGCCTGAGGAAGATGACGCTGTCAAGATCACGAGTCTCGTCGTGGCTACCTTCCTCCCCATTTTGCTTCTGGAAGATGTAATTCTGCACTGTGTATCCTACTTCATCCTCCTTCCTCTCTGCCTGCACAGCAACTGTCTGATTTCCTCACTGGTTTTCCTGCTAATGCAATGGCTTTCTTCAGCCTGACCTTTATCACTGAGCCACCATTCTGTTCTGAGAGACTGTACAAACCAGTGACCCTCAAAACCTGTTTGGAATTTATCATTCTAGTTGACATTGTGTGAACATCGGTAGCCCATGAAATAATTGCTCAGAGGATGTGATGCCTTGAAAATCCCAGCCTCTTCATCTATTTTGTTATCGGGTAGGGATTGTTCTTCCTGTTTGAATAGATTGCTGAGAACAAAACTCATTTTAAAAACATGCCAGGGCTGGGTGTGGTGGTGCACATCTGTAATCCCGCTACTCAGAAGATGAGGCAGGAGGATCACCACGAGCTCCAGGCCAGCCTGGGCTATGCAGTGAGTCCAAGGCCAATCTGAACTACATAAAGAGAGCCTGTCTCATCCAAACAAACAAACAAACAAATAAACAACATGCCTGTATATTTGAAGATCAGGGTCTGTAGAAATATTTTGGGAGAACTATCAAAATCTATGGGGTTTGAGTGATATATGTGCACCTACGTTCATAGCAGCACAATTTGTAATTGCTAAAATGTGGAAGCAACCCAAATGTCCATCCACCGAGGATTGGATAAGAAAATTGTGGTACTTTTATATAATGGAATATTACTCAGCTGTAAAGAAAGATAAACTCGAGGCTTTTGTAAGTAAATGGTCACAACTAGAGACCATACTCATAAGTGAAATAAATCAAACATACATGTGCAAGCACCGCATTGTTTCACTAGTGTAAAACCTGAAAGAGTCAATTTAAACTAGGAGGTATGATAGACATTGTGAAATGATAGGAAAGCACTCAAAGGTAAAGGGCAACTGGGATGTGGGAAAAGAGAAGGGAACGAAGGAGAAATTTTGTATGTATGTATATGCAGAATAGTCAACATGGCTGTTCTACTGTCTTCTATTTCTTTGCTGAAAGAAACTGTCAGTGAGTCCTTGGTTGATCAGCATTGCATGTCTATGTCTGTTTTCATGAGAAACCACTCTGAAGATATCAATATGTAATACAACAAGCATTGTTAATTCCCTACCATTTTGTTTGTAACTCCGTACTGTCTGTTCTGTTCTTTTGCTGTTTTGTAAAATGTTGTCTGTCTGTTAATGTTTTCCTCCTTTTATTTAAAAAAAAAATCTATGGGGTTTGATTGCATGTTCTCAGAAATCCACTCTTGCCCTTGTCTTAATTTCCTTATCCCTTCCCTCTGATGTCCTATTTTTACACTTGTGCTAGTGTCCTTTGCGTCTAATTTAAATCTCTTTATAGAATGATACAACAGGGGCTGAGGGTTTATCTCAGGGGCACAGCGTCTGCCTGGCAAGTGCAAGGTCTTGAGTTCGATTCCTGGTACTGGAAAAAAAAAACCCAAAAGAATGATACAATAAACAATTAAATAGATACAGAAATATATAAGCAAAATTTAATACGTGCTTCATTAGAAGGTAAATTAATTTCTAACCTGTTCTCCAGAGCCCTCTTTCCACTGTTTTGTTTTGTACTTTTCTTCTCATTGCATCTGGTCCACAAACCCTCGACTAAGAGAGCAGAAACCCCAGGGACAAAACATAACCAAAAAAAAGAAAGTGTAAGGATCACGTGACCACATCACCTGGTCACATCTGTCACTGTGCAGCCAGGGTGGGTGGCTTGCTTGAGTTTTGCTCCTGAAAGTACATGTGCACACAGGGCAAGACAAACTTCAGGAAGGGAGAGACCCTGTCTTGTTTTAACTGACTCTAGGCACCCCTCCATGCTTGGCTGCATGCAGAAGGTGCCCATGAGGGGGCTGATGGGAACTTTCACAGCAGGACAGATAATTCTGATCTTAAGACCATTCAGTCCCTGGTCTGCAACTGAAGGACAATAGAGGAGCCTGCAGAACCTTTAGGATCATTTCAGCCCCGTCAGTTATACGATGGAGGTGGAACCACACTCAGCGGTAGACACCTTTCCTGTGAGGTATTTTCCATAAATTTAAATCTCACTGCTAATACAAAGTACAGTGCAGACGCATCTCACTCTGTGTGACAGCCAAGGTTCCTGCCATTTCCATGTAAATTGAGCCCTCATACAGTAAATGGGATCACTTAACAAACAGCTGGGCAGCTCTCAGTTCAAAGGCACCCTGGAGCGAAGTCTTTGAAAGCCATGGGTCAGGGGCTGGGGATTTAGCTCAGCGGCAAAAGCGCCTGCCTGGCAAGCGCAAGGTCGTGAGTTCGGTTCCCGGTACCGGAGAAAAACCAAAAAAAAAAAAAAAAAAGAAAGCCATGGGTCCTCTGCGACTTAAGTAATCACATTCTAATTTATATTTTCTCTTAATTTGGATTGTAAGTTAAAGAGCTTCTTTCTAAATCTTTACTTAATATAAGTAAATAAATTAATGCATATCCTATAATATTTTCCCCAGAGGCAAAATAATCATAGATGTGTCATACTTGTAATTATGCTTTAAGTCAATGATTTAATCACAGCCTTGGGAGAGAGACGAATGTCACGGAAGGTTTCTGCTCATTAGCTTGTATAAAACAGGGACAGCCAAAGTCTGGTTTATTCATCTGAGGATGTCTAGCCAGGCTTTTGCCCTGGGACGTCTTGAGTTCTTTGATGAAAGGCTGGCAGAGGATGGAGGCATACACAATGAGCCGAACTTGGGGAAGAGAAATTGGTTGAAATTCAACCTTGGTTCAGTCTCTTGCCCTAAACCTGTTTGATACTGAGCTGATTTCTCAAAACTTTTGAGCGTCAACAACCTCCCTCAAAAATGGGCTAAAATTTTACATAGTGACTCTGGAAGTATAGAGGGACAATGTTTATAACACACTTGATTAGACTATAAGATATAAAACATTCATTGATAGAGGACAAGTTTTTCTTTTTCTTCCCTCCTTCCCTTCCTTCCTTTTTTTTTCCTTTTGCTTATTTATTTAAAATTAACCTTTGCTTTGTTTCACAGTTTTTTTCCTGGAGTCTTCCCATTCAGATTTTTCTAATAGAGTTTACTTGACTGTTTATAAGATTTTCTGGAAATTAGCCATCTTCATCATAAAAGACTTTCATGCCTTTAAAAGCATGCATTATGAAGATTTCTAGAGAAGAGAAAGTTCGCCCTCTAGTGTGGCCCAGGAGAAAATAGTACATGAATTGTAGTCATATGGGCTTTTTAAAGAAGCTTCTCCCTAAATTATTACTTTACTCTGCCTTTTGAATTGAACCCTCTTTTCTTTACTAATTTAGCCTGGCTATTAGCTATTTACTCTATTTATCATCAAATGAATTATTTTTGTGTTATAATATTATATATTTCTCTGAATTTTGAAAACCATTGAAGACAAGTAAAATTTTCAAAATTAGTTCAATTTATTCTTACTGGGTGGTATTTTTATAGTTGTAGCTGCAATGTGAATGCTAAGTAGAATCTTGCCTTGATTTATTTTGCTTTGATTTAATTTTAAATTAAATAACCTCAATCAAGATTATGAACTAAGTGGCTGATGCTGTGAATTATAAAAGACCCTGCTCCTGGTGAGTAGAGAGCAGGCAAAGAAATGAATGCTTTCTTATAACTTCAGAGTAATGACAGGCATTTAATCACATTAGCATAGAACACGCTAATACATGAGATTCTTGCCATGGAATTACTGTCTGCTCACATTGTTTTAAATTGACACGGGCTCATGTTCACCATGCTTTGAGTTTTATGCCAGTATTTCTCATTCCTTTTTGGGGACAACTCAATAACACAAGTGTAAGAGTACAAGTTACACAAGCCACACAGTTAACAATTTCTTATCTTCTTTCCTACTGCATATCTTCATTCTTATTGGTGCCTCTTACCCACAAAACAAAGTTACTTCTAGGTCTATATATGCATTGGAGCTGGCTCATACTGGAATGTCAGAACCAATTATTAAATTTTCAGGAAATTTGCATGCCACTTATTATTAAACTTCAGTTGCGTCACCTAAATAAATGACACTGGAAACAAAGATTACAAATTTGCAAAACCCACCCCTTACTAATTAGGTTAAGTGAGCATACAGAGTCTATTGGATTCTGTGCTTAGTTTCATCCCGACATCCTCATGCTTCCACTTCTGGGCTCTCATCTTTCCTTCTTTGTCCTTTCAGGTCCCCGCTCAGCTAGCCAGGACATCCACCATTGCCCATTTATGAGGTCCCTGCTTCTCCCCACAAAGGGGATGGTCAAGTATCGTAACTAAGTCTCTCCACAAAAGAGGGATTTATCTCCACTTTGTCTTTCCAGGTCACCTGGATTGAAGCTATGATGCAGTGCTACATATTTTCATCTTTTACCCACAAAGCAGAGCCACTGCCAGAAGCTGAGCTCTGATCCTTCCCCTCCTCTGGCGGGTCATGCAGGACTCTACTGGGTGAGGTGTCAGCTGAGAGGGGTATAATGGAAGCGATTGGCACAATATTGGTGAGTCCCCTTGGAGGTCTGGGCTACGGCTCATGGTTCATGTTTGTCCCCTCTGGTTCCTCATTGACTTGACCCTTGATGTGCTGCTTTTATCTTATGGTAGATTTTCTACGAGGCCTATTATGACTTGGTGGAAGCCAGGAGACTCCTTCATGAGGAGCATTCTGGTCTAAATTCTTACTGATGTTTCTCATCTTCACCAGAGCCAAAGAATGTAATTATTTTTCAATAGATATATAGTTCCCCCACTGCAGGAGAAGTGGTCATGGTCCTCCAGCGCAAGGCTTATGGGGTGTGATCAAAGCATATGGGAAATATTTAAATTAAAAGATTCATTACAGTAAAGGACATATTTCCATTAATCCCCCTTATACTACCCCCTCACACTTTGAACACACTTATCCCATTGTTCTTGTCACTTTCTGAAGCAGTTCTGGAGGTCTTCTTTCATGTGTGTCTTTATGAGTTGTGATAAAAAACGCAGCAGATGCTGCCACAGAGAGTGCCATCCAAGTGAAAGACCATTTTGTACAAGCATCCCAACGCATCCTCAACCATTGTATTCATCAGATCTGGCAGCATATGACTTCTGGTTCTTCCCCAAAGTCAAAATGAGCATGGAAGGGAAATGATTTGAAATGATTCACGACATTGAGGGAAACTTGTCAGTGCAACTAAAGACACTCATGAAAGGAGACCTCTAGAACTGCTTCAGAAAGTGGCAAGAACAAAGGGATAATTGTGTTGGAAGTGAGGGGTATTAAAGACAGTGCATCTTTTAGTGTAATCATTTTTTATTCATTTTTTAATTTTTAATTTTTATTTTATTTTTTTTTTGTAATCACTTTTTAAAAATTCATCATTTACTGTACTTTTCAATCATACCTCATATGTTGTGATTCTTCACCTGGAGTGTTTACAGACCCCACACGGCATCTTTTCTCACTAACGATTTTCTAACAGTGTGGCATTTGTGGATTGTTTTCCCCAAGGAGTAGGCTGCTGGCCTCTCCTCCGAGCTGCCTTCTCCAGGCCTCACTCTCCCAGCCTAAGATCACAAGTCTTCCTGTCACTTACCCTACGACCCAGAACAGTAATCCAAGATGTGGAATATGCTGCAGCCAGAACCCCGAAAGTGTTCCCTTGTGCCTTCTGTGTTGTGGGGAGACTCAGTGCTTCCATGTGATTGCCCCAGCAAACACTTTCTAGATGTGGTAGCTTCTGAATTTTTGCAAGGTTAATTATTTGCCTTCTCTATGGCACATGTGTGGATGCAGCGTGCAAGCTGCCTCTTGCTCTTCGAGCCTGATCAACATGATGCCTTTGATAAGTAGACCGCTGTGCTGTTTTGATCTCTCTGACCTTGCTGTGACACATAACAGGAGAGTTAAAGTGGTAGCTCTGGGATAAACCTTTAAATATGCACATTCAGTTGTTTATTCCATGTGAAAGCAAACTGATTCTTATCCTCTTCTCTGCTAGCGGTAGAACTGAAAACCTCCCCACATCAATGGCCATCCACCATGTGCTGCAGGCAAAGCTACCAGAGCTAGCAGGGCCACTGCATCTGGAGTTGAGCTTGCAATGGTCTAGGACATTCTTGACGATTTACTAAGTCCTGTGTCCTCCCCGACCTCAAGAAGATGCCTCACATCTGCCAGCCCGTAGGAATGGAGTTTTGTTTTTTATTTGCTATACTGGCCAGAGAGTGTCACTTTCAGAGACTTCTATGTCAGCTTCTCCACTTTGATAATTCTTGCCCTGTGGCACAAGGTGTCAAATGCCAAGGATGTTCTCTTTTTTGTTTGTTTGTTTGTTTTGGTACCGGGAATCAAACTTGGGACCTTGTGCTTGCCAGGCAGGCACGATGCCACTGAGCTATGTTCCCGGCCCCAGATGTGCTCAATTATACATCCTGTGAATGTGCAAGTAAGGGGGTCTGTGGATCTACTGTGACCCACTATGTACCAAATGCGTTAAAGATTCCACTGACTGCTGGGCATGGCGGTGCGCAATGATTCCACCTACTCAGGAGGCAGGAGGATCACAGGTTTGAGGCCAACCGAGGCAACATAGTGAAACCCTGTCTCAGAGTAAAATTAAAAATAAAAGAGAGATGGGGATGTAGCTCTGTACTCCCTGGGTTCAATACCCAGTATTGGAAAAAAAAAAAAGAACAAATCTGTTACACAGCTTCCATTGTCCTCCCCCTAGCGTGGGACAAAGCCTGACAATGCTTCAGGTATTGTGTACTGATATCACTTCTGTGTCCAGTCACTCTTGAGATGTCCAGGCAGTGAATTTCCTCCAGCCTTCAGTTCCCATGGCAATGGCTATGGGCTCCTCTACAGGACTGGAGAAGCACCACTGTGTGTGCTTGGCACTCCTGTGTACTGTGGGATTCTTCCTTCTGGTGACATGACTGCCAAGCCAGCCAGTGGTTTCCAGGTCTGAAAAGTAGCTCAGATCTGAACTTGGGAATAGGATTACTGCTGTGCTCTGAGGATGACACCCTTTGGCCTGTGGTTGGCTTACCTTTTTTTTTTTTTTTTTTCTTTTGTAAATTAAATAGAATCCCTGCTAGTTGTCCCTCTATTCTGTTCTACAGTCTCCATAGTTTGTGCAGTGGGTCCCCTTTGCTGCCACTCTGGCTCTAACAGTCCTTGTGAGACCCCAGGCATTCAGAGGTCTAATCTGTTTTGGTTTCCTATCATCTGATCACCACTGATAGACTAAATTCTGTAACAGCCCTTCCTACTGCCAAAAGATCTACTTTTGACACTGAGGCTGTCTCTAGCACATTGCTACGGCCTTGATGGGAGCTGTGTCACCAGAATCTCCAATAAAACTTAACAACCTGAAGGGGCTTCTGGCTCTACACAGTAAATCCATTCCACCAAGCCCACTTTCCTGAGACCAAATTCCTTCCTCCACCATCTGCCAGCACAGTTCTGTCCTTTTGACAGGAGCCAAAGCTGTTTCCGTGCCTCCCGGAGCCATGCTAGTCATGACTCAGCTCTCTTTCCTGGATTGCTGCCAAAGTGTTCAATGCTGTCTCTCGAGACTACATCCTTGAGTCCGCAAATTCTTCCTTACCTATTTTGAGCTCTGGTCCCCTTAATCAAGCATTCAAAGACCCAGCCCCACAGGTACTTCCCTGGGTAGTGCATGCTGGTTGAGTTTCCCAGCACCCCAGGAACATAGTTCTTTCCTCACTTGTTACGTCAGCACATCCTCTGTGAGTTTTGCTAAGATTTAACCACATTATAAAGGTAGTGGCTGGAAGGGACACTCACTGGTTTTCTGCCAGTACAGTCCCTGTAGATCCTTCCTGAATTCCAGGACTTGTTAGAGAATGGCTCTCTCTTCCCATAAGACTCTTTGCATCTTCTCTTGAAGCACTGTTACCCTATATTGTCTTCCCCATTGGGTTCTGAGCACTGTGAGATGGTCATGAACAACCTCTGTCTTATTCATGAATGTATTCTATGTGCTTAGTTCCATGTCTGATATGGATACTTAATGATGTGCGGCATGAACAAGCCTCTTTCACAAATGGTATGCACTGGTTGTCCCTCGTGGGCCAGGCCCTGTTTAAGCTCTTACTTAATGCAGTGACTGGTTTAATCCTTGCTTTAATCCTCTGAGATGTGCAGATAGGGTAGCATGGCCTTCCTTTACATTCCTATAGCGGCTTACCTATTTTGTTGTCATAACAATTATTGCATGTATACCTCGAATTACTCTCTATCTTTGACTTGGAGCTCCATGTAAGTAGGGAGCCACAGAAATTCAATATTTGTTTTGTATGTGTATTTATGACTGAGTGAGTGAATAAATTAATTCCCAGAAATTAACTAGAGAGGCTTAAGCACTTTGTAATTTCACTCCGTTTTGTTACAAGCATAGTGCATTATATATTTTTCTTAGTTCATGCATGCTGTTTAAGACAGGTCAGGTCTTCTAATTTGAAGTTCATAAGCCATTATTGCACTCACCTCTATAATCATCTGTGACTAGTAAACAGGCAATATATTTTATGGAGCAGGATACGCAAAACTTTATCTCACATGAGGAACATGCTTCTTTTATATATGCCCCCCTCCTCTTGCAAATGCAAATCAATTTTTTATGTCTGTCAAACACCAGCACACATTCCAGTGATTAACAGCGCAGTGTTAATGTGATGAAGGAAATTAATTTTAGATGTGTTTGGAGTTTAGAAGTAATTTGTGTAAAAATAAGATCCTGCTGTGATTCAACTATTTCCTACCAATCTGAAATATGCTGCCCTGGAAAATGTGTTATTGGCACATTTATCATAGATCACAGCTCATTATTTCAAGGGCTGACAAGTGTCTCGTTGCACATTTATTAGGGAACTGAGCCTTAATCATATCTGTGGTTTTAAGAGTTCCTGTCCTATTAGATTTGTGACTTTTTTTTTAACAGAAGAATCTTAAAAGGGAAAGATCTCCCAGACCTGGAACTGAAAGGATGATAATTTTATAGAGTATTTAAAAAGAGTTATAAGGACTCACCTACATAAAAAAGATGGCTCCTATTTTATTTTTTATGTTCTGATGAGCAAACTCAATTTTTTTATTCTATTCAGTAGTCCTAAGCTGTTATATTCTCAACTTGTAAAAGTTCCTGCCTCCTGAAAATTTTATAACACTTCGTTTTGTTTTTCTTCTTCCTATAAAAAATTTTCATAAGACCAAAGCAGTGAGCCAATATCAATAACAACAACAACAATAATAATAGTAGTTTAGAAATTGAAAAAATCTATAAACCCAAACAAGATTTACAAATGTTGCATTTTGAAAACATTTTTTATTTTATTACTTCCACAACTATTTCAGCCTCTATTAGGAGACCTGCTATGATTTTGAATGCTTTGCATATATCAATGAAGAAAGCAGCTACAAGTATTTGCCCAGGGAAGCTTCCATTCTATTAGGAGTAAACCTCAAGAATGAGCACAGTACATTTTCAAACTGTGAACTGTGTCACAAGATGTTAAATGGAGTGGAGGGAAATGGAACAAGATTAGAAGGGTCTGGAGTGTCGGGGAAGATCTGCAGTGTTAAATGATCTGTCGCTGTTAATGAGAAGGGGGCACTTGAGAAAGACCGAGAGAAGGCTGATGATCCCTGTAGGAGAAGCATTCTTGGTCTAAAAAGCAACTGGATACAAGGCCCTGGTTTGTGTCTGTGCCTGGAATGCTCCAGGAGCATTCAGGAGGCCAGTGTGGAGGGAGCAAAGTCATCAAGGAGAAGAGTTATGGGGTGTGGTGTGTGTGGGGGACTCAGAGAAGAGCCCATACGGCAGACTGTGGAGAGAGTGGTGGACTGTTAAAAAGACATTTGTCTTTTACTCTGAGAAAAATATGGGGCCTCAGTGGATTTAAAGAAGAGCGAAGTCATGAAGATCACACCTGTTAGCAAACTGTTGCAATAATTCAGGTTAGAGATGATGGTGGTTCACACCAGCATAAGGAGAGCTGACATTACTACCAGCAGTCAAATTCTGGATATATCGTGAAGGTGAAAGCAGGCAGTTTTCTGACAGCTAGGATATGAGATATGAAAGAAAGGAAGAAATGAGGATGGACCCAAGGTTTTTGGCCCGAGCAAGTAGCAGGGAGGAGCTGACATTCACTGAGATGGGTGAGGGTTTGGGTATAGAAGGTGGTAGCAGAGCTAGAGGGTCAGGAACCCAGATCTGAACACACAGAATAGTGATACCTCTTAGATGTTCAAGTGAAGATGTTAAAGAATGATCCAAATAGAAAATATATCTTTGGTAAATCTAAGTGTATAAATAAGAACTGAATCTGTGAGACTGGTTGAGATCACCTATACAGTGAGTGCAGTCTAAAAAGGGAGAAAATGGAAGGACTTCTTTCTCTTCATGCTTACATTATGTATATGGAGTGAATCTGATTGTATAAGGGAGTCACGAGTGTTGGTTAATTTGGAGGGTTGATCAAGTGTCAGTTATATAAGCAGCTTTTTAATTTATTGATAAATAGGAAAATAAAGAGAATAAGGAGAGGTAATCAACTCTGTCATTGGATGCTTCTTCCAATTGCTGCTCCACGACAGACCCAAGAAACCCAAGGGTGGCTTGGTTACCATCCACTGAGCGTCCTATGTGATGCTCTCCCCTATCCTATTCTGGATTTGAGAGAAGACCTGTCAGCTCCTTGCACTCTGGATCCCAAATGGGTTTTGCTAAGGGATGTCACCCATGGGAGACTGAAGAGAGGGTGATGGGAGGCTGGAGAATTGATCCTTCCCTCCATATCACAGATTAGATGGTGCCTGTACTTTTCCATGACTGCAGGGTCTACTGAGAAGTGACTTCCTGTTGCCCATGTACCTTTTCTCCTTCAGTCCTAGGGACAGTGTGACTTTTTCTGCACATAGTCCTTGGGGATCTCAACATCCCCTGTACCTTTGGAACATAGTAAAACAAGCTAATAAATAAAACCAAGCTAATAAATCCTGCCTCCAGTTCTTCCCTTCTCCTGTTTCCCCATTCATGTTACAGGAGATCCAGGAGGAATAGCTAGGGAACTGCACATTAAAACATAGCTAACAATATGATTTTTATTATTTTATATAAAGATACAAAGACTGTATATAAATGATATTTGCTATTTGAATTCAGCAGTAAATGTCATCAAATTATACATGTTCTCAGGAGCAAATATATGTTACCATTCTACCTCCAAAATAGCCTCCCAGATTCAAATTTATGGGGAAGAAATTCTAAAATGGTGTGCCGCTGCATTACCCAACAAAATAGTTCAGTAGACAGGGTGTATGCAATTATCAACAACCATCAGTCTTTTATTCATTTGGTAAACATTTGTTGCATATCCTTAACACGCTAGTCACAGAGAGAAATACATAATTATTGCTTCAAAGATTCTACAGTGTCAAGAGAGATCTATGTACACATAGAGTTCCTCTACAGTGTGATAACTGCTTTGATTAAGATGATTTCAACTTACCACCATATAAGGAAGCATCAAACAGAGGAAATCAGAAAAGGCCTCCACAAGATGTGATACTTGAAAATAATCCTGAAGGATAAGTAGGAGTTAGATAAGCAGTGGGGGTGGGTGGATGGAGGGCAAGAGCTTAGGACAGACATCTGAGAGTTTAGAGACACAGAGTTTGGAGGCCATAAAATAAGACGGAAGCATGTTAAATCTGCAATGTGGATGACAACTCCTATGGAAAGGGTAATGAAGGACAGAAGCACAGGTCTCCTATATGTGTAGGTTGGGAAGATAGAGAGACATCAACAAAGGAAAAGGTTAAGAAGGGGTTAGACAGAAAACAAGAAACAGGGAGAGAGGTCTTTTGAAAAACAGAAGGAGCCCAAGCAATGGAAGGAGGAGAAGGAAGGCGAGGGAAGAGACGGAGAAAGAATTAAGATGTGTACCAACTCCCCACAAGGAGTGTAATCATTATGTACTGCAAACATGTACTAATAAAAAATTAAAAAGAGAAAGAGCTAGCAGAGAGCTCAGAGGAATACAAACATAAAGTAATGCCCCAGAGGCTAAAGGAAAAATTGAAAGGATGAATAGTGCCTGGTACAACTGTAAGATCAAAGAGACTGGGCTGGGGAAGGTCTGTCATATTTGATGATTAGCTCCTCTGGATTCACATTTTTTTTTTTGAGACAGGGTGTTGCTATGTAGTTCAGGCTGGACTTGAGCTCACTATGTAGCCCAAGAGGCCTTGAACTCGAAGCAATCCCCCTACCTCAGCCTCCAGAGTGCTGGGATTGGAGGCATGCACCACCATGTCCTAGATTCACATTCTGAAGGGTGTTTGAATGGTGGAAAGTTGAAGAGAGGGATACCATGCTTTTAAGGCATTGTTTTGAGGAGATTGCCTGTGAAAAGAATGAGAAAGCTAAGGGGTAGCTAGGAGAGAGCCACAGAGCTTTTCAGAACCTTTTGCCTTGTGCTTAGGAAGGTATGGATATGTTTACGTATAGTGATACATAAGATAGTAAAGAAGGAGAGACTAAAACTACTGGATGCTATAACATGGGTGAATGACTTCTACTAGTCCTTATGTAAAAACTTGGTTCCCCAAGGTGGTAATGCTGGGAGTTGCTAAAAACCTTTTAGACGTAAGGCTCAGTGGGAGGTCCTAGGGCCACTGGGAATATGCCTTCCAATGGGACTGTTGTACACCAGTCTCTTAATGGTTCTCTGAATTCCGGCTTGAAATATGGCCGTTTTCTCTGACATGAGCTCCTGCCATTGCCTTCTGCTACCCTCATCAGAGGTAAAACAAATAGGCTCCCAAAATGGATTTGAATCTCCAAACTGTGAGTTAAACAAGCTTTTGGCTTTATAATAAGTATTTAAAATATGTTCTGCATCAGCTTTAGTTAACTAAGACACAGAATAAGGTGGGTATTACTGTGAAGCAAAATTCAGCACTATTTGTTGAGAGACTGTCCCTTCCTTATTGGGTATTGTTGGCACCATATATGAGTGAGGCAATTTATGGGCTTTATTCATACATTTTATTGGTCTGTGCCATGCAGATGTAATTATTGTAGCTTTGTAGTGCATTTTGAATTTGGAGAGAAGTAATGATTCTAGATTTTTATATCTCAAGACTGCTTTAGCTATTCTTAGTCTTTTGTGGTTCTATGTGAATTTTAGGATTCTTCTTTCTTTCATTTCTGTGAAACAATTTTTTTGACTTCACTTCTGAGTATGTTTCTAGAACAATTGAAATCAGGGACTTGAAGACATATTTGCATTTCCATATTCACAGCAGCACTAGCACAATAGTCCAGAAATAACTCAGGTATGATATCCACTGGCAGATGGAATGATAGAGAAATCATGGCACAAAATTACACCAGAATATTACTAATCTTAAACAAGAATGAAGCCCTGCCATTTGGAAACATGGATGATCTTGGAAGACATTATGCTAAGTGAATAAGCCAGTCACAGAAGAACAAATACTGAAAGATTTAATTTGTATGAGATATCCGTAATAGTCAAACTGTGGAAGCAGAGACTACAGTAGTGCTTGCTGTGGGTTGGAGGTGAGATAAACAAAGAATTGTGCAGTTAGTATAAGTGTCAGTTGTATTAGATGAATAAATTCTGGATGTCAGCTGTACCATGTAGTGCCTAGGAGAGCAAAAGAGTATTGTGCACCTCAAAATTATTAGGAGAGTAAATTTCATGTTAAGTGTTTTGACCACAAAACCAAACAGAAACAAAAAGGACATAAAGAAGGTTGGGAGATGTTGGTGTATCTGTTACCTTAATTGTAGTGAGGATATCACAGGTGTTTACATATCTCTAAACTCATCCAACTGTATATATTAAATAGGTGTAGCTCTTTGAATAACAGTTATGCTTCTATAAAGCTGTTAAAAATAAAGATCTGGCACGGGAGATAGCTGAGCAACACAACACCGGTCTGGGAAGTGCAAGGTCCTGAGTTTGATTCCTGGCACAAAAATAAATAGATAGATAAAGGTTTGTCTTAGGCATTCCTAATGTGCATCTAGAGTTTGCATTATTAACTTCAAGGAAAAGGTACCGAGCAGAAAAAACATCTGTCTACCCTAGCCTTTAAACAAACAAGCAAAAAAAGAAGGTGAGGGCTCTTTCACTTACTGCGAGGATATGAGCAGATGGAGAGAAGCTCGAGAGTGCCCTAGTGAGGGGAAATGTAGCTGAATAATCACACTGTTCTCTGTGCAGCAGGGGCAAGTTCATGCCTGAAGAGCAAAGGAGCTGCTGTGCAGTAGGATGCGTGAAAGTGTTAGTGACGATTTGGAATAACCAGTGTGGGTAAGTGGGGAGCCAGCCAGGTATGTGAGAAGATTTTGTTGGTTAGTGTTAAGGGCCAGTGATATACAGTTGTTTGGGGCAGTGAGTTAGATTGCACTAATCACAAATTTATCATTTCAGATGATTTTAATATTTTTTTGAAGATCCAGGTTTCCCTTTGGAATTGTTTACTTGCTTCCTATTGCTTCTCTGCCTTTTGGCTAAGGTCAAGGGTTTACTTGGTTCCTAAAGGTGTTCTTTTAACATTTCTTGTAGGGCAGTTCTTCCTTGACAAATTCCCAAAGCCTTTGTTTACCTGAGATTGTCCTCTGTTTTTGAGTTCATATTAGAAAGACACTTTTACTGAATTTGGAAGTCTTATCTTCTGGTCCATATTGTTTCTAATGAGAACTAGGTCATCACTTGAGTCATTCTTCTGCTGTATGCACGGTGTTAGGTTTGGCCTGAGCGAGAGACAGAACAAAGGTAAAGAAAGCCTTTATTGCCAGGCACAGGAGGGCCGCCACGCGAAGCAAGGACCCTCTGACGGAGGAAGCTGAGAACAAAGTACATACTGGGCTAGGCTGGGGTGGGGTACACGGGAAGGGTTTAGGTGATGTTACAGGCATGGATTGGGAAAAGGTGGATGCACACAGCACAAAAGAAAATAGAAGTAGTGGCCAGGTGGGGAGGAAGAAGGCGGAAGCCAGTTTGGGTGGGACACGTCTTTCTGGGCCCCCAAGCCATGCAGGATCCCCTCCATAATAGCTTGGCAGAATTTTGTATGGGTGGAAACCAACACATGCGTCATTTTTCTCCAGCTGCTGCAAGATTTTTTTTTTCTTTTCTTTTCTTTTCTTTTCTTTTCTTTTCTTTTCTTTTCTTTTCTTTTCTTTTCTTTTCTTTTCTTTTCTTTTCTTTTCTTTTCTTTAAGTATGGATTTCAGCAGCTTTTCTGTGAGTTGATTTTCTTTACATTTACCTTGATTTAAATCTGCTGAATTTCTGTGATCTATGCTTCAATCTTTTTCACCAAATTATGGTCATTCCCTGCATTACTTTCAGCAGACTTTTAGGACTCTAATTATATCTGTGCCTGTTCATTGGAACCTCTTCAGTCATTTCTCCTTTCTTTCTTCTTTTTATTCCATGGTATGTATCGACACCTGTCTTTATGTTCACTGACTTGTTATCTGCAATCTGCCTTTAAGACCTTCCAACAAATTACCCATTTCATCCATTGTGTTTTCAGTCCCAGAATTTCCCTTTTTTATAGTATACATTTCTTTGCTGAGATCTACTATCCATGTCATTAAGATAATACAAATATAGAGTTCAAAGGTGAGCACATTTTTCTGGATCATAAATATTCAAGGATTTGTATGCCATATACAATCTTGGTCACATATTCTTATCTTTTAAAATAATCTCTAAAAGTATAAAAATCATTCTTATCTCATGGTTGTACAAAAACAGGCCACAGGTGTGATTTGGCCTCTAGGCAGTGGTTCTCCAACCTTTCTTTAAATTCTTCATTGAGTGATCCTGGTGAAATTTCTGGTCAGTTAAAATAACACCTAAATCCAGATGCAAGGAAATTCTCATGAGTACGGAGGAAAAGAAACGCAGAGTGTTGGGTGATATAAAAATTTCCTCAATAGTCTGTTAGAAAATTTTGCCCTGAAAAAATTTATGATTATAGACATGATTAAGAAATTTAAAGCTAGCTAGGTGTAACAGTGCATGCCTGCAATCCCAGCACTCCGGGAGCACGAGGCAGCAGGATTCTAAGTTCTCTTCCCAGCCTGGGCTACTTAAGGGGATTCTGTATCAGCACAATTGTTTAAAAATTTGGGGGCATAGCTCACTGTGAAGGTCCTGGGTTTAATTCTCAGTATCACAAAAAAAAGAAAAAAAAAGAAAAGAAATTTAAACCCATACTCTTATATTTTAAAATATTTGTACATATTGATGTTTTCTACATTTAGGATTTGAAACAAAATTTGACTTCTGAGAATAAAAATAAGTCTAACTTGTGAATTTAAGTTAAAAATTTACTATTTAAAATACAATAGATATATATGTAAGTATAATATGTTACACATGTAAAATTTAAATAAAAATAAAATACAATATCTGCACAACTTTTGTAACTTTCCATTTGGATTCATTTACTTGCTTCCTAAAGGTGTTCTTTTGACATTTCTTGTAGGGCAGTTCTTCCTTGACAAATTCCCAAAGCCTTTGTTTACCCGAAAATGTCCTCTTTTTTTTGAGTTCATATTAGAAAGACAGTTTTACTGAATATGGAAGTCTTATCTTCTGGTCCATATTGTTTCTAACGAGAAGTCGGTCATCATTTGTGTCATTCTTCTCCTGTGTGCATGGTGCTAGGTTTGGTCCGAGTGAGAAACAGAAAAAAGATAATGGAAGACTTTATTGCCAGGTGTGGGAGGGCAGCTACAAGAAGCAAGGACCCTCCAAGGGAGGAAGCTGGGAAAAAAGCATATACTGAGCTAGGCTGGGGTGGGGTACGTGGGGATGGTTTAGGTGATGTTACAGGCATGGATTGGGAAGGGGTGAACATGTACAATGCAAAAGAAAATGGAAGTAGTGGCCGGGTGGGGAGGAGGAAGGCAGAACATGTTCTTGCTTGTTCTCATTTAACTTTCACATGCAGACTATTTAGCTGTAGTAGACTTGGTATCCATTCCTCGTATATACCATACACACATGCACAAAATATCATGAGGACATTTAAGGTGATTTATGGTTGAATGTATCTATAAACTTAATGTACTAGACTTTTTAGACTTTTTAGGTACTTTAGAGGTTTTGTACTGGCAGAAAATTGAAGTATTTAAAGCACAGTGCATTTATAATTCAGTTAAAAATGTTAGAGTTATATAATTAAATTTGCAAATTAAACTAAATTTATTCAGAACTCTTAAATTCTTTTTAAATTTATAAATAAAATAAGAATAATTAGCTGAGCTGAAAGTTTAAGAATGTTAAAATTTAGCATGTTGAGCATTAATGTGCTAACTGAATGTACAGAATCCTTCCTGCACACAAAACTGTTCTTGAGGATATGAGGTGTTTAGATTGTATTCAGAAGGTGATTATTTGCTGAGACCCCAATTATTCCATTGGCAGCTTCAGTCTGTCTCTGGATCTGTTTTCTGGAACCAATGTAAGGTGTGTTTTTATTAGGCTGGCATTTTCTTATTCGCATTTAATTTTCAAATATAGATTATTCATCTCTGAGATCCAGTGTATCACAACAACTACCTCATTACACAAAATTTTACAGGTAAGACAAAAGGCATCCCAGAAACCTAGCTCTACCTCAAGGTTTAGCATGAAAATTTTCTCATAATACTTTGTCAGGCAAGATGCTGTCTAGCCCTTGTTTGAATGGTTCTGGTAATGGAAAATGTGATATACAGTAGAATCTTTTTTTTCCTTTTTTCCTCCTTTTTTTTTTTTGGAGCCAGGGCCTCACTATATAGCTCAGACTTACCTTTAACTTGCTATGTAGCCCAAGCTGGCCTCAAACTCGCAGCAATCCTGGCTCAGCCTCTGGTGTGCTGGGATAACAGGCATGCATTGCCATGACTGGCTGAATCTTCTTATTTTTGAACAACTCCAAAAGTTAGAAAGTTTTTCTTGGATTATTCTGTACTGTGCTTTCTGTACTAGCTTTCCCATCGCTGAGACAAAATATCTGGCATCCATAACTTAAAGGAAGAGAGGTTTAATTTTACTCATGGTTTAAGGGGATTCACTACATAGCATGTAGACTGCTGGGCAGAAACATCGTGGTGACAGGGCATGGCAGAGTAAAAATGGCTGCTGGAAAAGAGAGCAGGAGAACAGCACCAGAGAAGAAGGGGTGAGCACCCATTTATAGCACCCAAACTCATGCTTTCATGATGTATCCAGACACACAGAAATGTGCTTTGCCAATCCCTTACACAGCTCCCAAGCCAATCAATTTGACACAAGCTTAGTGATACAAGCTTAAAGATGTTTTCCTGTATTTCACCTGGTTTTGCTTGGATACTATATTTCCTGCAGCCACAGCTTTGAAGTCCATAGCTTTCTTCTCCAGGTTTTACCTGCACTTGTTCTTCCAATCCACACAACAAACACTGGGTGGACAGTCCCTAAGATGCAGCCTTCAGAATTCAACACAGCCCACCCAGTATGATCTGAGCCACCCAGTGTGGATCCACTGTGCCTGCAACTCCCACCTCTCCACCCCTTCTTTGGATACCCCTTCTTTGCACTGAATTCCATCTTGCCTGTCTTTCTTGTCTAAGATCTCTAGCCTGGAAGTTTTAGAAGTCGTATCAACAGAATAGCCTCAATTCCCTGTGGCCACTTCCCTTACTTTAGCTGGTTTTTATACCAGGTGTTTTCATTATTTCTATGCAGAACTTATGATTAAAGCTGAGATTGAATCCTTCAGAACAATAGAGCCCTGGACTATTTAGAGCTGAATCTGTGTAGGCTTTGAAATTGAGGGACAGAAGGGAAAGAAAAGCACTCCCCTTCCACATTGTCTTAGTTTTCTTGTCACTGCAATATAATACCCCACACCTACAACTTATAGGAAGGGAGATTTATTTGTCTCACAGTTTGTAAGGGGTTCAGTCCGTAGTTGGCTGGCTTGAAGGCGGCGCAGCATGGCAGAGAGGCATTGTAGAACAGAAGTAGCTCGTGGCATAGCAGTGAGAAGCAGAAAGAGATCAAGGGAGGAGGGAGAGAGATAGAACCTTCCAGGTCATGCCCCCAGTGAGCAGCGATCCACCTTTTTATTTAGATTGTCTTTTATTTTGTTGTTGTTTTTTTTTTTTCTGGTACCAGGGATCGAACTTACGACCTTGTACTTGCCAGGCAGGCGCTGTGCCGCTGAGCTAAATCCCCTACCCCGCGATCCACATTTTTAGGCCATGCTTCTCCTCTCAACAGGACATTTAGCAGTGAACTCATCAGTAACACATTTAGCAGTGAACTCATCAGTACACATTAATCCACTGACGTGTATCACACCCCCAAATCCAATCAGATGTGCAAATCCCCACTTGCTTGAATGAGGTTTTGGGGGCCATGTAGATATAATTATGATAAACTCTTAAGCATAAAATGTTCAGAGATGTCTTTGCCACTGTGGTAATAATTCCCCTACTTTTGGGATGAAGAGTTCAGACCTAAGTATCACCTGAGGAAACTTTACAGAACAAGTCAGTCTGCTAAACTAGTAGATTTGTCAGGATTGAGCATTTCTTACACTCATTACTGTCCATAAAGATTCAGACTGATTCAAAACACTGAAACATGCAAAAATTAAATATACAAAACTGGAAAGGTCCAGTGGAAATGTGAGGCTGACCGTCAATGCACATGACCAACCACTGAGTAGTAATGAGGTTTCCTATTTCTTCTGGGTACAATCTATTAAACAGGGTGAAAAGCCTGCTCAAGGAATAGAAGCTGATGAGTTTGCTCTGGAATGACCCTCCCTCTATTTGTTTAAGATTAGCTATTTGTCTGTTTCAACTGTGCCTCTTACCTCATCATTGTTCAAGTCCCGCAGGAAATGAGATCTTCCTAAGGAAGGATATAATGACCACGTTCACTAAAGGAAAAGTAATAGAAATTTTGCTGACTGATTATTCTTCCCTTTCACCATTAACGCTTCCTTATGATGGTAATGAAAACCCTGATCTATTAACTCAATTATGTGTTTTATAGTGAAGGAGAAACTATCGTTTTATAGAAGTTGAGTTCCTGGCCCTACAAGCATTTTAGTAGGTTGGCAAAAGCCAGAGAGGCAGTAAAAGAATCAATGGATGAAACACAAATCTCAAAGTTTGGACTTTGGAGAGATATTTAACAGTCATATTTCGTTCTGATTAACTCTCCTTTTCCCAGAAGCAAAGAGGATGTCCTCTGTGGCAGCAAGGCATTTAGGATAATCTGTCATCTTTAATAGTGCCACTAATAATAAGAAAGCCATTTTCAGGCTCTTCCATTTTAATTAGATGCTGGATAACTATTGTCATAGCTCATCTATTCTTTCTACAATAGCTTGTATATTATAGCTTTTGTGGAAGTTTTATGTTATAGACAACTGCTCAAAGTCATTCTAGATAAGGGAAGTAACTTCTGTATGTTATTCACTAGAAAGAATGTTTAAATTTTTTATTTTTGCCTTTGTATGGATCTGTCTATAAGAGTAAATTGTGGGTAGGGACATGTTTGTAAAAACCTGAGCTGTGATTGTGGCAGCTTGCAAAGCCTTCAATAATTTGAGATAAGTAAAGGCCTAGGTTTCTTTCTCCACAGCTCTGCTACTAGGTACTACATTACATCACAAACATGACTCCATCTGAATGTGTCATGCACACACCGGTAACCGGCAAGCATCCACAAACAACCATCCAGCCCATTCTCGCAGCCCATGGGGTCCCAGTCTCATCCTTGAGACTCTGTATTTCATTGTGTCACAAGACCTAGTAATAAATTCGATGCACAGAATGTTCTCCAGAAGCAGATGCATTACTTTCCAATAGCTAAAATCTGGGTGGAATGAGGGGACAGAACCCTCAACAACGTTAGGACTCAGGACTAAACTAGAGTCCAAAACTATCACTTGGAAAGGCTGTTTGGTTGTTGGGCATGTTAGATTTCTAGAATCAACCCACTGTGACTAGATATCACTTATTGCATCTTTGAGATGTTATTTATAATATTACTTACACAAATAAACAAACTCCATTGTGCTGTTCTAGATAGAGATAGCCCAAGTGCTTGTGGCTTAAATGTTGTATCACCTTCTTGAATTATTGATGATTAGAAAGGAAACTAAAATATTAACTAAAATATATGCACCTTCTACTTTGGATAGGGTGAATTATAATAATATAACAGTAAGATTCATGGACTTTTTTGTGCCATGAATCTTCCTTCCTTGCTGTTTCCTTTTCAATCTCTCCTCTTTGCCTACCACCTTGCCTCCTTACTTCCTGCTTCTCTTTCTCCCTTTCTGCCTTGTTTGCTTTCTCTTTTCCTTCCTCCAACCTTTTCCTGCCCCTTATTTAACAAGTGGTCACTGAATGGCTCCTTGAGCAGTCAGAAGATCTGAGTTGAACACCAACTATTACTACTTTACCAGTGTTAGGGTGATAATGGACTGAGAATGAGGAGTTTCCCAGGACCTTAAACTTTTCATTTTTAAAATGGTGACAGTGCAGGCAAACTAAGACAGTTGGTGATCTTAGTTATTCTAGTTGTGATTGTGGGAATATTATTGAACTTCTGAAGCTCAGGCTGCTCATTTTTAAAGCAGAACATGGTAATACCTACTTAATAATGTCACAGTAGGAAATGGACAACTTAGTTTGTACAGGGAATGAAACATGGTGTAGTGATGTGGAAGACACATCTGCTCTTTGGCAACCAATTTCTTCTCAAAGAAAAAGCCCCACTGTTGTGTGAATAATTTGGTAGGCAGTTAGAAGTAGAGATAAATGGCATAGAGTTATCTATGAGGACGATATGTGTCCCCTAAACAGCTTTCTGTGGGGAATTATGCAAGATAACTGCTTTGTTTGTCTTTCTGACAAACTCGAACTGAAGGCTTAGGTAGGAGAATAGATTCTAGAAGACCTATGCTTTAAGGAGGTGGTGTGATAAGAACTGAAATATGCTACATGGAAAAGGTTGATGTGTAATGTAATATGAGACATATAAATCCCATCTTCCTATGAAATCTTTTTTGAAAATTATACATCACTCCATTGTGTGTTTGTAGTTATGTCTTCTTTTAGGGTGAGATGAAGAAGTGAAACTAGCATCACAAAAACAGGGCAAGGGCTGAGCCTGTAATCTGAGGGATAATAAGGGTGCCCACTCCAGTTTGCTCTTAGGATTAAATGACCTTACATTTCTGTGTTGCATAATGTTTACAGAGAACACTTAGAACAGTGCCTGGTACTTGTTAAGTACCCTGTGCATTTGAGTTTTTATTTTTTACCATAAGAACAACCTGCGTTCAAAGAGCACCGATTTCCTTTCACCTCATCCATTCTTGAGAGTTCTTGAATCCTTCAAAACAATCTGAGCAACTACTTTGAAAATAACAATTTGCAACATAACAACCATTGTTAATTTCCTATCATCTTGTTTTGAAATTCTGTATCATTTTTATTTTTTTATTCCCTTTGAAATTAAAAAAAGCCAGAATTCAAAAACAAAAGCAAAACAATCAACCAAACAAAGGAACAATAGAGCCCTGGGATGTTTAGAGCTGAATCTGTGTAGGCTTTAAAATTGAGAACTAGGGAAAAAGAAAACACCCCCCTTCTATATTGTCTTAGTTTCCTTGTCACTGAAACACAATGCCCAGCACCTGCAACTTATAGGAGAGAGATTTATTTTGGTTCACAGTCTGTAGGGGGTTCAGTCCATGGTTCGCTGGCTTGAAGGCAGGGCAGCATGGCAGAAGGGCATAGCAGTGGGAAGCAGAAAGAGATCAAGGGAGGAGGGAGAGAGATAGGCCCTTCCAGCCATGCCCTGGTAACCCACCTCTCTAGAACAGGCTTCACTTCCCAACATTACATTGCACAATGAACTCATCAATGCACTAACACACTGATGTGTATCACACCCTTAAGGTCCAATGAACTTTGCAAATCGTGCTTTTTCCCTTTCTGAGTTCCTGCCAGTTGGGAAGGAAACCCTGTGTTGGAGATTCTGCCTCTCTGTGGCCTATGAAGACCCCAATAATTTTTCTCCCTAGGAGCCAAGGCCGTTATTTCTCAGTCTCCACTATGTTCACTCTTCAGGATCCCCAAAGCTTGGCCTTAGAGATGATTAAGTGCAATAGATTTTTAAATGACTACTGAGTTCTTTCTGTCTGAATTTGCTGAGAGGTGGTAAAAGGAAGACCGAGAGAGAGCCCTAGCTGACATGTAGAATGCAAAATCTAAGTAATTTTTGGTAGTTATTGGAGTCTTGGATAGAAACAAAGTCTTTTGACCTCTAAGATTTTTCAGGTCAAGTTTCCACATTCCAAGCCTCATGAATAATTGAAGTACACAGTGCTGTTAGAAACCCCACTTGATTTATTCAGCTTCTGGTTGTCTCAGCTCTTGGTTGTTCATTCAGAATTGCTTCTATGTAAATCTGACAACTTCAACTACCCAAGCTCCAGATCTGTGCATTGATACCTATAACTTTGAGTAATTTAAGGGGTAGCTCTGTGAGTTAGACCCTCACTATACTGTGATCATTTAGAAATCTCAAATGTTTTCATAGACTACCTCACACTTTCTGTGTACAATTGCTAAGATATCCTCACACAGCTCCAGGGAACCTCCTGTTCAGAGACCAAATATTGGTGAATAAATTGTTCACATTTAATGATGCAAAGTCAAGTTGGACCTTTTATAGGGCCTATGACAGAACTGGTAGATATGACCTTTAAAGACAACAGACACACACCATTTGGAAAAGAATAAACTCAGGGTAACATTAGAAAGGAGATCTATGCAAACAATGACCCCTGATGAATATGTTTTTTCCGTGCACAGAGTTAGATAAGCTTCTTCATCAGCTCATGTTTTTCAGTGTTAAATGTAAGTAAATTGTTGTAAACTATGATAATCTTCTTTGAATATTGAACCTAGTTCACACATCAGGATGAAAATCTCCCTTTTGCTGTGCTGAAAATCAACTTAACCACTCATACATACTTAAAGTCAGAATTTATGACATCTTGGATAAACATAGAAATACAAAGAAAAATGTTAAATACTTGATATTGTATACAGTAACAATAGCTATAACTATATTTACATTTTATAGTTATATAAAGTCATATAAAGATGAGGTTAATGTTTTTCTGTGTTGAAATGTATCTACACTCAAATAGAAAGTTATATTTATATTCTCAACTGATTTCTAATAAAGTCAGCCTGGCAGGTTTGCCTTATACAGTGTTTCTAGTGATAATCTCTTTTATTTTCCTGAAAACATATTTTAGCTCCATCCTCAACCTCATTACAAAAAAAAATAGATAAATGATCTGTAAGTGGTGAGATTTCACTGGCTATGGAGAAGTAAAATTCTATTAACAAGAGAACCGGAGCTGATAACAAAATGTATTTTCTAGGAGTACCTTTCACTTCTAAAAGAAACATGATTTCATCAGGCTCCATAAATAGTTATGATAAAAATTAAACATCAAAGATTAATTTACCTGACTACTCCATCTGAAAACTAAATAAAACTTTCCTTTTCCATTTTCAAGCTGCATATATCAATGTGTTTGAGAATGTTAAAAGTATTAAACATTAAGAAAATGAAAAAATTGGTCACAGACCAGGAGAAAATATTTGCAAGCAACATACTGAATACAGACTTGATGCAAAATACGTAAAGAATAGTTAAAACTCAACAAAGAACCAACAGTCCAATTAAAAAATGGGCAAAAGACCTGACCAAATGCCTTACCAAGGCAAACATGCAAATGGCGAGCAGCACATGAGAAGATATTCAACAGCTTTGTCATTAGAGAACTGCAAAAATTAAAAGAACCTTGAGGTAACACTACAAACCTATTAGAGTGCCTCCCCATCTGTCTGGGTTACTTTTCTCTCTCATTGCTGGGACAAAATACCTGATACTCAAAATGAAGGAAGGAAAGGTTTTTTTCACTTACAGTTTGTGGAGGTTTCAGTCCATACTTGGCAGATTACAAGGCAGAGTGGCACATGGCAGAGAGCTACAGCTCCGGGTGACAGAACACAGCAAAAGCCACAAGCACACACCAGGGAGGAATGGAGGAGGAATCACCTCAAGCACCCTTTTCCTTTCCCTTACATATGCAAACTATCCACCCCAGGGCGGGTGCAGCTCTCACACCCACAAGCAATCAAACCCTAAAAGCCTGCCCCATGGCCGCATGAGACTTTGGGGGGGACACAAACCATAACACCATCTAAAACACAGACAATAGCAAATGCTGACAAGGCTGTGAAGAAGTGGGAATCCCAGTGAGAATGCAAAATGGTACATTGCTTTGGAAGACACTTTGGTACTTTCTTCCAAAAGGAAACACGCTCTTACCATACCATCCAAAAATCACAGTCTTTATTTACCAAAATGAGTCAAGAACTTATGTTTACATAAAAACCTGCATATGGATGTTTATAGCAGGTTTGTTATAACTGCTAAATCTTGGAAGCAACTGAGACAACCTTCAGTAGATGGATGCCAAAACTGTGGTAAATCCCAACAAAGGGATGTGATTTTGTACGAGAAAGATTGGAGGTACGTGTAAAGCAATGGAAAGGTGGAAGATACTCAAGTGCCCATTACGAAGTGGAAGCAGATAATCTGAAAAGTCCATGTGCTGTGCAATTCCAACTCCATAATGTTCTGGAGCAGGTGAGCTACATAGATCCTTATAAAACGATGAGTGGCTGCTAGAGTTGAAAGGGAGAAGATGCGTGGTTAGAGCACAGAGAAAATTTGGGGCAGGGAAACTGTTCTGGATGATAGGTCCATGGTGGGTGTAATAAATGTTTTCACCATTTATCCAAACTTATAACATGTACAATGTCAAGAGTGAACCCTCTGTCACTATGGACTTTGGGGGAAAATGATGTGTCAGTGTAGGTTCATTGGTTATATATATATGAGAAGTCAGCAGTGGAGGTCATTTTGTGTGTTTGTAAGTAGGAACATGGTACGTGGAATGCCACAATTTTTTCTGTTTTTACACGAGCCTGAAACTATCCTAAAAATAAGGTTTATTAACTAAGAAGCAAAACAAACCACTGAGTTATCTCCTTCTAAAGCCCTTTGTTGTTGAGACATAAAAAATTTATGAAGCAAGGGACAGTGCGTAGACGTGCCATGAATTCTGTTGCTAAGTCAAAAGCCGCATTCTGTTTACTGAGTTATAATTTGACTAGCATTGTGCTATAAAGTTAGGTTATTTGATTAATAGTCATTATTGTATATATTAAAAGAGATTTAGGAGCAGCCATCTGTATTTTAAATTTGATCCTTTCTCCTCTCATTTTCCTCCTCCTTTCTTCTCTCTCCCCTTCTTTTTCTTTTTCTTCTCCTCTTCGTAAAAAAAGCAAAACTTCCAGTGCCTTAAAAGTGAAAAGTGCATGTCTGCACTTTCTGTTAAGAGCTGAATCCATCCAAATTCTCAAGAGAAAAATCTGCTCCTTCAAGATTTCTTAATCAGAAGTACATACAAATATGCATAATTTTCAGCAGCCTCCTATTTTGTGGGTTTTGCTACCCTAAAATGATGTATTGAGAATTGATACAAATAACTCAGCTAACGAGAAATGCTATTTTCCTTTCAGTATCATGAGGATAATCAAGGAAGTGAACAATGATTTTGGGTTAACATGACTGATTGAAACTGTCGGGTATTTCTGAGTGCTATATGTGTGCATTTGTTTGTTAGTGGAGTCAAAAGTGCATGATTTAAGCCTGTTTTATTTTGTCCTTAAGGATGTCAATATATGTAGACTTCAGTGGTGCTGTACTAATTGCAAGTCTTGACTCGTTGGCAGGCTATAAAACCAGCTGGAGGAAAGGGACATAAAAAGAACTGAGATGTGTTATGTACATGTACCAACTCTCCATCATGAACGCAGCTATTATGTACTGTGAACATGTACTAATAAAAAATTAAAATTAACTGAACAGATTTCAAGTAATATTGCCTTAAAAGATGAAATAGAATAGAAGCTATCAGAGTATAAGACACTTAGGAAGGGTAGGTCCTATATAATAAAACTTTAGTTACAGTGTTAGTTGCTAGTTTATGGCATAATTTTGTTTTATAAGCAAAACAATTTGCAAGTCACTGTATTAGACTACGCATCTATCATTTTTGCCATTAAAAAAGCATAACGTGTAATAACAATCCCAAATACCTTAAATTTGGCTTAATAAGCATGCTTGCATTTTCTGTTAAAAAAAATGAGTCCAACCAAATTCTCAAGAGAAAAAACTACTTGCTCAAGATTTCTTAACCAGAAGTACATATAAGTATGCATGCTTTTCAGAAGCCTCGTGTTTTGTGGTTTTTGTATCCCTAAAATAAAAATGAATGCAAACATCTAATAAGCAACTCTGCGTTCTTTTCAGTATAATCTAAGAAGTGACTAATGATCTTGGAATAATACTATTGAATGGAGGAGTTCCTTACAAAGACTTCCAAGTGCTTCACCAGTGCTCACAAGGAGCGATAACTGTCTTGCTCACTATGCAGACAGCAGCCACTGCGGAGGGGAGGTAGTAGCTCAGAAGTGAGTCACGGGCTGACCCACGGAGCTGACTACAACCTTTTACTTGGGAACTGGTAATTGAATCCAGGACCTCGTGCTTGCCAGGCAGGTGCTGTGCCCCTGAGCTACATCCCGAGCCCCTACAAACTTTTGAGTGACTGCACAAGAGCTGAGGTGGAGAGGGAGCTAACCGGCTTGCCTCATCCTTAATTGCATTCAGTGCTTTGCACCACCCACCCCTAGTACGTATTCAGTGTTTTAAATAAATGCAGACATATGGTACAAAGAAAAAATATTCCTCCCAGAAGCCACAGAGAAGCCTTGAGAGTTAAGGCTGCATAAGTACACAGTAGATTTGACTCCTGCTTTAAGGTTCTTCATGTGAGCTAAGACATCTC
Source organism: Chinchilla lanigera (assembly GCF_000276665.1). Taxonomy (NCBI): domain Eukaryota; kingdom Metazoa; phylum Chordata; class Mammalia; order Rodentia; family Chinchillidae; genus Chinchilla; species Chinchilla lanigera. The sequence goes on from NW_004955453.1 coordinate 11,732,167, forward strand.
TGTGAAGTCTCTGAGGAGGATCACTGATGCTGAAAGGAGCTTGATCTTCCCGGGGGAGGCTAAGTTAGCAAGTGTGCGGAAAGACATCCATGCGAAATTACAGAAGCTCTGGATTGGAGTGTCCACAGGGGCCCAGGCTTCTCGGCAAAACCCAAGCAGATGCTTTACACAAAGAAGATGCACCCATTCACAGGACAATCATTTCTCAATGCCTCAATAACTCATTGCCTTCCACTTCCTTACTCTGAATATTTGCAGATTCCTCAAAGGTATGGTTTGTTCTTTAAAAAGTCATGGCTTGTCTTTCATCTATAGCACCCTCCTTGACAAGCTCTGGCACATTTTAAAATAAGCCGTTGATGGCCCTGTTCAAAAAGAGCGCAGATGGACAGAGAAATACAACCTCATGTAGTTGTGGTACAGAAGAGAAAAACAAAGCAGAGTAAAAACAATACAACCAGCTAATACTTGCTATATTCTTGCTATTTTCTAGGCACCCTTTGAAATGGTTACTAGAATTATCTCCACTTGCCAGAGAAGGAAATTGAGGCCCAGAGAAGTGAAGTCATTTGCCAAGATCATATAGTAGCACAGTGGGAGAACTAGGATTCTAGGGATGTTTTATTTCAGACCTGAGCACTTAATTAGTTGTGCACAAGTTAGGCCAATGGCTATATAGGCCAGTGTCTGCTGAAGGAGGCCGCATCAGGACTTGCAAGGAGACACACAATTTACCAACATGTGATTTTTGGTAGATGCTTTTCCTTTTTGAACTCTGATTTCTTCTATAAAGTGGAGTTGATGATACCTCCAGTACTGACTCATGAGAATCCACACACAGCCTATACAGAGTATAGGAAGCATCCAGTCTGTGCTTGGCATACAGACAAGTCAGGGATTTATTTCTTCTGATGGCCAGCCTTGTATACAAGAAACATGACAGGCAGTAACTACAGACTGTGGACTCTGACCCCAGGCTCATCCAGAGGCTTGCTTGATGGGGGAATGGACTGGAACCAGAGCTCACCTGCTGTAGCAGTAGACCCTATAAGTCCTGCTGTGCTCCTGGACCAGCTGTCTAATTGCTACTGTAGACCCCATAGCTGAGATGGCTCTTTTTCAGGTCACTCCACCTTGATTATTGTATATTTAGAAGATTCCATGTCATAACTGCAAGAATGAGCTAGGCTAAGGCACAGTACCTGACCTGTTAGTGTTTTCCTTTCATTACTGCTACTTTTCTGCCTTTACCTTTGTTTCTTTCTTTTTTTTTTTTTTTGGTTTTTCTCCGGTACCAGGAACCGAATTCACAACCTTGCGCTTGCCAGGCAGGCGCTTTTGCTGCTGAGCTAAATCCGCAGCCCTGCCTTTACCTTTGTCAGTTCCCTTCTTTAGACTTTTATAAAACACAGGAATTGGGGACTTAGTGATACACATGAATGAAACCTTAGTTATCTCCCTCTCTGAATGCAGAATAACTCTTGCCATCTAGTTTATATTGCTCCAGCAACACACATCTTTCTTTTGTTCCCTAATCACTCCAAATTCTTTCCTCCTTGTCATCCATGCTTGCTTTTATTTTTTGTATGATGGTTTTTTTCTTTATGTTCTCCTGGATTCTTCCATTCTTGTTGTGATTTGGATAGAAAACGTCTCCCAAAATCTCCTATGCTCACAGGCAGGGCTTCAGAAAGGTGATCGGATTACGAGGGGACTATACTCATAAGTTCATATTTGAATGTGTCACTAGGAGGAGGAGCCTGGTTGGAGGAGGTGTAGCAGTGTTTGAGCACCTTCAGAGGCTCTCTGTCTGCCTGTCCGTCTGTCTCTCTGACCTTCCCTCTATCTCTGTTTCCTGGATGCCATGACTGAACACTTTTCCTCTGCCTTGCCCTTATACCATGCCGTTTCTGCCTTGGATCTAGCCAGCCATAGGTAGACTCTGCCCGCTGAAACCGTGAGCCCAAATAGACCTCTCCTACTTTACGTTATAGGTATCAGGAACTTTGTCCCTGCTACAGGAAAATGATTAATACAGCCCTATCAATCTTACCGTGATGTTTTCCTGACAGATTGATGTATGGAGCCAACAAACTTATCTTAATATTTCCTAACAATTCACCTCCCTTTTCACTGCCTTTCTTATTATTATCTAAAATTACCTTGTAGTATATACTTGATGAACAGGGATCATGTTTGTTTTTTAATGATCCTAAAAGCCTGGAGCCATGTTTGGTATTGATATTTGTTGAATGAATGAATGAATGAATGAATTGGTTCACCTAAACATTAGTTATTTAACTTCTCCCACTAGAATTAAGTTCCCGAGTAGCAGAGTCTTATCTGTTTGCTGTTGTCTCCCAGTGCTTTTTATAATATGCACACAAAATCAAATTATAATTAATATTTGCAATGAATAAGCTGAACTAGGACTTCAATGCCTAGTAGACTTGTCACTCACACTATCAGGGTCCAGGAAGAAAGCGCAAATGGGCACCCACATACTATATGACTGAATATTTATAAGTCAAGCCAACATGCGGTACAATATGTTGTATTCTCCTATCTTTTTTTTTTTTTGTTTTTTTTTTCCTGTACCAGGAAGCGAACTTATGGCCTTGCGCTTGCCAGGCAGGCACTGTGCTGCTAAGCTATATCCCCAGCCCCATATTCTTCTATCTTGACCGATAATCTTTTGTAGTAATCTAGGAAAACTAAGTTTTGCACAGTACACTCATCTGAGTTCTACAATTACATGTTGGCTCGTGTAGCATAGGAAAATTTGACCCTGGTCCCTATCCATGCTTGCACCCCATATCCTTCATATCCTTCTCCTCCTGCCCTCTGCTCCATTTCATGCCTTGAGGAATCTAACTGAATACATACTTAGACATTTCAGTGTCTATATATTCTCTGTCCCTCTCTTTCTCTCCCTCTAGATTGAACCCAAAGCCTTTTCAGTGAGCTACATTACTATCCCCCTTTTTATTTTTTTATTTTGAGACAGAGTGTTGCCCAGGCTGCAGTAGAATTTGCAACCCTCCTGCCTCAGCCTTCCAGGGTGGTGGAATTATGGCCTGTGCCAACATATCTGCCTTTATATCATCTCTTGCAGACAGCTGTCCCACGGATATTCCTCAAGTTAGAAGTTTTACCAAAGAACTAGGGACCCAAGTCACAAGCCTGGTCCAGGTCTTGGAAGTGGGCTTGGGGCTGTGTTTAAGCAACAAACTCCCAGTTCACTGGAGCGGGTCTGCAGATAGTAGTTCTAAGCTCTGAGTGGATGCTGTGCTTTCACTCCCTGGATTTCCCGTCTGAGTGGAGGAGCATAGCTGGAAGAGGGGCAGAATAAGGATGTCTGACTTTATGATTTAGTCATGGGGCAGAAATATAGGTGAGGGTGGGGGATTAATGGCTCAGAATTTGAGCAGGTACAGAGGCTGGGAGGTGGAAAGAAGAGAGGTTATCTGGGATGGACAGGTGATTAATTATACTGCCATACCTGTCTTCTAGTGTGTTTATGATCCTATCTACTGTCAGAAGACAAATGGCAAGAGAACATGATCTCCAAATGTAGATAGAGGAGAGAGGGCAGGTTCTGAGCTGAAAGATGATAGGCTCTTTCCCAGGCATGGTTCCATTAACGTTATCCAAGTCATACCAGATAGGTGAGTAATGCTGGTGAATCACCTTAGCTTACTTCTCAGTAAAGAAAATTTGATGTCAAAAGTTTCTCTGAATGGTATTTATGTGAGAGAAAATCATAAGCAGATGTAAAGAATAACATGTACTGTTGGTATAAAACTGAGAACAAATACCCACAATGTGATTTTGGAGGTTGCTTCTATTTATCAGTTTATTTAGAAGATTTAGTACGAGCATAAACCCAGCATCTTAATTCAGTTTACTAGGTTTGGTTTCCTGAGAACCTCCCAAGTGCAGACACATTCTGGTCATAGAGGCCCAAAAAGGAGTTACTCAGGATTATACCCAGCAAGGAAAATGGAGATTTTAAGATGAGTTAAGAATTGTCACATGCTTTGGTAGATTCATGCCTGCATCCTTTGCTAATTATTATTTTATAAATAAAATCTCGAAAACATTTTACTTTACCTTCTGAAAATCTTTAGCTATAAAAGAATAAGGTGGGAGGTTTAGTTAAAAGAAATAATTTAACTTTTAAAATAAAAATTCCACCAAGGCAAATATTGAGTCTCTTTCATTTCTATTAATTTGACTTAAAGGGTCTTAAAAAGTGCATTAAGGTTCCAAAATGTTTCATTGTAATGGTAATTTATGTTTCTTTCCCCCTTTAACCTCTGTCTTTCAGGCTTTCTTTTCACCCTTTATTTTCATTTTAGCTCATAGCAGAGTTACAAGCCATCACCTTTCTTAGTAACAAGGCTTATGATAGTCAATAATTATGTGATTTTTAAAAATGATAAGTTCTCCTAATTGCTTTAGCTAATAAAATGGCATTGAACTGATAAGCCTGCATAATGCTACTTAATTGCTTTTGCTAAAGATAGAGTTGGCTGACATTAGCTATAGTCTTTTAACTTTGAAGAAGCAATGCAAAATGTTAAGAAAAATGACTACAAATCTTTGGGGAAAATGGTGCTTGAATTTTCTACTTATTAGTAGGAAAAATATAAAAGAGTCTTAGACACAAGTCAGTTGTAAGAGCTCATACTTTCACAAAAGTTAATCTTTTCCAAAAGACAATAAAAACCAACAATAGAAAGAAACATATATAAATGAGATATGATCAGTATTTTTAAAAATCTTTTTTTTCTTTAAAGTACACCAGCAAGAAAGGGAAAATATAATCCACAAAAAGAAAACTTTGTTGAATCATATATCTGATAGTGGACTTGCATGTAGAATATATAAAAAATGTTTATAACTCAACAACAAAAAGAATCAAATTTTAAAATTGGGCAAAGGATTTGAACAGACATTTCTCCAAAGAAGAGGTATAGTTGGCTTTTTAGTGCATGAAAAATTGTCCAACATCCTTAGCCACTAAAGAAATACAAACAGAAGCAAAATGAGATCCACCTCATCCCCACAGGAACTGCCTGAACACAAAAGACAAATAGTAACAGGTGTTGATAAGATTTAGAAAGATTGGAACCTGAATTCAGCGCTGATGGAAATGTGAGATGGAGCAGCTGCCCTGGGAAGCAGTTTGGCATTTCCTCAAATGATTAAACATGGAGTCAACTAGTCCACTCCCAGGTATATAACCAAGAGAAATGAAAACATATATTCCTGCAAATGTTCACAGCAGGACTATTCATATAACCAAAAAATGCAAACAACCGAACTGTCCATCAGCTGATGAATGGATGGATAAATAAAAGTGATGTAACCATACAGTGGATAATAAAAGGTAATAAGAAGGAATAACGTTCTTCTATATATGACAACTCAGATGAATCTTGACATGTTGCTAAGTGAAAGAAGCCAGTAAAAAGGGCCAAAAATGATATAATTCCATTTATATATAACAAGAGCAGGTGTATTCATAAAGACTTCTGAGTCAAGTAGATTGGTGGGTAGGAAGAAACGGGCAATAACTACCAGTAGCATGGAGTTTCCCTAAGGATGATGAAAATGTTACAGACAGATAGTGGTGGCAGTCGAATAACTGTGAATAACAGTAAAAACCTACTGAATTCTAAACTTAAATGGAAAAATTGTATGTTGTATGAAGTATATCTCAAAAATTGATATAAAATAAGAAAATAGTCTTCTATTAAAATTTCATGAACTTTACTCCTGTGTTTTAGAGTCTCCTTGGATCTTCTGAAGGTTCCAAATGCTCTTTTAACTAGACAGCATAAAGGAGACAGGTTTATTATTTCTGTTATATTATACATATTTATTTTCATCCTTTGCTTTCTCCTCTCTAGTAAAATTTAACCAATTCTATTTTAACTACTTTATTTTATGATAAGCTCCATAGAGTAATCATAGTGTTAAGATGATACCTTTTTTATGCACCTGAGTATTTAATGCAAGTGTTTAATCTGGTTTTAGAAGTTCTGGAAAGAATTTCAACTTGTTCACCTGAATTCTACCCATTTACTCTGCTATTCTATTCCAGCAGCCATTATCTTTTCCTTTCCTTCCTTTCTCCTTCCCTTCTTCCCTTCCTTCCTCCTTCCCTCCTTCCCTCCTTCCCTCCCTGCCTCCACATACCCATACTCCTCATTTCTTTTTTGTTCTCTAGGATTTCACAAACAAAAATTCTCAATTCTTTCAAATCTATGACAGAACTGCATTTCTCTAAACCATTTGATTCAGTCTTCCCTCCTTCCTTCCTTCCTTCCTCTCTTCCTTCCTTCCTTCCTTCTTTCCTTCCTTTCTTCTTAAGTGTTGATAAGCAATGGGAATGGAACCTAGGACTTTTGCACTGACTTACATCCCTGGCCCTTTCTATATTTTATTTGCGATAGTGTCTTACCAAGTTACTAATTTCCCAGGTTGGGCTCAAACTTTAGATCATCCTACTTCATCATCCCAGAATGCTGGATTACGGGTTGTGGCTGCGTGCCTGGTTCACTGTCTTCCTTGTGTATGCAAAAGCCTCCTATAAGGCCCTACCCACATCTTTGACTTTGTTCTAACTTACTATTTACACTGAAGGCAGATTTTCCTTCAAATGCAAGGAGAATCATTTCATTTCCCAGAGATAAAACAGCTGAATACCTCTTAATCATTCTTAAAGAAGAGAGTCTCTGGGTGCCCACCGGGCTTGTGGGGTGAGACTTGCCTGCTTTTCTAGTCTCATCAGCTCACACTACCTTCCTCTTTGCGTTGCTTTCAGCAATCTGTGCCTCTGCTACGGAACCCTGTGAACCTCTCTCTCCTCTGCCATTCTGTTCCTCAGTCCCCACTCCAGGCTGCCCAATCCCGTACCACATCTCAGTACCATGTAGGCTTGGTTCCATGGCACTGTGCCCCTTTCTGCCCTGATCTTTACTTTAGATTGTAATTACACATTTATTACTGAGTGGAGAGCAAGAGGTATAAGCCAGAGATGCAGCTCCACCCCAGGACCACACTGCTTTCCACTCTGCCCAAGTGCATCCAAAACAACAGGAATAGAGATGGAAGAAGTTTTCTCAAAAGACATGATCTTTTGACAGAGTTCAGGAGGCGACCATGGAAGTCAGCGCATGGACCACAGCACAGCGGCACAGAAAAGAGTGTTTCTAGGCAAAAGTAAGGGTAGCACGCAGCTGCCATCTGGACACTGGGCTGGGATGAGTGCTGCAGGAGGAGAACCCAGCAGGCCTGCAGCTGAAAGTGAGGCAGGCTCATATTCCAGCATTCATTACCGTCTCCATTTTTCTAGGGACTTCGAATGCTAGAAAGTCACAGAGGGTTTCCATCACAGCAATGACTGGAATAAGCCCTTGTGTAGAAAACTGACCTTGGGAGAAGGGGAGAGGACAGATCAAAGGGAAAGAACTCCAAAGCAAGGGACTGGACCCCCAAGGAGGGCATTTCAGAGCCAGCAGGCCCCAGCGCGCGGCTTGTTTGCAGCCACAGGAGGCAAGGTAAAGCGAGGCTGACTGCTCAGAAGCCACGTGAACCCAGGGTCTGAGAGCACACTTGACCTCTGGGCCAGTACCCAGGTGCCTCTTGGTCACTGTAAGGACTAAAGGAGGGAACGTTTCTCCACTGTTGTTAGGTTTTGAGAAACGTCTATGATGCTTCTTAAAAGGGTTATATTCATGGACAAGGGTTAATTATGCAACTTACCTCCCTGTTTTACAACGTGTCTCTTTCCAGACCTAGTAAAACAAAGTGACAGAATTAATCACAACGGACCCCTTACAAAGGGTCTTTTGCAAGGTGCCTTGTTGGTGGTCATTATAATGGTGATCTACGTGTGTGTGTACATTCATATATGTCTAGAATCAGCTTCAGAGTCTCAAATCATAAAACACGAAATGGTTTTCCTATGGATAGAAATAATTAAGCAATATCAGGTATATTAGATGATAATTTTCCCTTTAAAAACCATGGGACCCAGTTCTACTTCTTTTGGGTACCTTCTGAGAGAGTTAAGAGATCAGACTATGGCAATACATGTGTGCCCATGTTCCCAGCAGCATGACTACTCATAGTAGCAACATTTAAGATGTCCTATAGCCCCATCAACTGATGAGTGGATAGACAGAAGATGGTATTATATACCATGGAACACTATTCAGCCATAAAGAAGGATGAATTTTAGTCATTGGTAGGAAAAGGGACACACTTTGAGAACACGATGCTAAGTATAATAAATCATACATGGAAAGTTAACTATCACGTGATTTTTCAAGATGCCCCTAAGATAAGTAATTTTAAAGAGCAAAATAAATGATAAGTGACTGGAAACAGAGAGGTAGACTTGTTTAGTAAGTGTTAGGTATATTTGCAGTAGTAGTATCAGATCAACTCAATATAATAATAAACACTGAAGCACTTGTTAAATATTTTTTGAATAAAATAGGAAACAGCAATCTTCAAATGTGTTGATGTTCCTCATAGGGGGACATTTGTCAATGTGGAAAACTTTTGATTATAGTACGAGAAGGCCAAGAGGCTATGACAGGAGGGCCAGTGGAGGCTGGGGGTGCTTCTCAATATCCTACAGTTCACAGAATAGCCTCCAACAGCAGAGGATTATCCTGCCCTGTATGTAAATAGGGCCAAAGCTGGGGAACTCTGCAGTGAAGGTATGGGGTCACTTATAGCAGGTTCTATAGGGGTCCAGAAATACAAAAATATATAACTGCAGCTAAAATTAAGATATTTTTCTTTACTTGATTAGTATTACAGGTTACCAGCCCATTACCTCATTTAGACATAGATACCTAGACATTTCTTGCGGGTAACTACCAGTTGAGGTATTGTTTACAGGACACACAAAAGCCTTATCGAGTTGCTTCATGGGTATGAATTGTGCTCCTCAGCCATTCTGGTGAATTCTTCCCTGTAGAGTGAAAATTTTAAATTAAGTTACTGAGAACAGAAGGTTTATCTGACACTGTGCTACTTGTATTTGTTATGATTTACCTAACTTCTCACTTCCAGTAGGGTCAAACAAGAGAGGAAACTTATTTATTTTTCCCTTTTTTTTTTTCTTGACTAGGCTAAATCACAGAAAAAATAGATTGTGTTTCTTTAAGTGTGAACCAAAGACTTTTTGGTCAGAGTCACCCAGAAAGCTTGTGTCAGGAATGTTCTTGTGACCACTTGCCACTCTTTGGGGGTTAGGCCAAGGAGTATGTATTTTCCAATAGATTACAAATGATTTGCAGCATTTAATATTTGAGGTTCACTGGAGTATGATATGTAAGAGCTGTCAAAGTGTAGCAGGCAGAATTGTGGTCCTGTGGTTTTATTTTTTTTGGACTAGACATTCTGTGAACCTGGATTAGAATGAATAGATCCCCAGAGCCTTTGGTTTAGCAATTTCTTTTATTTTTGCCCTGAAAAGGCCTTCAAAATATTCTGTACCTAAAGATATAGTTCCATTTTTAATAAAAGAACCCGCTGTTTGAGCCCTTGGTAAAGCTATTAGAATGGAACAGCTGTGGACAAAGGCAAGTTGATTCTATATTTAGAATGTTCTGTGGGACTGAATCTATGACAAATCCATTCTTATTCCTCTTAGAAATGCCTGGGTTTGTAAAGCAGAGGGCATCTTAAAATATTCTAACTCTTCAAGCTGGGTAAAGTTTACAGTTATTTATGTGTCCCTTAGGAAAGAGGGTGCATCTAAAACCCCATTTCTCTTCCTTCTTCTCACATCAATTCTTTAGTTAAAATAACATCACACCTTGAGTTCTTATTTTATGAGTTGGTACACTTTTTCAAGTGCCAGGGTAAAGTCTACGGATGCTAATTGGTAATAGGAATTACATGTTTTGAGAAAAGAAGGGGAGGAGGGAAGCAAATTAATTCAAATCTAATTTGCATTCCTTTGCCAAGTTTGAATTGGGACCAATTTGCAAACTGAATTATCTCTCTAGCCTTGATCGAGTTTATAATAGTGCTGAAAGTTTCTTAACTCATGGCAGTGCCTTTTTAATAAAGACACATTCACAGCTGCAGTCTTGGTGCCTTGTAACATATTGCTAATAATGAGGCTAATAAGATTTTAAAGTTAATTAAAAGGAAGGGAAAACCCATAAAGTCTGATATGGCTCAAACTGGTTAGTGTGTAACAGGATGACCAAGCAAAACTGAGGAGAGAGGAGCACAAAATTTGCTCATTAGTGATTTAGTAATGATGATTCTGTATTTTTTGTAAACTTACCATTTTTGTATTTCTCTTATTTATTTATTTTTATTAGTACATGTTTCAATATATTATGTTTACATTTCTGGTGTGGAGTTGGTATATGTACATAACATGTCTTAATTCCTTGAATAACCATTTAACAAAAAGTATTTCTTTTCTACTTCTTATTGAATTCCCTAACACAGCCAAAGAGTTAGGTATTAGGTAATTATTTTGTAGAATTGATGGTTCATGGGATTCTGGGGTGGGCTGAATATCACTTTGTAGCCCAGAGGAAACTTTTTCTCTGGCTCTCCTGGCCCAGTGGCTATGTTCACATTCGCTCTTAATATCAGAACCAACATGATGAATATTAGTGTGATTCCTGTCTGAATTTTCAAACTTTTTAAAACTTCTCCATTCCAAGCTTGCTGTCTTCAAACACACGAGAATTTCAAGAAGACCAGCATCTTCCACCCCTGTGGTAAGGTAGAACCATTCCATAGCCTAGGGAGAGCTGGAGTCTTTGAGAGGCAGGCTGCTTTCAGTATGGCACCAGGAAGTATCATAAGAAAAAGAACAAATTTCAACTGTGTACTCATTTGTAAATTATAAAATTCTTCTGTTTCTCCCATTCTTTTGATCTTCTTTGAATAGCTACAGGTCTTCAAGTGCCTCAGAAAAACATCTCACAACCTGGTGTAGCACAGTGTATAACTTGGAATCCTGAAATTCTTTTCTTTCTGGAATATTCTGGATTGTTCTTCTGAGCACTTCACTCAGACTATCCTCCTGCAGGTCATGCTAGATTCAATTCTGATAATTTGTAGCTGTGGTATCTTTCTAACTTTGTTATTCTTTCTTTGGTCACTAGTGTCACGAAAGAAGCACACTCACAACTTTCTGATGTGAATTCAAATGGGACTATGATCATTCATATTTTAAAACCCTGTCTTCATCCTCTTTCTCATCTTCATTCTGTGACTATGAAATTGTTAGTGGGGGTCAATGAAGGCATTTGTGCGACAATTCATGTCTATTTCTCATGTGTTGCACATTTATTCTGTTGCATGGTGTTAGATCCTGGTGTGGGCAGATTTTGCTGCCTTTCTTGGGACATATCAGTTATTGCTAGCTGTCTCCAATGCCCATTCTCTCTTACTATAGAAATATTTATGACATGATCTTTAATTTTAATGTGGTTTAGGAGCACTTGAAATAAAGCTTCCTCTACAGCTAAGGATTGTCCTGGAACTAAGTTCTGACCTATGTATTATAAGTAGAAGCAGGGTATTGTGCTTCTGGAAAGTGTCCTTAGAGGGACTCAGCCTTCCCTTTTTACTTTTGCTTTTCTTCCAGCTTTTATGTAAGTGCTATGGCTGGAGCTTAAGCAACCCTGTTACATAGAGGTAATCGAACACGCACTGAGGGGCCACAAGAGAAAAGGAGCCTGACCCCTGACACCGCAGGGTCAGGGCAGCTACAGACTATACACAGCCAATCTTTGGGGGGAGAAAAATAGATATTATGATTTATTTTGAGATTTTCGTTACTGCCAGACAAATTGAATATCAAGTAATTCATTAATGTTGCCCAATTCTCAAAAGTTTCTTCATAAATCCTCTCCTTAAGTTTGATATTCTTTACAGAGGCCTAAATGCCATTGTCTCAAAGCTTGTTAAGAGAACGAATGAACGAGACCTTGAGACATTATAGCACATGGGCTCAGGACTGACTAGTGGATGAATGGCTGACACAAGACCCATGTCATACACAGTGGTTCCTCCATCCACAAATGCTTTTGTTTGTGAATAACTTTGTTCACACACAAAAGTGGCAAAATTTCATGTTTTTGTGCGAACTCTATCCGGTGATGAACATGACTACAGCCATCTTTCCTGCACAAACACATATGTGACCATCTTTTCCATAATGGTAAAACGAATTAAGTTTGTGAACTAAGGCACCAGGGTACTTGCTCAATGTAGGGCTTGGTGGCATACTGAAACCTTCATTTATAACCCTGAGGCTGGAGGAAAACGGCTTCAAAAGTCATCTTGCTCCAGATCTGTTTTATGAGCACTAGCTATGAAGGGGAGGGAAGACAGCCAAAGTGGTAACATATTTTTCAATTTTTGTTAATTATGCAAGAGTTCTACTATTGGAAGATGGATTTCAGGCAGTTACTGAGTCTTGTTTCTTTTTTTTTTTTTTTTGGTTTTTCTCCAGTACCGGGAACCAAACTCACGACTTTGCGCTTGCCAGGCAGGCGCCTTGCCGCTGAGTTACTGAGTTTTGTTATTACCTGTTTTATTCAAGAGACTAGTCAAGGGTTTGTGTTGGACAATAAGATAGAAGATCTGTTTTGAAGAAGTAAAACTAATCAGTTAATGTCTTACTTTGTGTTTCTCCAAAACAGGCCCAAGGTAAGGATTCCAGATACTAATAGTTTATTTCTGAAATGAACCCAGGGAACAGAAGGAAGATGACATTTTAGTCAATTCCTGGTGCTATAACAAAAATACCATAAACCAAGTCATTTATAAATAATACAAATTTACTTCTTTCAGTTTTGGAAACTGAGAAGTCCAAGATCAAGAAGTCAGAAGGTCTGATGTCTGGGGAAGCTTCACTCTCTGCTTCCAAGATGGTGCTTGCTCTTGTGCCCTGTGAAGGAAAAAAAAAGATCTATGTCCTCACGTGGTGGAAGGAGGGCAAAAAGAACAATGGGCTTCCTTTAATCTTCTTTATAAGGTCACTGACTCTTGAAGTTGACTATGTTCCTAAAGGTCCCATCTCTTAGTGCCATTGCACTGGTGATTACATTTCAACATGGGAGCACTGGGGAAACATTCTGGCTACAGCAGAAGCAGAGGAAAGTAATCAAGAGGTCATCATTTTGGGTTGCTGGGCTCAATGATTTTAGACATTGTTGCAGAGATTCTCTGGAGTGCATCTTAAATTTTCCCCCCTAGAGTCAAAAAAGCTCTGGTATTGACCAAGCAGCTTCCATCCCTTATTGATTGAGAGTGGCTCTTAAGAGTGTTAACCCATTGGCATTTTTGATCCAACTGGTTCATAGGCTGAAAGATTCAGGTTAGACATCAGAAATCACTGGCATGTGTGAACTGTCCCAACAAATGGAAAGTGACTTTGGAGAAAGCCAATGGGTCAGGCAAAAAGTACCAATAACACCCAAAAGAGTCCACCTCTTGCACTGTCCAGATGTGCTCAGAGCCTGCATTTAGTTCACTGTGTCATTTCTGCTACGTTAAGAGACAGCTACCAACATACAACTGCATATTAAACCTTTTCTCCTGGAATGATCCTAGCATCTCCAAAGAAGAATGAACCATAGTGCTGAAGGAAAGGTTCATATTTGAAATGGAAAGTCACTTTAGTTTTAAAGGCTGGCTAGGATTCAAATAAAAGGAGAAAGCGGAGGAAATGGATGCTAGGAGTGAAGCATATCATAGGCAGACTTAGATATAAAAATATGAAGTGTGCAATCTGGGAGTTGTGAGGAAATCAAAAGTCTAGGGTGGGAAGTAAAGTGGGAAAAGTATTAAGGAATGTTTTTACAGTGCCTGTATAGTTCATACTAAGTGTTCTGACTTGATTTCCTGCCAAGATATTTCTTTCTATTTAATGGGACTAAATGTATATATAATTAAAATTTCTAGTCCCAATTTTATGGAAAATATTCCATGATCTTACAGGGGCAATTTTAAAGCAACTCTTCTCAATCTTTTACATTCTGTCTTGGTAGACATAAAACTTGATGTTAGCATGCCACACACTTTGTAGGTAGGATATTTCTCATTTCCTGCATGCTTGCTTCATCCTTTTCTCTCCAATTCAGTGATGCAAAACAGAATGCAGGTGTGTGATGATAAAGGTATCATCTCCACAACAACAGTGTATTTAGTTAAAAAGAGAATGATTTACAAGTTGTCATGTGTTAGACCCTCAGTGTGTGCGTAGTAACAAATTACTTGTGATATACTTTGGAAACTGGTCATGACGTCATAGTTCCTCTAGCAGTTGACTGATAGTGCTTTAAAGCCAGGTTTCAGGAACAAGCCACAGGTGGATGCATTGTGAGTGTCCCTCAGTGTTGATCTCAAGTGTGGAGTAGAGCTGAGGTCCCTCCACACAAAGACGAGGGGCAGCAGACTCACTTCATAGAAGCAGGAGTCAAAACCCAGGAAATTTAGTCAACTGTGTTTCTAGAATCGCTCCACCCCATGTGAAAGTTGGTGCTGAGGAGTCCCTGCCTCCTTGGAAGGGAGGGACCTGCTGTCTCAAGGCTATTCCACTAAGCCTCTTTCTCCTTAGTTTAATCTAATCAACTGTGGGCATTTAAATGTAAAATACTACTCAAGGAGAATAAAAGGAGCATCTGGTTCCTGGAGGCTCTGAAGAGCAGTTGGTGCTTGACCAGGAGTCTCAGAGCTGGAGCCCTTTAGTTAATCACTAGCTAATCTTAACAAGCACGTCTCTGATTACAATAGTCTTTGTACCTCAGTGAAGATAAGCAAGCTTGAATTTTAGTTGGAGAAACATGACAAGAGTGGTTAGGCACTTAATATTTCAGGAGAAAGTATCAGGAAGAAAACAAAGCAGGGAGGTGTGCTGTCCCCTGGAGAGGGATGGAAGGCCTTTTTGATGAGGTGATTGACAGGAGCCTGGAAAGGTTGAGGGGGAAACAGAGAAGGCATGCAGAAAAGGTTAAGAGAAGTGTATGTCACAGGTAGGGGAACATAGTGCAAAGTTCTCAGTAGAGATTGTGCTTGGCTTCTCTTTTCTTTAGAACTGGCAGGAGGGCCAGGGTGGAATAGAGAAGTGAAAAGTTAACTAGAAATTAGATTAGAGAAGTAGCCATGGGATCAAATCATGCAGTGCTTCTAGGCAAGACTAGAAATTTTTCTTTCTTTTCTTTTTCTTGTTTTTTTTTTTGTCTTTTTGATACAGGGTCTTTCTATGCAGTTCAGGCTGGCCTTGAGCTCATTTTGTAGCCCAGGTTGGTCTTGAGCTCACAACAATCCTCCTGCCTCAACCTCCTGAGTGCTGGGATTATAGGCATGTGCCACCATGTTTGGCCTGATTTTTCATATATTCTAAATGCTTGTGGGTTTTAGCAAAGGAGCGATATGATTTCAATAACTGTTTGAAAGGATCACTCAAACTGCTATAGGGAGAATATTCTAAAGTAGATGAGAATAATCCAAATGGGCTCGTTGGAATGCCACTGCAGTATGGTGGTTTAGATTAGGGTAATGGTGATAGAAGCGGGTGGATTCAAGGTGGTGGTAGAGCTGAGAGGTTTGCTGATGTAAGGTGTACTATGAAGAGAAGATTCAAGGATGGCATAAAGCTTTAGGGTGAACATCTTCATTGCTAGATCATGAACACTGCAGGAGGAGAAGTTGTAAGCATGTGAGTAGTGGCAAAATAGAGATGGTTTTAGATATGTGAACTTTGGGATGTCTACTAAACTTGCAAGTGGCGATGTGAGGCAGGTATGTTGATATGTGACTGTTGCTTGGGAGAACATTTGGCAATGAAGAATTAAATTGGGAAATTGTTCCAGATTATTTCTGAAGTGATTGCACACAGAGAAGAGTTCTAAGCTCTGCTCTGGAATGTTCCAGAGATCAAGAAAATGACAGGGATGAGCACAGCAGATAAAAATGAACATCCAGGGAGTGCAGAGAAAATGCAGTCTTGGAGACCAGTGAAGAAAGCTGATCAAGAAAGAGAAAGGGACTTTTGCAATAAGTACAGTTGAGGTGTGGAGAAAGCAAAGTCCTGGAATTTATGATCATTGGTTTTGCTCCACTGATGACTCTGAAAAAGAGTGAGTTCGGTGGATTAGGTCAGCCTGAGTAAAGAATCAAGAACAGGAACTGAGGATACAGACACAGCAGCTATAGATTGTTCTATAATAAGGGACAAAGAAATGGGAGAGGGAAAGAAGGCCATTTGTCCTCTGATCGGACTTCTGGCCTTTGTCTGTTCTCTCATGGGTTGTAAATTGTATTTGGGAGAAAGACAGTTTGACTGTTCACTATGCTATGTTAATTTGACTGCATTCAGCAACTCCCGGCGTACAGGTAAAGCACAATTCTGGCTGTCTGTGGGGTGTTTCTGGAGATGATCGGCACGTAGACCAGCACACTGAGAGGGGAAAACCCACCCCATCCCAGTGCATCATCCAATAGGCTTGTAGCCTGCGTGGGATAAAAGGGAAAGAAGGAGGAAGTTGGTAGACATTTGAAGAACTTCATTCTGTGTGAAAGGGCATACCTTTAGTTGGCCTTTGGTTTGCACATCAAACCATCAAACTGCAGTTTCTTCAGCCATCTAATACAGACTTATACCAGGGAGCTTCCAGGGAGCTTCAGGCCTTTGGCTTTGGATTATTTCTATTTCCTTGGTCTATCTTGATCTGCAGCTTTCAGCTTCATGGACTGAACAGCTACTGGATCCACTGGCCCTTCAGCGTGCAGACAGCCGTTGTGGACTCTCCCATCTCTGATCTTGTAGGCCAATTTAATAAATCCTTTTTCATGTGTGCATTATGCTCCTTTAGAGAGTGCTAACCAATATAGCCAGTATACTGTCTTACATGTATGCCACATATCCGCTGTTATGTGGGCTTTTTTGCATGCCAATTGCCACTCTTGCTCTTCAGAGTCTAGGTCAGTATCTCCGATCTCTGCATTTTGCTTTGGTGCTGCCTCAGGCAGCCTACTTGTGCCACTCACATGACACCACTGACCCACTTTGACCGTGACACTTGTTGAGCATTTGTCTCTGTCTCTCATCACCGCTATCTGCAGTTTCTCCTCCTCAGATAGTCCCTGAATTGCATGTACCAATTATTCTGTTAGG
>NW_004955453.1:11749785-11771273 GCF_000276665.1 Chinchilla lanigera
CTCTCCCCCCCCCTCTCCCCTGGGGATCAAACCATGGGCTTCATATACTGGTATGGTAGTCAAGTGCTGTACAACTGAGTGACATCCGCAGCCCAAAATAAGCTTTTCATCTCAGACTCCAGGTCTCCAGTCATGTTGTGAAGGCAGTGTGTGTGTGTGTGTGTGTGTGTGTGTGTGTGTGTGTGTGTGTTGGGAGGAATGGGAGGGGATGATAGAGTTGCACATCGGAAGGTGGCTGGATATGGGTGGAAGTGTCATCTACTTTTACCAATAGGCCAATGGATGAAGTCTCAGCTCCTTCAAGCCTGGGACCCTGTCAGGCGTGACATTTACTTGTTAGCCTTTTTCAATTTAGGGAATCAAATCAATTTAAAAATGTCAGTTAAAATGTTTGCATTCTGAGGAAAACAATTTTTGTTTCTTGTTGGGTTCATCAGAGACCTTAAGTTCTTTTTCCGATGGCTTTGTCTCTCCTTAATTTCTGAAAAGGAGAAAATGGGCATGTATTAGTAAAATGACTGTAGGCTAGATCATTTGACTTGCTTGATTTTTGATCTCTCTGTAGTTGGAAACCTGAGAAATGGAGTTCTCGAGGCAACTGTTTCAGAAGAGCTGTCATTTTCCTCTTTTCTCATTTTCTTCCCTCACAGACAGAGTTCTGGGAAGGAATTCCAAGGCTAAAGCAGAAAACAGATTTTCCCCGCTCTTCATGCTGATCAGATTCGCAGGAGTAATTTACTCTGGGAAGTAGATAGGCCTTCAAGTAAGGTCAAGTGGGTACTTTCGTAAAGGTAGCATTTTAGACCCTCTTAGGGTCACTGGCAAAACTCTTCAGAGTGGCCCTTGCTTAACTTGCTGAGCCCTGAATTTGAAGGTGGGATGTTATACTTGTTACCTTTTAACTGAGATTTATAACCTATCTCTAAGGTCTCTGCTTTGAAGTTTTTTTTTAATCATTAGCTTAAATTTTGCCCCACTTGATAGAAGTGCTCTGAGGAGTTAAGAAAACTGTAGGTTATGATCAATTAAAATTTATAGACTTTAAACAATGTTTGTAAATGGCTGTTATGTCAATTTTGATTAAACCTTTGAGGAAAGAATACAGAAAGTATCAGACTGTCCACATTCTTCTAGGATAATAGATTAAATTATGAATTCAGCTGCTCTTTGAAAGTTACATTAGTCCTATTTAGGTCCACTAGCTTCCAGAGTAGTTATTCAACTGCTCATTAAAAAATTTAAGAAATGGGCACTGTGTTTCAGAAGCAAACCAAACTATAGTTTTTGCTTTTTAGAAACACTAGTTCAACGTTTCTTTCTCTTTAACTGAATCACTTTTCCTTCTATACTTACCTTCAATTATTCTGTAATTGTCATCTTTCATATTATGAGGCAGCTATATACCTGATACGTGCAAAGGAAAGGGTAAACTTTGACCTTTGCAGTGGATTCTCCACTGGCTTAAATTTAGAAACTGGCACTGCTAAGGGGAAAATGCACGTTGAATATTTATTCTATCAAGACAAGTGTGTCAACCTAAGATAGGTGGCACTAGGTCACTGCATAGTATTTAAGAGGAAGAGCAACTTTGGGGAAGAGATGGTACGTGAGAAAGCCTGTCTGCAGGGGGTAGTCAGAGGGACATTGAAGGCAGAGTGTGGCCACAGTTGTGGATATTCCAGTCATAGCCCCTAGGAGGTCTCAGAGGACACTTGGAGGACATTTACCCAGAGAGTAAGCAGTCACCACACATTGCTCAGGAAAACAACAAAAACAGCAACAAAATGACAGTGTTAACATGTTTCTGAGGATTTACTGAGAAAAACAGCCTATTGAATGCATGATAACTAAACAGGAAAGTGCCCACTTTCAACCCAGATTTAAATAATCTTGAACCAGCCTGGCCAGTTTATAATTATACTGTGTATTGTAGTTAGATGAGTGATTTAGCAAGATTTACAAAATCTGAGTTTCAGCCCAGAGGCTTAGAGGGGAAATTTTCCAGTCTTTGGATGACTGATTTAATTTTCCTTGCTGTCTTTCATTTAAATTCAGGGTCCAGATGAAAAAAACTTATGCTTTTATTTTCTCCTTTCAGGCAAGTGATTAGTAAAGGGTGGATTGCATTTGACTTTGATATAAATCAAACCCTTTGCAAACCAGGATCATGTGACTGAGTTTATTCACTCAGTGTTTGTTTTGCTTTGTGCCTTTGTCATCTGTGTGTAGGCAGAGGATTCTGATTTACCTGACACCTCATTTTTAAGCAATATTTTTATTTTATGCCCATGATAATTTTTTTTCATCTTTTAAATATAAAGGTATTCTTTGTCATATAAGTGTGTGAATATTTTATGCTAAATGTCACCTTGAAGACAGAAAAGAAGATGGAAAACCATAATAAAATTGGATAATTGGTATAGGAGTGTGTTTAATCTAAGATTTGAAACTTTCCAGCTTCTAATGTGTCTGTGGCATAACTATTGCTCTGTGTAATTCTTCAGGGTATTCCCAGGCAGGTTATGGAGATTGATGGATAGATTAGCCAGCTTTTTTGGTGTACTTGGGTTGTGTGCAGCCATCAGTGTAAAAATGGGCAGGAACATGGAAACCACTGGCCTGGGATCTCCAAACCTTCCGTGATAAAACCAGGATGTGAAATAAAGAGGTCCTACCCACTACTGTTACAATCATCCCTATTTTCAGATTCAAAAACAGGAAGATCTTCTTCACAAATTCAATGGAAGCTAGGAGCTAACGTGACCTAAGTTTTGTTCATTCTAACTGAATCTTACTATAGCAAGACCTTGATATGAAATTTGCAAACATGGCTTTGATGCAAATTTCATTCCATGATGTGAAGCTATTTCAAAGTAATCGTGATGCAACTACATAATAACATTTAAATGTAAAACACAACTCAAAAGTGAGGTGATTAACTTATAAAAATTTAATTACATGCATTTACCCAATTGTAACAGGAAGCACATGCCAGCCTTCTATGGAATCCACTCAGTTTACCGTCTTCTTGTAAAAAGATTTGTCCAAACCATGCTTCAGAATTTTTTTTCCAATTTTTTTCTTTTTTCTGAGGGGGTACTCTATGTTTTTGGACAGAGTGAATGCATTTACCAGCCTTCTGTAAATTCTGAGAAATACCAAAAATGTTTTAAACATTGAGTCTTCCCAGTTGAAGTTTACATTCCAGTCGCTAAGACTGGACACATGCAGAAGAAATTCTTGAGATGAGTATGTGATTAGCATCTGAATTAATTCTATAAATTCTAAGAAATCAGCGGAGCAGTGGGATTGAAATGTTTGGAATAGAGTTTTCTTTTAAAGTTAGGAGTCAATGACTGGGTAAGACCTGAGCAGGAGAAAGGGAGTAGAGAAGGCAGGATGGAGGAGGGATATGGCCTTAATAGAAGTGAGAAGAAAGGAATTAGCTCAGAATTTATTAATTCAATAATTATTCTTGAGTACCTACTAGAAAAATATAGCTGTATGTGAAAGGATCTTGGCTCTCACAAAATTTACATCCCAGTGTGTTGAGATGGACAAAAAAGAAAAGACAAAAGAAGGCGGTTTCATACTGTGAATTGCAATTAAGGAAATAAATAGGTGAAATGATAGAAAAAAAGACAGGAATGTTGGTGTGGGAATATCATTACTATTTCTCAAATTTTAATGTACACATGAATTGCTCAGAATGTCTTTTAAATTGAAATTTTGGCTTCAAAAGTACTACATAAGACCAGAAAGATTACATCCCCCACGCCCCGCAAAAAAACACTAAGATATCAGTGGTCCAAGTTCATAACCACACTGTGAGTAATAAGATCACATGATCAGGGAGATCAATTTGCTGCAGGGCAGGAATTTGGGTAGGGCAACGTGGAAAGGAAAATACATAGAGAGGGTGAAGAGAAACATTTAGGTCATACTGAGGGACTCAGAATCCCGAAATGAAGAGTTAGGAGTTCAGCAATGCAGCCCATGCTGAAGATGTTAAGTATGGCAGACACGGCAGGATGGAGGAAAGTGAGGTTTACCAGCAATTCTGTTGGGGTGCACATAGAAAATGGTGCTAGTCCTGCACAGTGGGGGAAGGTAGGTTTTTGCCTGGGGAGATACGGATTGGAAGGAAGCATATCCCAGCCTCCTATGGAATCCATTCTATACGGTTAAAGAAATGGGATTACAGTGATCACAACTTGCCACAACGACCCCTGATGACAGGATGGAAGGAGTGAGAGAGCTGGGGGAAAAAACTGGAGAGAAAATTGGCAAAATTTTGTGTTTAGTTTTACATCATGAAGGGGGATGGTTTTTGAGATAGGAAATTCCACCAAGAATTCCAGAAGGCAGCTGGACATACATGACTGCATTCAAGTGAGCGTTCTGCCCACCAGTTAAAGATTTTTGAATCAGACCCTAAGAATTTAAAATGTGCAAATAAGTAGTTCTTTTGAGGGCAGGAATATGAGGAGAGCAGCGCAAATGACGCAGTATGCTTTGGGGAATATTCACAGTTGAAGGAAGGAGGAAGCAACCGACATGGGGAAGGCAGGAAGGGGCTGGTGTGAAATTTGGGAAGACCAGGAATTGTTAGGAGTAGCACATCCTAGGTGGCCACTAAATGTTGTGTGGATAGGACTTTGACTGTTGTCTCTGTACAGTACTTGTACATGGACTGGTCCTTTATTTTCACAACTTTGTATCCTCCCCTGCCAGACCACAACGTTGTGATTTTATGATGAAGCATTCTGAGAAATTCCTCCCATCTCTGTGAGGGAAGAAAGGGGAAGAAAGGAAAGTGACAAGGAAGAGGTAAAGCTTGAAAATAAAGTCATATGCAACCTGACAGAGCTAACGTGGCCCTGGAAGCACACAGTTCTCTCTGATCCCCATCACTAGATAGGTACCCATTGGGGTGGGGGTGGAGAGGAGAGCTTTCCTTTGTATTTCCTTATGTTTTATAGAAAATGAATCCTGGGGAGGCTCAATGCATTGTGAAGGATGAATACATTTATTATCAGTGATCTCAGAATGAAGGCTCAAGTTGTCCTGTCTTTCAGAATGATGTTCTTTTTATTTCAGTCAAGGTCAACAGGGACAAGAGTTAAATATGGGGGATATATGTAGCACACCTTGTCCCTGAGTCGAGGGCAGTGTTGAGTTTCTGCATTCATTGGCATTAGTCTTCAGGTTTTCTGGATTCAAGACATAAGGTGACATTTTTATGCTTACCGTATTCAGTATGTTATGAATACGGGGAAATCTAACGGATATTGTGGGCAGTTCCACATTGCATTGCTAGGTGGCAGCCTGACACTACCTTTACGTATTTAGACCTCCTCTCTGGGTCTCTAAATGGCATCTTAGTGGAAATTTTTAGACATTTTTATGAAGGAGAACTTCAAGTGGAAGCTTTACAGAAATAAGTAAATGGTAATAATGCACATTGGTAAACTGCCCTTTTTGCCAAACCAGCTTTTTAATTACAAATTACACATGCAATACGAGATAGGAAAAATTTAAGGCAACAGACAAATAAGCAAAGGAGGTGGATAGATATTTCACAGGAGAAGACCTACAGATGGCAACGACCAGATGCAAAATGCTTAACCTTTAATAAGAAGGGAAATTCAAATGAAGCGAGAATATTTTTATTACCTCTCAATTTGACAGAAGTTTCCAAAATTCTTTCCTGGAGAAAAATTAGAGATGTGCTCAAAGATTTACACACAAGCAGCTTCCTTGCTGCTTTATTTATGATGGTTGAAAGACATTAATTCTTAAAAGATGTTGTTTCATAAGATGAAATATTATGCATTCTTCATTGATAGGACTTTATATTTTAGACAGCCTCTAACAAAATTATATTAATTATTGCTTCGTAATGTAAAAATGCAGACACATAATTTATAAGACACAGAGAAGATGTGTAGTTTATCCTCACATTTACTGTGTAGACTTTGGGTCTTAAAGGTCTCAAGGAGAATTGAGACAAGACCTAAATTTCTACAACTAGGTCAAGGCGTGTCTTGATGATGAAACAAGAGAATTCTAATAGAATGGATTGCTAGTGGCTCCACAGAGCAGTGAATCCACAGGAATTTCAAGGGCTGGAAATTCAGATTACTTCCCTGAGACATTTTTCTGGAAACACAGGAGGGTGCCTGGGAATCAATACTGCACCCGGTGCTGCCTTCAGCATGGATATCTCTGGCCACTAAGAAGAAAAGAATTCAGTAAACCAGAAAGAAAGACAAATCCTTCTCTTGAATGATTACTAAAATACTACTATCTGTAAATATTTTTCTATGCTGACAAAGTATGATTGTGCTTTTAATTTCCTTCTTAGTGTATTCTTTTTTAGGCAACACATGATTTTTGTCATGAAAACAGAGTATCGTAGCTGTTTGCTTTGTCATTGGGTCTAAGTAATGATAAACAAGACTAAAGAAAAATCAATACAATTGTCTTGTCCAAGAGGTGGTTTGTTGCATTGTACTAGAAATATATGAATCCACTGCTCAATTTACTTTTTACCTAATTTATTGGTTCAATTACTCCATTGTTTTCATCATGGAAATGGCTGATAAAAATGAAGGAGTTCTTTGACAATATGTACTGACAATTTTGTAAATATAAAGCAAGAAACATATAGAGTCTAAGGTTGGTATTGAGTGCCCAGTGAATTATATTACAAATCTTAACTTTATTTTTAAATAAAACCCAGAGATGACTCTAAATTAAAAGCATCATCATAATCTAAGTAGAATCTTAGGCCTGGTGTTTCACTTCTCATACCTGCATCATGTTGAAAAGCTGACTGAAAGAGAGGTAACTTCTGTCAGGCTCTCTGCTTTTAGGAATTTTATCCTTGGGGCTGGGGATTTAGCTCAGCGGCAAAAGCGCCTGCCTGGCCAGCGCAAGGTTGTGAGTTCGGTTCCCGGTACCGGAGAAAAACCAAAAAAAAAAGAATTTTATCTTTTTATTTTTTGGTGAAGAGCATAAACTTGGCATCAAAATACCTCATTACAGAATTTTTCTAGACTCTTTGCTTTGACAAGGAAGCAAACTGTGTGACCTCTAAGTTCTTTTAAAAATCTTATCTTGATTTGGAAAACATGTTGCTAGCCATTGGAAGAGTTTTCTCTATTCAGTGAAATATTTGGCCCTATCCTATTTCTGGGCTTCCAGCCTATGGGTGAAGTCCTCCCCTTTGTATCAAGTGACAGTGCTGTTGACCTATTATAATCATTTCCATGGGGAATTATATAATATTCGATGGGGAGGGAAATAGTGGCAACTGTCCCCCTGGGTCCTCTCATTTCACAGATGAGCTTGAACATTGGAGTGGTTTTTCCAGCATAGGTCAAAGCACACTCAAATAGACTGATGAAACAATAGGTTTTATTACAATGGAACACAAAAGAAGCATGTAATAACATTCATTGTTTTTAAAATTTGCATACTTGAAATAAATGCTTCATGTGCTTGTTTGTACAACTAATGAGGTGGAAGAAAAAAGAAAACACACAGATTTCAGCAAATGCAAATTGGGGGAAATCTGGAACACTGAGGAAAATAGATGTTTGTGCTTCTTTTATAATTTTATTATGGTGCAACTTGAAGTTATCTTCCTATTGAGATTATCTTCATGTTTTATAAAGTGCTGCAGAATTTCTTTTTCGTGTTTGACTTTACCTATGTAATGCATGTGCCAAGCATTCTTGCAGCAGGAATGGTCTTGTTTACCTGTCATTCAGGCCCACATTCCACCTTTCAGAAATGTAGGAGGTGTTTGACTTCCTGGTGTCTCAGTTATTTCAGAATCTGCGAGAGCCTGCAGGGACCTCTTGCTCCAGCCCTCTCACTTTACCTGCAAGAAAACGCAAACACTCAAACCTGGGAATAAGAGTCTGTGCAAACTCACTGGCAGGTCTGCAGCAAGGATCAGGGTCTCTTGCTGCCAGAAGTGTGGTGATTTTTCTATTACATCACCTTGTCTGCCTGGCATATCCTCTTCTCAGTAATTTAATGCAAATGTTTGCCCCGATTGTCAAAGACAGAGAGAGGGTCATGTGGTGGGGGCTTGCCTTTGGGCACAGGTCATTGTCAACTTTCACACTTTCTTTTCCAGATGACTGCAACCTTACCCTCATCCATTTGTCCTTCCTTTCTTCTTCTAACAGGTGGTGACACAGCTGTTTCACCGCTCTCCCGGCATTAAGTAAGAAATAAACTCACAGAGGATTGTTAAGACGGGTAGTTCCTGGTCATCAGCCTCTCCCAGAAAAATCTGTCCTACAGGATGCAAAACTATTGCACACAAGACACAGGTAGGATCAGATGCCCTGCAATATTTGAAGTGTGTGTGTGTGTGTGTGTGTGTGTGTGTGTGTGTGTGTAGGAGCATGTGTGTTTCAAACCTTGGCTCTACAGTTTAAGCAAAATCTTTCTCTCTGTGTCTCAATTTCCTCATCTATAAGATGGGAATAATATCAGTATCTCCCCAGTAGGATTGTTGTGAGGATTTATTGGGTTAATACACATAAAACATTTAAAACAGTGGCTGGGATATAGAACACATGCACAAATCAATGAATTAGTGAATGAAGGTGCATCCAATGGAGTTTTCATCCTAAGATCAATTTGGATAACAAATGGGGAAAATATGGAATTCTCAGGGAAGGACAAGTCAAACAGGCAGTTGGAATGAGATGAACAGCACCGCTACGCTTTGTACATTCTGCTATCTGAAATAAAGTTCTAAAGACGAGCTACTTCAGATCCACAAAGTCAGAAATCGCTTACCTTTATTTGTAATAGACGAAAAATTAATTTCATATGTGAAGGTGTTTAAAATCTTACTTGCAATAAAATGCTTGATCTCAAGTGTAGAGTTCTATAAGTTTTGATTAATATCTAACCCTGTGACCAGCATCGTCACTGACTGGGCTGTGTTTGCCCTTTGTCTTGACACTGTGAATCAGCTTGATGTCAGTCCTCACTGGTCTTGCTCCATTTGAGTACTGCTCTGCCTGTCTTCATCCGGCCACTGGACTGATTCAGCCATTACATGTTCTAGGTTGCCTGACTCTGTTGTTTGAAAGCTTCCAACTGTAACAGAATAAATATAAACTTCGTAGGACCCGAAAGGCTCTGCGTGACCCAGCCTTGGCCCACTAACAGCCTCGTTCTGCACATGTCCTTTGCATTCTCGGCTCCTGCAATCCTCATCTACCTCCAGGACCCTGAACCTGCCAAGTTCTTTCTTACTTAGGCTCTGGATGGAAATACTCTCGTTCATTTCTTTTTATTCTTCAGGTTGCCAGTGTCCTCACCCCCAGGAACCTATACACGCTTTACCTTATGTGGCAAAGGGGACTTTGCAGATGTGATTAAGGATCTTGGGAGGGTGGGACAGTGCTGATGTAGCCAGATGGGTCTAGTGCCCTCACAAGAATCCTTCTAAGTGAGGGAGGGAGGTGGGGAGTCAGAATCAGAGAAGGAAATGTGAGGTTGGAAACGGCTGATGTGACTGTTGCCTTTGACCACAGATGTAGGCCAACTCTAGAAGCTGAAAAAGCCTGGAATACATTTCCCCCTAGTATATCCAAAAGACACGCACCCTACCAAGGTCTTCTTTTCAGGCCTATAAGACACATTTCAGACCTTGGGCCTCTAGAACTGTAAGGTAACAAATTAGCATTGTTAAGCCCTAAAATTTGTGGTTACTTCACACAGCAGCAATAAGAAATGAATAAATGTAGCTTCTTTTCAAAGATATCTTCCCCACTCCCCAACCATTGGAAGAGAACCCTTTGCTCCTCCCTCCACTGACTCTTGCTTCTATTCTGACCCAAAACTTGTCACTTACTTGCTTGTTTCCTCTACAGCAACCCTAACCATTTCTAATGATCTTTTACTTGTTCTTTGCTGTCCTTACTAGAATGCGTGCTTTGTGAGAACAGAGATAACATCTCACTTACCATCCTGTCTCCAGGGACTGCAAGTTTGTAACTGTGTGCTTAATAAATATTTATTAACAGTTCAGGTCTCTGTTGCCCAAAACAGTAGCTGACAGTCACATGTGGCTATTGATCATTTGTAACTTGGCTGGTCCATACTGAGATACACTTAAGTGTAAAATATTAAAGTTTGAAGTCATAGTATGATAAAAGAATGTAAAAATACCTCATTAGTCCTTCTTAGCTTGATCACATCTTGGGAGGGTGGTACTTTAGAGTTACTGAATTAAAAATATGTTATTAAAAGGAATATTAGATGTCTAAGATCATGGTCATCAATTTCTGTTACGTATTTGGTTTACATCGTCATTCTGTTGGACAGTGTCTATTTAGATTGTGGATTTCTTGAAAGCAAGCCTCAAAATTTGTTCCTTTTTGTAAGAAATGAAATGATTTGCACATAATATAGTCTCAGTAACATTTGCTATGTGAGTGCTTGCCAAATCATTTTATTAAGAGTACGTAACGGTGTACCAATATTTAAAAGTGGACCAGAAGAAATTTGTATCCAGCAATTTTTACCAATTACATATTTGTGACTAGATGGGATATTTTTCACCTAATTGATTTTCTAGTTGCCTTGAATTAGTCTATTAATATGTGTAATCAATCAGCAAGTGGAAATAGAATTAGTTGCCAAATGTTACTTAGAATGAGACATTTTGTACTATAGATTGCAATGGAATTCCACTTTTGGGGAGACAGCTTTTTCCTCAGAACACTCACTTCCTTATGAAATGCTTAGAACTGTCTCTCAGGACTTCCATTAAGCACTGTTTTTCATTTGTTGTCTGGAAGTCACTCTGAATGTCCAAGGGAGGGGAAGTACACCCGTAAGTTGGGAACTGAACTCGCTTTTAGTCTGTAGTTCTACCCTGTACCAGCTTGCTTCAATTTTCTTTAGCATTCACTGTTTTGTCTTAAAAATTTATGAGCATATTATATTTTACCCCATAAGATGTCTGCACGTTTGTTGTAGCATAAAACTATCACTCTGTAGTCCAAAATCCTAAAGTACGATAAATCCTTCATGCTTTTTCTGAGGCTACTTGTGGCCCTGATGTGCTAGTAGACTCAGGGGACTACATTCCGAGAAGAGTGAAAATAGAATGAATGTCCTGAGCATTGAATTTGGGGGAATCCTTCAAAAGCCATAATGATGAGCCGGGCAGCTCTAGAGGGAAGAGGATGATGTGTTTTCTCCTGCTGATATGAGAGTAGAGAATGGACAACAACAACAACAAATCAGCCAAAATATACAGGCCAGCCCACAGCCCATGCCTACGACCAAGATAAATAGATCAATCTTGTCTCTACCTGTCCTTCATGTCTTTCCAGCTCCAGGATGCCTTTTGAGATTGTATGTGGTATGCACACATGCATGAGCATGTTTTTCTATCCATATGCTTTTTAAAGCCACACTTGGAATCCATTTTCCTGTATAATGCTAGGTTTAAGGGAGGGGACAGTGTCATTTTGCTAGACTGTTCTCTCCCTTAGCAATGGCCCCTTGTTTACATGTATTTACAGAAATTCTGGTCCCCATCCTCCTTGTTTTGGTAACTGGCAATTCACATTCACTATGATTTAATATCCACATCAGTTCTGCAAGGTAGATTGGTTATTACTGTTTGCTAGATGAGCTTACCAAGTGTCCAAAAGGTCCTAAAGTTTGCCCTTAATTCTACCCTTCTGTAAGTGGCAGAGTCAGGACTAAATATTCTGGCCCTCAGTCATATTTCTGGTACCATCACACTTTGCTGCCTCCCCAGCAGGTGCAGAAGATATTTCAACTTGATTCTGCAGTTTCTTTTTTAATGCCTACTATGTCCCAGGGGTCACCACAGACAAAAGAACATATGAAGATGGATATGACATGTTTCGTGCTGGCTCCCAGGCCAGAAACTTTCCCTCTGTGTGACACGCTAAGCAGCATGTGAGAAGGATAGTAAACATACAGTTACATTCTTGGGGCAATTCATCGTGAGTAGCCCAGAGTTAAACATTCCTTATTTAACATTAGCAGATGGTGAATGAGGCAAAAATGTCTGCCACAGACACAAACCAAAAGCAATAAAAGGAATTGATACTTGAACAGAAAAGATGAACCGCCATTCCTGCAGGTCCTTTTCTCAAGCATTCAGTAAAATAAAAAAATCTCACTTCATAAATCAGTTGAAGCTGGACTCATTCTGCCATTCACAGGACATGAAGTTACTTGCTTAGACTGATAAATGGATGTCTTTACTGGAGCACTGTCACCAAAGCTTACATAACACACAGTGCAATCATTACTTATGTCCTAGAAAGGACTTATTTATTTGAGGTTATATTATCTTTTCATTTCTTGAAACATGTCCTCTATGTATTTGCTTTGAAAGTGAAGTAGATGCCAGTATAGAGAGAGACTTTCCCATTAGTCTAACTGAAATATAGTTTTGAAGGTGAATGGTGTGAAACAGTGTGTTGATTCTTTGCGTTTTATTGCCAGAAGTCTGAGCCAAAGGAAAAGACCCACTGCATTTTTGTAGAGTTAAGGCTATTATTTAATTATTGTTAGTCCTATACCCAGAGTATCCAGAATGCATAAGACTTAAATCTGTTAGTGCACTGCGAACTGATTCATTACGTTTTAGTTGGTAGGGCTCAGTGACGATAGACATAACTTATCTACATAGAAAAATACGTATACATATATATGTGTATATGCAAGATATTTGCATGCATGCTTTTATGTACACATAAAAGCTTATTTTAAAAATCAAGATTTTTTAAAATAATCTCCAGTTTTGCTCTGTGTATCCTATAATCTCAATTAATGCCTCTGGGGAAGAGAACTGAATTTCGGCAACAGTATGTAACCTGGTAATTGGGCAAAACTCCAAGTCATTTTTCCAGGACTCTCAAGGGTTTTGCTGAAAGTTGAAAATTAATCTATAAACCATTCATTTTTATATTTTAACATGTGCATTGTGAATATTTTTTTCCTCCTCTTCTTAGCTTGTGTCTGCTTTTAAATTGAAATTAGAGCCATAACATTTCATTGGGTAATCATTCCACTTTTGATATGCAGTCTGGGATTGCCCAACATATATCTACTTCTCAAAGTCAACAATAAATTGTCTAAATGAGCAGCAAATATCAATACCCACTTGGCTTGTAACCAAGCAGGTAGGTTTGCAACAACTTGAAGCTGGAAGAATTTTTTTGATGCCTTTGCTCATAAAATATCCTATACATTCCTGTGAAAAAGAACTATGTGTTTCTTTTCTAAATAACAAAACACAATTCTTTGGTAATATCTATACTTTTTCTTTTCTTCCCCCTCTTAAAATCATGTTATGATTTAGAAAGTCACACTTAACATTTATTTTCCCCTTTCCTTTTATTTATAATAAGGAAACTCTATTTAGAAGAGGAATATTTGTTGGTTTACAATCAAAATAGACCTCCTCATCTATTGCTCCAACCCCAAGCTCCACCTAACAAAACAGAATTGTTTAATCCAGTTTTCTCACTTTCTTTCTAAAACAACTTATCTTTTAAAAAAAGATTTCTACTTGATATGTTTGATTGGATTTCAGCAGCAATTTAAAGAGCAGCAGTAGAAGCTGCTGTTCCTTTTTTTTTTTGTAACCTGTGACATTTTCTTTGATTTCCTCCTTTTCTAGTCTTATTCCCTCTTATTTCTGTGAACTGGAATATTATTGAAACAATAATTGCAAAAAAGAGGGTCAGACACAAACCAAGATACAGGTTTTGACTTTCTTTGTATTCTACATCCTATATTATGTTTGGATTTTTCTCATTGATTTCAGTTTCAAAAGTTTATAGAATCTGATGAATTATCTTTTTCCTTCTCTTTCCAGTTCTCTTTTCCTCCCTCTCTTGCTATTTCTCTGATCCTGTGTTTTACTCTAATTATCTTACTTGTCATCATAAGCACCATAAAAAGGCCAGGTATAGACTGGCTTAAAAAAAAGACCCCAATTCAGACATCAGTGAAAAGTATTTCCTAAATAGAGGGTTAAAAGTCTCCCGAAAGTAAGACTAATATCTCCTTGTGAGGCTTAAATATTTCTGAAACTATGCTTGAAAAGAATATAGCCACACACAAAGAAAATTAAGTTTTAAATATACTTCATGAACATACAAAAAATTCACAAATTTTATAAAATCGGAGACAGTGTCAGCTGAAAATGTAACGTTTTATAACATATATGACACAATGCTTACCAATTATATGATTTTTTTATTTCACGCATTTTTAAAGACTTTTTGTGAGTCTTCATTATAAATACATTTTTTTGGGGGGGTACCAGGAATTGAACTCAGGACCTCGCACTGGCCAGGCAGGCACTGTGCCACTGAGCTACATCCCAGCCCTATAAATACAATTTTGAGAAACAGTACTTAACTCTTGTGTGCACATCAAAAGGGAAATGAAGAAAGAAGTGGCTGGGGTATTCCTAAAATCCAGACTCCACATCCAGACTCCAGCCCCGTGGAGCCACTGCTGGGTCCCAGTGATGAGGAGACTGGGCTTTTCCATGCACGCCGTCTGCTGTTCCATCAGAGCTAATGCTCCAGAAAACTAGCGATTGTTCCAGTACTGTCTGTGGGCTCTTGTTTGAAGCAGCTCACCCCTATTTGCAAGTTAAATAAATTTAGTCGACGCAATAATTGCACATATCTGGGGGATACAATACGATAATTGAATGCATGTATACAATGTACAATGGTGCAATCAGGGCAATAGCATTTCCACCTCCTCAAATACTGATCATTTCTTTGTGTTGGTGATCTTTGCACACTTCTAGTTCTTTATAATGAATTGTATGAACTCTAATCACTCTGTTGTTCTGTAGAACATGAATGCATTCCTGCTATTTTCATTATCAGATAGTTACTTATTTGTAAATGTTGATGCATGTGCTTACTTGCTTGCACCAGAAGGTGTCCACAGAATATTTCCAGATAACCACAGTTCATATTCCTTCCCCAGTGAGGGACTGTGATTACCCTGTTGGGTTATTAGGAATTCACAACTGACTTTAAGTATAAATAGTAAAGATATTACTTGCAACTAATTCCCTCTAGCTTACAGCAATTGTGAGATGAACTGTTTTTATAGTTGCAAAAATATGAGAAAATGTTAATCTCAGAATTGGTAAAAAAATGATAGACTCTTTTTGGATCCCAGATTATCACATTAGATTAATAATTGAACAAAGAGTGTTTGCTCCACTGATTACTCATTTTGGTGTTATGAGTCATTCTTGAACAACTTACACTCAAATATACATATATGCATGAATTTCACATGGTATTATGGGTCAATTGTGATGTTGTTTTAGTACACCAATTCCCAGATCCTTTTTATCTGTCTGGACTGGTTGAGCCCTGAACCAAGAATGACAAACGCTGGATTTCCCATCTAGTCCTGCTATGAGTTCCTTTCTGTCGGATTCTTTCTCTGTAGCATATATCTTCTGTTCCAATGTAGTAACTCTCTGTAGAGCCCTGCCCAGGAACCATGTATTGGTCCTATAACTGGCCATGTGCCAATGCCTAAGAGTTGTCTGTCTCTGATATGCAAAGCAAACTCCCCTTTGAATTTACCTTAATTTATCAGTGCTAATGCCTCTAGCCTACCCATGAGGGCATAGCTTCTTCGAACACATACAGTGTCCATCAAACCCTTTCTAAAAGGATTAGAAACTACCTTCTTTTATTAAGTAACAGAGTATTTTTAAAAATAAGATAATCACTTTTCATTGCATTTTTGTTCAGGTGTATTATTCCCCCCATGGTTGGTTTTCCTTTCTCATTCTTAGAAGTCTCCATTTGCTTGGATCTTATTTGCTTGAGCTTTCCCTTAAAATTCACTTAGTCTTGGGCCATGCTTCTAGAGAGCTTTTCTTCGGTGAATACAGCGTTGCTGCAATAGTTGTCTCTACAACCCCAAGGGACAGGATAGTGTCCATTAACTGTCAGTTCAGTCACTCCCAATTGTAAAACAGTTTTGCATAGCAAAAGGAATATGTAAATTGGACTCAGGTAATCTGGGTTTGAATTTTCACTCTGTCACTTGTTAGGAGAACGAACCTGCCATTTCATATAACATCTGAAAACTCTGTCCATCCCACTTATAGAGTGGAGATAATCTTCTCTTGTTGAGATAACAGGAATGCTAAGTAGGATGGCACTCATAAAGCCCTTGGCACAAAACCCATCAAATGATTGGAATAATTAAGTCACTGTTATCATGCAGCACTGAACAAGCTGGCATGGAGATCTCCTTTTAGAATTTCACTACCCTTAGACTGATTAATTTCCTGGACTTTCCTTGGGGATATCTTATGGCTGGTGGGGAAGAAAGGATTACTTTTAATAGTGTGAATGGTGCAACCATGGTATATATATATTTGAAACAGTAAAACCCTACTAAATTTTAACAATTCACTTTTTTCACTGCATGAAATTAATATTTGCTTTTATTGAGGAGGACATTTCTGAAATACTGGTTTGAGTCTCTTATCTATGTTCCTGGGCAGACAAGTTCTGCATAGGCTGTAGGTTATAATCATTGGATTCCCTCCCTTGTGTTGGATGCTCTGATTTAAGGAAGGCTTAATTTTCATTGCCTCTGTGTAATGTACAACATGCTGCTAATATGTGCCTCCTTTTTTTTTTTTTTTTTTGGTTTTTCTCTGGTACCGGGAAACGAACTCACGACCTTGCGCATGCCAGGCAGGCGCTTTTGCCGCTGAGCTAAATCCCCAGCCCCTGTGCCTCCTTTATAATCCACTGTTGCTTCAGATTCCCACCATGTGGAAAGCTTTCATTCATGGAATTGTTAAAAAAGTCAACAAGAATGGATGAATATTTATATTTTCTCACACTTTTTCCTGAAAAGCTGGGAGAAACATGTGAGGAATGAGAATCTATCTTTAAAGGATAAAACAGTGTATCAGATCTGCGAAAATGTTGGCATTTCATTTAGGAATTAACATTACATTACGGTTTCTGCTGAGCATGATTCCAGGAATTGTTTATTCCATCAGGTATTCATGACATGCACCTTTCTCCATTCTAACACATAAATACTGCAGCAATAATGTAGAGTTTATAGTACCAGGAGCTTCATTTTTTAGAACTAATTTTGCTGATATATAATTGTTGGTATAAATGTTGGCACTTCCTTAACTAAAGTTGTGATAACGAGTGTTGCTATAATGAAAACAAATGAGATTAATGGTCTTTTCCAGGTTTTTATCTGGCAGTGGCTGCGAGATTGAAATTCCTTTTGCTTAGCTTCAGAAGTGTTGTATTTTCCCCCAAGCCTAAAGGAAGTAATGTAGAATTTACCTGTTGGGTCTTTCTCAGAATACACCGTCTTGGGAGCATCAGAGTACAGCCTCATGTTAAGAAGAACTGTGTAAAAGTAAATTAGACTTAAAAGGGAGGACTTTGGCCAGGAATATAGCTCAATGGCACAGTGCCTGCCTAGCAAGAGTGAGGTCATGAGTTCGATCCCCGGTACCACAAAAAAAAAAAAAAAAGAGAGAGAGGACTTGCAAACTTAATGGGCAAAGAAAAGAACAGGCTTCTTCTTATAAAACGAATATTATTTAATATAAAAATAAATTGGTAAAAAATTAACCCCTTTTACTAAATGTGTTGTATAATGCAACCAGGATACTTCAGAGTTTTAGTGCAAAACACAAAATTATTTTAGAGGTATATCACAGCTCATCAGTCTTTTTTTTGGTAGCATCTTAAGTACTAAACTTATAGTGCACAGCTATCTTTTTTTATTTTAAAGAGAAAAAAACAACAAAATAACAACAAAGAAAAAAACAAAACACAATAAAATGATACAGGATTTCAAAACAAAATGAAGGCTTGCACTTTTCTATTACACTCTTGTTTAGTTGT
Organism: Chinchilla lanigera; assembly: GCF_000276665.1. NCBI lineage: Eukaryota > Metazoa > Chordata > Mammalia > Rodentia > Chinchillidae > Chinchilla > Chinchilla lanigera. The sequence goes on from NW_004955453.1 coordinate 11,767,770, forward strand.
AGTAGAATTTGTCTACCTCATGCTTTATTTTGCAGAATTTTAATGAAAGAATAGAAATCATAATGAAAAATTAGGATTCTTCTGTGCTAAGGAATGGTAGAGTGCCCCCTACTCCCAGTTTCTTGCAGGGCAGAGCAAGAGATTCTACATAGCATCATTATTACACTTAGAAACACTACTGTTGAGTAAATATTTGCACTCTGATCTTGCCATTCTCGGATGTCCAAGGGTATACAGAGTCTCAAAAGGTAAATAATTAAAGATTCTGGCTTCTTGGGTGGCACAAAGTAGTTCTTGATATAGGTTTGTGTATTTCACTGTCTCTTTGATAATCCATAACTGTCTTCTGTAATTATTTTCATCCTCCAGCCAAGCAAAGATAAAAGATGGAACGTGTTTCTTTTGTCTACTCCCACGGAAACCCCATTATCCTTGAAAGACCACGTGACTGCACAGAGCCCAATCTGGGCTGAGAGAAGGAGTCCGCAAGGACAAGCTGAGTGAGAGTGGAAAATGAAGTTGTTACCAGTCTGCAAACGGCAGTCCTCACTGCCTATGAATATTTGAATAAGTAACTAAAAACAGCTCCGTAAACTCTAAGCAACTGTGACAGCTGAAACTGCCTGGAAACCAAGAGTCTGTGAGGACCAGGATGAAAAGATCAGTCGTTGCCTTCTGCCTCCTGGTACTGGGGGTCTACAGGGGGACAGTATCAGATCTCTGTTGCTCAGGTATAAGTTATGGAAAACGTGATTTGTCTCTGCACCTTCAGAAGCCAAATAGCCCCCAAACCTCTTGTGTTATTTTTAACTCATTAAAATGCAATGATTTCTAACACTAGTTTCAAGGCAAGAGAATGACCATTTTTTTTTCAGGCCCTGAAATATTGATGTTGCTGTTGTTTAGGCTCATGAAACGTTGGCCCTCGTCAATCTTTCAAGACCATCTTTCTGTTTGCACCATGTGGGAAAGAGGCAAGGAGAACGAAGTCCCTAAAGCCACAGTTCTCTGAATAATTCTCTCAAAACTTTAATAAAAGGGTTACCAGAAACATGGCTTGACTTATATGAGCCCACACGGGTTATTGCTTTGCTTTTAAAGAGTCAGATAAATAGTTGGTTTTATTGAAATAGAAAATTCAGAACAGATTTTACCATATAGAGGAGTTCTAAAAATATTTGTAGAGGATAATTTCAAAAGAAAACTAAAAATGTATTCACTTTTCCTTGGCTTTCTTGAATACATAGACAATTATTGTTTTAATTATTATTTACAATTTATTGGGAAATAAAGTAGTACAAAATTTTCAAGTTGGCACCTTTAACTGGAAGGAGAAAGGTAATTATTTGGTTCCTTTAAGTATGTATAGTAAATTCTACTTAAATGCACTTAGTTTCATTCATTTTGATGAATAGTTAAATACAATGGGAGCCTTCTTATAGTCCATAAATTCCTAATAAGGAGAAAAAATGTGCAGTATGTATATCTAATGTAGAAATTGCTGTGATTCAAATCTAGAAGCTGAAATATAATCAAACTGAAAGGAATCTTGATGAGGTAACTATTCATAGGTAGATAGGTAGATAGGTAGGTAGATAGATAGATAGATAGATAGATAAGATTAGATAAACAGATGGATAGATAGATCTAGGAAACATGTAGTTTCAGGCAGAGGATTTCTTCAGAAAATCCTGGGAGACAATGGCCATAAACCTTTAATGTGAAAGTTTAAGAGTATTTTCAGTGACAGTGGGGGACCTCAATGACTGTCCCAGAGCCTCTGCAGAACTTCTGTCCTCTTCTCTGGAACTGAGCATACTATTTCCTTTTTCAGGTGAAATCACTATACTGTTTCCTTGTAGTGTCTGGTAATGCTAGCCAGACCAAAGTCTAAGACTAGTGTTAGGTAGTGACTGATTACTAATTCTGCATCAAAAATGGAACTAGGTGTGCAAAATACCGTTCTTGCAGAGGAGAGCTTGAGAGAGAAAAGGAACTAGACAGAATGAATATTGGTCACATCTATATTAGAAACAAGCCCTTGAGGTGAACAGGAGCATGGTCACTCAGGGGCAGAGTGAGGAGATAGAGATCCATTTTAACAGTAAGACTTGGTCATATCTAATGTTCACTGCAAAGTCTCCTTTAGCCCAACAATCCTACTAAACCGGATGTTGAACTGGAGGTCAAAGCTGCTGTTAGCTATGAAAGTCATTTATATGCTCTGTCTCAGAAAGTCATTTATATGCTCTGTTTTGTTCTCTCATTTATTGGGATGCATGATAATTCCAAAGGCAGTTTGGGAACAGAACAAGCACAGACTTTGGCATCAGAGGATCTGGATTTGCAGTTCTGAAGCATCACTTACCAAGCTATGTAAGCTTCCTGAACAGTCTTTGCTTAGGATGATCATGGAAAGTGCCCCTTTGGGTGGGCTGTTGGTGGACAGAAGAGGTGACCATGCAAAGTGCCTACACACCAGATTACCCTGATAAATATTCATTTTCTTCCTCACTTTACTCTAAAGTCCTTTCCTACTTTGCACTCTACCAAGTGCTAATTGAATGAAAGTTTTCCTGCAGTGCGTCTGAATAGATGTGGGATTAAGCCTAGAACTGTTGTTATCTCAGGGTACGTGAGCACAGCACTTCTGATTGTACCATTTAATATTAGTGATGCCCAGGCGATACCAAATGAGAAACCATGAGGTGAAGAGAACTGGCTGGTTGGTATCATCAAATATGACATCTTTGATACTTTTTCTTTTGTTCCTCAGACTACAGTAGAACTGCTTTGTATCACTGTGAAATATTTTAGTTTCAAAGGTCGTAACTTGGTCAAAGTTTGAAAATTAAAGTCATCTCCAAACACTTGTACTGGGGACCATGAATATTCATTAACATGTGCTCATTTGTCATTCATAAGATTGGTTTCCAAGACAAACAGAACAAAACAACGCATATGAGCAAGTGATCTTACAAGTGGCCTCAGAAGACAAGAAAAATATTCCACCAGGGGTACAACAGCCTCTAGCTAAAAGCAGTTTCCTAAAATTTTTACTTACATGTGGGCCAAAAGTCTCCCACACAGGGAAAAAGCACCTCTGTTGTAAGTCCTGTAAAATGACTGAGCTGGCATTTAGATACGTTGCGTAAAGTATACCATCACACTTGGCGTTACTATGTTTAAGGTGGTAGTCTTTCCAAGAGCAACTAACTGGAACTGGCCTACTTTTCCCTCAATACAATAAGCAAGAGTGCATACATACCGTGAAGTATGCTATTGGCGTTATGTTAAACAGAGCAGATCTATGCATACTGCTACAGGAAGACATCTACCACACTAGAACCTCCGTTCATGAATGCTTTTGTTTGCAAACACTTTAGTTCACAAACACATACACTTCACAGAATTTTATTTTGGTTTGCAAACTGCATCAGGAGAAAAACACAACTGTGACCACCTTTCCCACACAAACACAAATGTGGCCATCTTTACCAAAAT
>NW_004955453.1:11771428-11805347 GCF_000276665.1 Chinchilla lanigera
TAGAAAAATACTTGGTACAGGCTGGAGTTTAAAACAACTAATGGGTTTATTTTAAAAATCATATTTCTATTGTGGTATATTTTTTATCACAACTGGAGTATTTTTGCAGTCACAGATTTAAATTTAAATAGGAATCCAGGTCTTAAAATGGCTGGGATATCAAAAAGTTCCTTCTATACATGTTCTAAAAGCTACCTGCCTCTTCAGGTATTATACTTCAAAAATCTATGGGCCAAATGTAAAGTAGCTCTTGGTATTGAAGCCTATGAATCTAATCCTGACTCTTCCACTAGCTATTTGTGTGTTCTTAAAAGTCATTTCAACCTCCGCTTCCTCATCTATATGATGAAAAAGTTTAAAAATAAACCAATGGTTTGGACAGAGAAATTGCCTTCTAGCTCTGAGATATTGTGATCCTGTTGAAAATGAATGCGTTTTGTGATCTTCTGCAATATCACACTTTCTTCCCTAAATTACATCTTTCACTCATAACTCATAGCTCATGATTTTATCAGAGTGATGACCATGATGCCATTATACTCTGTGTAGTCTTGATAGTTTTGTTCTGAGTATCTTAAAAGTGGCTTTGTGGGCCAATAATCTCTTCCAATCTTCCTAACCTTTACATGAGGATGGTTCAGAGGTTGATTTTTCATTAGGGAAATGATATTTAAGAGTCTCTCCATGTCAGAATTGGTGGCACATACTGAAGGTGCTCCCTGCTCTTATGCATACCCCTGGGCTGCTTGCATTTGAAGCTGCCCTCATCCCACCCTTTAGAAGCCTCAGAGATGTGGTCAGTAGAGTTTGTGGAACATTGTGTCATGAACCCTCATTGATTTTATTATTTAACTGGTCCATGACATGCCTTTGGAGTGAACTGGTTGTTCAAGTGAATGCATTACAAATAAAGGCCACCACAATATGCCCAGCACCATTTAAGTTATTTTGCTTTCTCTGGCCAAAGTGAAACCGTGAATTACTCTCTTCTGAAGAACTGGATAAACATAACTTTAAGGATCACCCACAGCGCATAGAGGAATGAAGAGAACAGAAGATTCTGTGTTTGCCCTTGGAAGTTTAAATTTCTATTGCAGGAGACAGAATGGAAACAAAATAAAGCCACAAAAGTAGGACATGATGTGCCATTAAAAAAAAGCATCAAAGATAAGTGTACTGCATGAAGAACTACAAAACTATGCTCCAAGGAATTGCTGAAGTGGATTCTTGAGGGCTTTAGAGAAGCACTTTACCCAGAAACATATAAGAGAGAAGAGTCAGAGATTTTTATGGCATCTATATTACAAAGAAATTCCTATGACAGTTTTTTTAGAATGTTAGGTGAGGCCTCATTGGATTGATTTGTACCTTGTGAACTAAAATAAGGTTATCGTTTTTATATTTCCAGTAAATTACCATTAGGAACACAGACATCCGGAAACTGAAGAGATGCTTTGCTATAGCTATCATTCCCCAAGTGGAGTATACACCAGGCCAGTTATTGGGGTAAAGAAAGAAAACACTAGAGCACTGAAAACTTACTTTTCACTCTATCCTTTAGATTTTTCTATTTTAATATTTGTTCTATAGTATTCACAATATATTAGTAAGTATTACAAATACCTAATTTATAAATAAGCTTTCATGGTTGGGGCCTCCTATTTACTGCATGGTAATTCTTAAAAATGTATTTGTTAAATTCTGCTTTCTCTGTTATTGCTACAAATAGTTTAAATGATACAGGGTTGCATTAGCTAAAATATTTAGAAAGCCATGCTTTTAAAAAAATAACTTCCAATTTGATTTGTCCTATAAATAGTCATCTTTTGTGTAAGAAATCTCACAAAAAATAAATCTAACATTTTAAAATTTCTTACATATCAGTAAAATGCTTCTATCTGGAGAAGTTCATAGAAAGATCAATGATTAATAGGTAGACAGTCTTCCTTCAATTGCCTCTGGCTTCCAAGCTAGGAAGCCATCAGGGATTTTCATGTGGGTAAATAGTTCTGAAGGTAAGAAATGTCTCTTTCACTTTTATGGTTTGACTGGGATGCTTTTGGTGTTTCTGTGATTTATGGACAGTACAGTGACTTTGGTGGTGAGCTACCGAAGCTTTTCTCATCACTGTGCTGGTATGAATTCTATGGGTCCTGCTGTGTCTCAGGTGTCCAAGCCCCACATTAGGTAGAATGTGTCATTGAATGTCACTGGCTTTGTCTCCTCATTTATTCTCCATCAGATGCCCACCCTCATTCTGCAGCATGTAGGTTACTCCTATTGAATTCCCTGCTAATTATGAAAAATTTCTTGAACAATAGGATATTTGGTTTTGATCAAAGGATTCCTTACTGGCTGAATGGTTCATGGAAGGGTTGAAGATTTCTATCTTATTTCAGCAATACTTTTCCAAGAAAAAATAAGATAGTATTTGGTAAAAAAACTGTTGCAAAAAACAAAACAAAACAAAACAAAACAAAACAAAACCCTGGTATATCCTTTGGATTTGCAACATGGCTTTTTCTCTATTAAATAAAAAAACCAGAATTGTATCAGTTGGATATCCATGGTACAGAAAATTCTTAATATCTGTATTAGTAAAAGTTCTCCAGGCAAAAAGAACCAAGTGGAAGTGTGGTGTGTATGTGTGTGTGTAAGAGGGAAGGGAAAGGAGTAGGAGGAGGAGAAATATAGAGAGTAGAAGGAGGAGAAGAAAGGGAAGAGGGCTCACTGACTTAAGGAATTGGCTTATGCATTTGATCATAGAGCTATGGAGTGAAAGGCTGCAGAGAAGGCCAGAAGGCTGGAAAAGCAAGGGAGGAATCATCATTCCAGCTGGAGTGCAGATTCAGTCTGCTGGCTGGATTCCTTTTCTTCCAGAGAGGTAAGTCTTTTTTCTAGTAAATCCTTCAGCTTATTGAACAAAGTTCATCCATATTATAAAACATAATTTGATTTTGCAAAACCTGCTGACTTAAATGCTAATGTCTTCTAAAAGTACTTTCCAGAAACATCTAGAACAAAGTTGGACCAAATATCTGGGTAACATGGCCCTGATAAGTGACGTGAAACTCACCATCATAATGAAGTCTTGAGGGAACCTCTACTCTTGGACTATTCTGTGAGTTGCTACTGGACTGTGCCTGTGGTCCAAAGAGCCTTCTCTTGTAGTTCTGGTCATGACAAAGTAATTATAATTTGGTGATGTGACTTTCACAAAAACATTATGGCGATTTCCCTTATGCAGAAATCAGGAATAAACTTTGATTACATTCAAGGACATGGACTTACCACCCAGCAGATTGTTAACCAGGTCTTGTCTGAAGTGTCCAAAGGAGGAGTGTCCAATTGGATTATATGTAGGATTCCCACACTTGAGTGGAGTTAAGAAAAGGACAGCAGGTGCTGTGAAGCAGAGGAAGTCTCTGACAACTGATGGAGACCACTATGAAGCATCTTTGAGCAGGATTTAATATTAACCAATTGGCTTTCCATGTTTACTTGTGTGTTGTCTTCAGCTGTGGCCTTATCTTGTCCTTTGAGGCGTTCCAAGTTCACAGGCCAGTACAGGCCTCAGCAGGGACCCGTGACTCATAGAGGTTCACTTACTATGAGTCCGCTGCCCATCTCCAGACAAGGTGCCTAAACTTTAGACAGCTCACAAGAAAACATGGAAAGCCAATTGGTTAATATTAAATCCTGCTCAGAGCTGCTTCATAGCAGTCTCCATCACCCAGCTACCTCCCCAGTGAGGAAAGCAATCATTTTTATTTTCACAAGATCCATACTTTTCTGAAGCAATGTTTTCTTGAAAGTTTAGTCTTTTTTACATTGGAAAACACTCAACTACTGTGGGAAATTAATATTATTAAAAGTCATAGCCAACATTTATATACCAAATACCTTCAAGAGTTCAACAGTAAGATTGCATCTTCTGAGATCCCATTTCCTTTTCTTAAATTGGATGAGACTACAGATACTTATTACAAGAATTTTTTCTTTTATTTAACATTACTATAATACAATGTCCTTTCCTGCACCTCTGAATTAGCATTGCTGAGGCACCTGAAATATCAGATATTGTTCAACTTTTCCCAGGAATAAGTGGAACTTAAACCTCTGATGGTGGCAGTCACTTCTTTTGGTGTATGATGAGGAATGGAATTGTTGAACTCTTGTCCCTGCTGGGGTGCTGCCTGCCAACCCTCATCCATATATCATGCTGGGCTCATGGCCTCTGGTTCTCTAGAACTGTGGCTGAGATCCACGTTGACAGTGCCACCTAATTTAGACTGCCAAGCAGAGGAGCAACATGGGGCTGAACCCACTGCCTTTGGCCAGTTTGTCCTTTGTCCCCACACTACATTATGCACATATGTCTGATGGCTCTCTTGACCACTGTTGGGGGTGACCAAGTGAATGAAAATGCAGGTGGGGAGAATGTGTGAGGGAAACGGAGCCCCTACCAAACCAAAGTCTGCTGTCGGCCCACCACTGTTCTTGAGTTTTCTTTCTCCTTCTCTGTTCACATAAGTTTTCTATTATTAAAGAGCCTTTTTCAGCTTTATGCATCTTTTGAAACTGTCTTCTACTAACCAAAGATTTGTCTTTTCCTAGGAACACCAACTTCCCCAGTCTATTCATGTTAGATCTAATAAGTCTCAGATAATATCCTGGTGGCTTTAGTAGGACAGGATTCATAATCCTACAGCCAGGTGGGTGTGAACATTTAATTCCAGGTGCTTTAGGAGTTTCCTAATGTGTGAGATGTAGGTGTTTTAATTCTTCTGGTGTCGAAGTGCAGAACTGTCCACACACACACACACACACACACACACACACACACAGGTGGGTACATATGCATGTGCATGTGTGTCAGTATAAGCTTAGTTCTCAGAGACAGTGAAATTTAAATATATATGGAATTGATATTTTTCAAGCTATTCCATACCACAGAGCTGTCTACTAAAGTCGTCAAATGTTTAACATTACTGTATGTAGAACAGTCTAAGCTACCCTTTATTTTCAATTTCACACTGTACCCTTGGGCTTCCAAAGCCTAAGGACTGGCTGAGAGATTGAGGTTATTACTGAGCATTTGCCTGGTGGGGAACATCTCTCGGCACACACAGACTCAGCCTTGAAATTTCCCTTGTGTTAAGCTAGGCAAAATTTATTTCAAAGGAATGCATTGTCATTCCATTTTCTTGGTTAACTGAGGAAATGTAATACAAAAACACACTGCTGCCTGCTATATTAAAATATCATAATGGTGATGGTGATGGTAGTGGTGATGGTGAGACCCATGACATTTTTCTACTTGAGCAGAAAAATGTGAGGCTATTGTGAAGTAGCCACAAAATTTCATCCGTAGTAGTTCAGGTTTTCAGTGTTTCTTCACACAAGGAAGCGAGAAAAAATATTTTATGGTTAATTTCTCCTCCCCTGAGGAAAATAATTGTATTTGTTTGGTGAAATACCTGGATAAACTTCTTGGAAATGTGAGGTGAGGCACTGAGAAATATATTGGAAGGAGGGAGTAAAGAGACAGACAAACTTTCCTTTAAGTAAATAAATGAAATTGATGGGGAGAGTGGGTACTGGGCAGCAGAGAAGATATAACAGTACAGGAAGGGGAAGTGGGAAGTACTGGATCAATTGTAAAAATTTGTTTGCCAAGTTGACAATAATTATTAAAGGACTAGTTAAAAATAGAGAAGAGTAATGCACAATTTTTTTGTCCACTGAAGATTTCTCTGACTACTTCTCATCTTTCCAAGTAAGTGTTTATTTCCAAGAGCTGCCTTATATGAACAAACTGGGGTGAGTGCCCCAGAGGTTGGGAGTGTGGTAGAGACAGGCACCAGGAAAATAATACAGACACGGTCAAGAGACACAAAATGCAGAAAAAAAATTTAGTGAAAGTGAGAAATTGGCCAAAGATAACTAAAGAATAATAGAAACATCAAGATACTCTAAGTGTTACCATGGAGACTTTTGGATTTCCCATAGAATGTAAAATGGCAGTTGAGAAACATACAAATTTTAAGTGGCAGAATGCTCTAAAATAACAACACATTTGTTAAATTTTTGGAACTGAAAACAGTAGAGGAATAGTGATTTGCAAGTCAGAGTAAGTGGTTTGGAGGCAATGACATGGGTATGCATTTTGTCTTAGGTTTATTTGCTTAAACAGATAAAAGATGTACCCGGTCATTGTTTTCCAATAATTCCCATGAAATTACTATTAATTATGGAGGAAAGTAAGTGTGTTCCCTTAAGAACCTTGAATGCAGTTTCTTAACATTATAGTTACCTCACCTTCCCTGAATCTTTAAAGGAGTATTTTTAAAAATTTGAAGCATTATTAGACATTTTATATATGAACTATATAATAGATCCTTTAGTTTTTACATTAAAACTCACATGCATGGTATTTTTTAGTAAAACCAGTACTGTAAGAAAATTCTCAACCCTGCACCCAGGCCTGCTGTAGATCCTCCTTCTTGACTCTAAAAGAACATATTTTTATATAGTTATTTATTGACTATCTCTCCAGGTGGCCCATGGGAGCAGAAAATTTTTATTTTATTTATTTCCATAATAAGACCTTGAGTTTAGTGCACATTTAGTGAATCCATGAATAATCTTTGGCTTGCATATCCTGCCATTCTTAGTTTTATATCCCCAAGAATAGAAGTGAACTATGCAGAGAAGTCCTAGATAATGAGGTCTGCTGCAAAGAAATCCCAGAGTCTAGTGCACAGTACAAATTGTACTTCCTAAGCAGGTAGATCTCAAGTTGGCATCCCCTTTGTGCTGACGTGACTCACAGTAGGGCTTACAGCTTAGGGAGCTGAGTTTGATCTACAGATTGGTGCCTAATGACTGGATCTCTCTTGACTTCTCAAGGTGTCACTTCTGGTGTTCCTCTTCTAGCCTCTCCAAATGGGGATAAATTGTCTTTGTCCACTCAGGCAGCATTCAATGAGGCCTCTGTAGGACTACTCCTGGCCCAGAGACCAATCCTTGGTCCAGTCTGTAAAGGCATAGTGAAGGATTGTCTGTTTGCTTGCTTTCTCAGAAGAGAATGATAACCAGCTGCATAATTTACAAGTGCAGTCTGCCCTGGCTTTTTGAAATAGGAAAGGTAAAGCCTTCAGCTAGCAACCTTGTGTCCACAGGTAAAAGAAATGATGAATGTCATCAGATTTTACCAGTGGGAAAAAATAAAGACTGACATCAATTAGTATCCAGAAGGGACTTCAGACTTACTGTGGATTACATTAGTATGTCTTTCTTGAGCTGTATCTTCAATTGTCATTTTCATTTAATGTTCACAATTCTTATGTTGTGCTGGTATTACCTCCATTTCATGGCTGAGGAAACTATATCCTTCAAAGATCAACCCAGCAAAAGTCACACAACTATCACAGACAAAACTGACGCCCAGGACCCATATGTCTAGCTTTATTTTTCCTTCGGTTTTTTACTTCATTTTATGATAGCATTTTCATTTCTAAGAACAATGCCACAGAGTGATTGCATTAGAGTTAGTGGACTTAAATGATTTAATATTAATTTTTCTATAGATGTATTTTTATTTTTAAAACACATGAACAACTGTCCAACTTAACTGTCACAGGCATGCTTCAACTAAAAGATTTCATTTGTACTGATCTCTTTTTATTCACTAAGTATCTTGCAGAGGATATTCCAATGGCAATAGATTTGTTTTAAAAAATCCTTAGAGAGTAGCATGATTAACCCTGTCGACATTTACATATTTTTGATGTGCCATCTTTTCTTCCTTTCCAACTCCTACTATTAGAAAAAGTCGCTAAATACTCTCCAAGCTCTCCTACACTTTTAATTCTTAAGAAGGAAAGTAAAGTAAAATATAACTGAGGTACTTTTTTACCAACCATGTCAGTAACCGCATATGGATATCTTTTAACCCTGAGTAAGAAAGGCCACCTCCTCATTCAGAGAAATTTATCTGTGAGATGTAGAATAAATGGACCCAGGAAACGTCTCTGCTCTAGAGTTTTCATCTCTTCAAATAACATAAAAATGCATACTATATTCAGTGTATGCACACCATATATCTTTTTGTCTTTGTTCACTAATCTCTTCATGAGTGACTTTCCTATTGCCAGTTTGACTGCTTTTTCATTTAAAAATTATTATTTTGTTCCAAGGATGCAAGATATTGAAAGACATACCCCAGTGACATAGCCATCTTTATTTTGCTTTAGATTTACATGATCAAATTCTTTTTATTTCTGCTTGACTAGAAGGGAAATTGTAAAAATGCAGAAGATAGTGTTTCTAAATGCTAATATGTCTTCTGAAAGAGGAGCTATGAAAATGCAAAGTAATGATGATGGTGGTGATGATGTGCTTATTGCTAATGATAATATTAAAGAAGGAAGACATGTGAGATTCTTTAAACAATAAGTGAATAACCCTAGATAACACCGACAGACAAAAGAGAAAAAGCAACATTTTCTTATAAATTGCTGAACACTGAATTTTTATTTTCAGAAAGTCAAGATATCTTTTGACTTCTGAACTTATGGCTATAGGAGGTAAATTATTTCCTAGGAAATTTGTTAGAGGGTCATCATTTGAGAGAATATTTAGGTTACTCAATAAAACAACTAGCAAATAGAGTGGTTCATTTTCTTCCCTTCAGATAATTTTTGCAGATCCAAAGTCCTAGAGGCAATGTTACATAGACATGAATTCAGAGTCTGAGGGGGTGAGGAAACTATGATTTGCTGAGAATCTGTGTTACAGCTGGAATGGTTGTGTTTCCTCAAAAGTCATATGTTGGAATTGTAACCTGCAGTGTGGCTATATTTGGAGATAAATCCTCTAAAAATATAATTAAGGTTAAATGCTGCCTAGGGGTGGAACCCTGATCTGATAGGATTAGTGCCTCTATTAGCTTTTCACTGCTGTGACAAAATAGTTGGGAATCTGTAACAGAGATTGCCTGGTCCCTAGGGCCTTCCTTTGAACTATTAGTGGAAGCTGCATGACCCCCATGACTCTTGTTTTCTGCATGCCTTCAAAATCAGCACCACATGAATGATATGATCTGCTGCCAGCTTGAGCGTTCGTGGCCACATTAACCTCAAAGGGCTCAAGTAGCTGAGCGCAGTGAAATGAATCCTTAGGTGCCATATTCAAGTAGAGGGCCCAGGGGCTCTTTTCTCAAATGAAAAGTTCACACTTTTACATCCTTGGGCCTGTGATAGTTGGAGTCTTGCTGATTCCTGAGATATCCTCAAAGCATCTTTCTTCAGGTTCCAGTGCAAAGTACGTGACTTCTTTTTAATGGTGCTAATCTTTACAGCAACCTTACGTTCTTTGGTCCCAGCTTTACGTGTTCTTCTTTTTTATCATACTCTAAGTTTTTCAGTTCTTTCCTCTCCTATTTTTGTTCCTAATTCTACTGTAAATAAGAAGGGAAAAAAAGCTAGCAATTTTCATGTCATAGCATGGTGCAATGCCACCATGAAACTTCCTCTGCCAGATTAAATAGTCTACCACATTCAAACTCAGCCTCCCGCAAAGTCTCAGGGCATGGACAAAATGTAGACGAGTTCTGTGTCAGAATGTAAAACATGTGGCCCCTAGACCAGTCCTCCATAGAGTTCTAATTTCATCTGAAACTTCAATAGCACAATCTTTCCTGTTCACAATCCTATCAGCATCCTAATCTTCTGAACTCACACCAGAATCACCCACTAAACTATTTAGAATATTCTAGGCATCCTATAGCCCACATGTCCAAACCTTTCCAAACTCTTCCTATAAACCAGTTCCAGCTATATGGTCAGGGGTAGACCCACTCCTGGTGCTCATTTCTGTTTTCATCTCCTTTTTTATCACTGTAACAAAATATCTGAGAAGGTCAAACTCAAAGAGGAAACCATTTGGCTCATGGTTTCAGGGGTTTCCATTCATGGCTGGCTTTAAGACACAAACAGAGTGGAAAGGCATAGTGGAAACATGGTAGAAAGATTCCCACTGCAGGGTAGCCAGGAAGGGAGAAGGGAAGGAAATAGATAGAAAAATGGAGAGGGAGAGAGGAAATGGGAGAGAGAGAGAGAAAGGAAGAGCAGAGAGAAAAAGAGGAAGGGGAAGATGGAGGGAGGAAGTGAGATGAGAGAGAATAGAGAAGAGAGCACATGTTGCTAGGGCTTCTTCCTTCTTCCTTCTTTTCCTTTATTCCTTCTGGGTCTTTAGATGGTGCCTCCCATATTTACAGTGAGATTTTACCCCTTAGTTTGCTATTATTCGGGCCAATAACCTCTGGGGACACTTCACAGGCACAGCCAGAATTGTGTTGTAGTAATTTCCTAGGCATTTCTCAATCCAGTCATTGTGACGAAGAATATTAGCCATCAGTTTTCTCATAAGGACGCCAGATAACCTTGGCTTCCTCTTGCTGTGTACCCACAGAGGAAAGGCGGCAGCAAGAAGATGGAAGGGAGGCCTCACTAGAAACCACATCCTGTGGGAAACTTGGTTTTGGACTTTCCAGCTCCTATGCTGTGAGCAAGTAAATTTCTGTATAAAATATCTAAGCTATGATATCTTGATGCGGTGTCCTAGAAAACCACTACAGTGTTCTACTGTTAATACTTAAATAGAGCGAGATCTTCTCAAGAACTTGGAGGTTATGGTAAAAAGACTGCATTGGTTTCTCCAAGTCCAGCAATACTGAACTGAAGCATTATAATAACATCAGTAGCATAGTTATTCTAATTATTTAGCACATAATTTATGTCAGGCTCAAGCTAGACCCTTATAAGCATAAAATCTTTTAATCATTCCACGACTCTTTTAATGAGTCTCTCTTTATTTTTGTTTTTTAAAAGCTGCCATAGGGTTTTGGAGTATTCAAGTAAAGCACAAACCTACATGAGGATGAAGTAATTCAAACCTAGGTTATCTAAAATTGAACCCCAAGTGCTTAATCAGTCTTGTTCATACGGTAATTGCAGTAGATGAAATTAATATCTAAGGAAAGAATGTGGCGATCAAGAGACTGGTTCGTTAGCAATAAAGCCTAGAAAATGAAGGTTATGGACACAAAACTATCATAGTTATTCTTGTGACTGCTGCATTATTCATTCATTCTTGCTGCTGCTCATGTCGGCTCCCAAAAGTGCAAAGTTGAGAATCAGACTTAGATTTACTAATGACAAGAGCAAGCCACCTCCCATTCTGCTTTATTTACACTCATTTCTTTGCTTTCAATTACTGAGAAACCTTTTAAGGTCTGGAACTAATACAGTATTTGATTTCAATGTCTTCACAGTTGTTCCAAGCTTGCAGAAATGTTCAGTAAATAGTAAGTGCTCAATACATGCTGGTTTCATCTCATTAATCTGACCGGTCACAACGTGTGGTTTCCTGGAAGAGTTTAGAGATTACCTTGGTTACTGCTCATTGTCCTTAATGCTGCCGCTCACGGATCTGTAGCTGCACCCAGTCATGTCAGCACCAACTATACCAAATATTTTTGCTGTGTAGATAAACTTCAGGTAGGGAATAAGCAATTAAATTCTAAAGTGACTAATAAGTTCTATTTCTATGTATCATCAAAATGTCATAGACTTGCCGGGGATATAGCTCAGTGGCACAAGTGCCTGCTTGGCAAGCACAAGGTCCTGAGTTCGACTCCTGGTACAAAAAAAAAAGTCACAAACTTTAAAAAATTACAATGAATAAATTTCAGGTTATTAAAAAAGTGTGTATATGCACAAAGACCTATTTTGCCATGAAGTTTTTACCCCTGTTTTTATCAGCCTATACCTTCGAACAGAGCCTCACTCCTCATTTTTTTTCGTTTTTTTTTTTTGGTTTTTCTCCGGTACCAGGAACCGAACTCATGACCTTGAGCTTGCCAGGCAGGTGCTTTTGCCTCTGAGCTAAATCCCCAGCCCGTCATTTTTTTTCTTCCAACCAAAGCACGGTGTCCTGCAGATACTTCCTTGTTCAGACTCCCAATTTTCAAAGGTCAAATATATCTGTTTCTCTCCTTTACTAGATTTTCAAATAAATATGATCATCGCTTGATTCTTGTAAGTAACACAGATCTTTGAAGGACATGCCAGAAATGTACAAAGCTATCTCAAAAGTGGGAGATTTTTACTACGTCAAGAAAATCTGAAGATGATCTACACTCATCTTCATGAAAGTGTTGTAGTGTGGATAAGATCTACACTTACCTGAAAATATGATTCACTTTAGAGAGTTAGAGTTCATCAGACAAGGATTTGGATGAACTGAGCTTCTTGTTAGCTCTTCCTGTTTACCCTGCTGCCAACACACAGATAGAAATTTCTGGAACAAACACCTGGGTTTTCTGTTGGCTGGACTCATGGGTGGAAGAGATTGCACACTGATGCTTGGTGGAGGTTTTCTATAACAGTCATTGCTAATGCCTGTCCCATATCCCCTTGGCCCAGATCTGTGTTTCTTTGCTGCTGTGGTGGATGGTTCCTACGCTTTTTGACCATTTTCTGCTTTAAGCTCTTGTGTGTCTCTTCCTGGAAGGACAGGAGCTTCAGAGTCCTGGTGTAGGAAATTCCCTGATGAGGCTGGGAATCACTGCTCCAAGGTGGGATAATCTTGTGAGGCCAAAATACATCTCAGTGGGTCCTGAGGGATTGGGCCTGTTTCTTGCCATACAGCTCATTAACATAGGTTTCATTGGGTTTTCTCTCTAGAAGCTTAAACAATAGCGATTACATAATGCTTGATTATGCGCTTCTAAAGGAACTGTCCTAACTTGCAATGAAGGTGGCTCCTTTCCTTTTTGTCTCATAAACACACCCTCTTCTGGATTGCATGGCTTATGAGAACAATGCCCCACAGTTGTTTATTGTCTGCACCTCTACAGGTACCACAAGACTTGAAACATGATGGGCCTTTAGTGAGTGCTGCAAGTGGAAATTTATCTGTCTGCCTGTCTCTGTATTATCTATCTGCCTACCTACTACATATCAATCCAGCTTTGTTTAGTGTGCAATTCAATCATTCTTATCATATGCACAATGTAAACATCACCATCTAATCCCAGAACATTTCTATTGTTCCTAAAAGAACCTCTACGCCTCTCAATTTTTCCCTCTTTCCATTCCTTGGTGGTCAGTGATCTACCTCTGTCCCTCTTTATTTGCTTTTCCTAGACATTTACTATAAATAGAATCATAATATGATAGAGTATATAATAGAATCATATAATATGTGGCCTCTTGTGCCTGACTTCTTTCACTTAGCACATTGTTTTCAAGTTTTTTCCATGTTGTGGATGTCTTAGTGCTTATTGCTTTTGTTAGCTGAATAATATTCTTTTGTGTGGATGTACCATATTTTGTCTATTCATTCTTCAGTTGGTGGACATTTGGATTATTTCTGCTTTTTGGTTCTTTGAATAGTGCTGCTATAAACATTCTTGTTGAAGCCTATGCACCATTTTCTTTTTCATCAGCAGTATGTGAAAGTTTCAATTTCTCTACATTCTGATCATGTGTTACCATCTTCCTTTTTATTATTGCTATCTTTGTGTCATATTGAATGTTATTTGAAGGGGATGGTTTCTTGGAGAACAGCTTTCCTTTTTAACTAGCAACTTGATTTCCCTTGAGGCCATTCTCCTTCTTCTGTAATACAGAAAAGAAATTCTGTGAAGTAGCTGATAGTGTTGACTTATATAAAAGCTAGAATCATATTCATTTTCTCTGGAAATCACCTTCTCAAGCTCAGTAAGATCAGAGTTGGTTGAGCATAATGCAGTGTGCAGCTCTGACCTTATCAAGGTGAGTGGCCATGGGAAAGTCCTTTCTCCTCTCGGGACCTTAGATATCTTGTCTGTATATTGAGTAATTCATGTTAAATGACTTACTGGAACATTAGAATAAACTCTCTTAAAGCCTGGATTTAAAGTTGAATTCATGCAGCAGTAGCGCTTCCTTGAAAATGAGACTTAACCAGAAAATAATCAACCTTGAAAACTAGAGATGGAAAATTCCAGCTCCAATCTCTTTGCCTTACCTGCCACTACAGAATAACCACCGAGCAAGAGGATAGTGAAGTATAATCTTCTGCATGACACTGGTCATCAGCATGATATCTACCAATACTTATTTTCCAATTCAGTCTTATTTTCTGGTAAATGCAGTACATGTCTTGTCTTTCTCTTTTTCCTGCTTCATACTCCTTCTCTTTGTGGATTGTTCCTTATCTGTGACAACTGATTTTGATGAGGAGGTCATAACTGAAAACCCTCATTTCAACAGTACAGTTAATTGGAAACTCCTTCCTAGGCAGAGTGATCAGTTGAAAGATAAGCACATGACAAGCTGGGGATGTATCCTCAGTCCAAGCTACCCAGGAGGAGGCGATCTGCTCCCTGGGCTGCTACGCTAAATAAATGTGAATCTCATGCTGCAGGTGATTAGCATGCTCAAGATGTACATGGTGATTTTCTTAGCAATAGTGAGAGGAATGGCATTGTTTGCAGTCCGGGGTCTAGCTATTGCCTGAAACCAGATCTTCCCCTCCATTTTTAGGCTCTTTTCTTGTTCATTATTTATTTTAAGTTGAGTGTCATTCACTCTTCTGTAAATTTCTCAGGGAGATGTAACAGATATGCCTGGTCTGAATTGAGAGGGTTCCAACAATAGAAGAACAACTCAGACAAGGTTACCTTGGCAATTGAGTTTATTAGGGCTTATAGACTGGTGGGCTCTTGTATTTCTGAATACAAGACATATAGGCTCTCGTATTTCTGAAGCTAGCTATTGGTTTTATAGAGTTCTAAAGTAAACAGAAAAAAGCAGAAGCAAAAGATATGAGTTCTTGGGAAAGGTTGTATGTACCCTGTCCCCATCTCATCCTTACAGGTAACTCTGCCAGCACCGTCAAGCCACAAAGGTGGATGACCTTGCTCTGCAGTCTGCCACACAACCGCAGTAGTAGGCAAGGGCACCCTGCATCGCTGAACAGTGACCCACTGCAAAAGGGTGTTAGTCTGGCTAGAGTTCTGAGGGCTATTCTCCCTACTCTCATTTCTATTAATGAGAAGTATCCAACTATCACACACACACGCACACACACTCACACTTACTGAGTGTTTATGCTGGACACTTTGGAACAAAGAAAGGCAAGTCCATAGTCTTTTACCCAAGATTCAGAAATAAGAATAAAATAGGAAATAAAGCACAGAGCAAAAAACTCTGCTTTACAGTCACCATTTTGTATGGGAGAAAAGATGCTTTCGTTGTTTCCCCTTTACTGATCAGAGTCCTAACCAACACCTCATTTCAGAGACTACAGTTTCATAACACAGCCTTGCACACTGTTCTGGTGAAAGCCCTAAATTTCCCACACGTTAGCTGCGTGGCTTTGGAGATATTTTCTTAGTGTTCAGAACCTCGTCTTTTAACACTCGTGAAACAGGGATAATATTTAGTTCATCAGTTTTTGAAGATTAAATAAAAGCAATTCAGACAACACAGCACTAGAGATCATGGTTAAGTGTATCTATTATCTCTTTCTGCCTGGAAGCCCTCTCCAGTCTTCAAAAATCAAATTATGTCAGAATTTGCCTTTGACAAACATATTTAAGCAGAAGACAGCTTTTTCCTTTCATGAAATGGTGCAGTAAAATACTTTTATCTGTATCTTAAAATAATAACCATATATTTGGGATAATGGATTTACAAACACATTGGAACAGCATAATTTGATGGTTGGCTCAGATGTTGGCACAGTTTAGCAAAGCTAGTAAGTAGGTAGAGATTGACATTCACTACGTGTAACAAGCTCTCATACAGAATAAAGAGGACAACTACAAATTAAAACAACAGCCAAAATTTATTTATTAAACATTATCTTGCCTAAAGGTCTGGGTTTTCTGATTATGAATTTAATTAGACAAATCTCTGTGTCACACTGGTAACATAACCAATAAATCCATTGTCATTTACCCAAGGAACTGACACATAAATATAAAGTGAAAATAATACAGTAACATAAAGGGCATTCTAGTGAATTGTTCTCATAATTTTATTATTGTTTAATGGGTGCACATAACAAATTAATATCATGTTAATCACTTTGTCTTCTATTGGCCCATGACATGACTAAAAATTTCATTTGAGTTCTTAAGATCATTTATGTTGCATTTTAGTCATTCCCAAACTTAGTTACTCATAGTTATTTTTATTTTTATGACACTGACCCTAACTTTGAGAGGATCAAAATTTACTGAAACAGTAAAGAAGCAGTTGGAAATATCTGAAAATATTTCCTGAAAAATTTCCTGAAAATAGTTCATCAGTGTATATGTATAAGCTAAAGACCTATGAGGTTTGCTATGCTAGTCTAAAACAATGGCAAGTCTGTTTATAGAACAACCGTCCTATGAATCAATTATTTTCCTGATTAGATTACACTCATAAAGAAATGAATACAGTGCCCTTTAGAAAAGCAATATAGTTATGAAAAAAGCCCACCCTCTCCCTGTACATTTTAATGATTAGTAGAGCTATCTCATGGTTTGGATAGAGGCCCAGAAAATGATCCAAATGGGATTATATTTTCTTAATCTATTAGGATAATGTACAACTTGCTCCCCTACTCTACCCTACCCCATCTAACTTGGCAGGTATCGTTTGTACACCCTGAAATGGTGATGTTCCAGGCACAGACCTACATATGGTTTATCATCTGCAGACATTGTGTCTATCATAGTTTGAAATCTTGAGAAGGTATTGCTGACCAGAAGAGAATTCAAATGTTCTAGAATTTCATTATGGGCACCCAGTTAATAGGCAGTGTGACCAGCATTATGCAAACATATAAAGGTCATTGCCTTAGTTTAATAAAAGTGATTGTCGCACACATATACCTACAAACCTCAAAACCTGCAATCCCCCAAAACCCCCCAAAATAGAGAATATTGAGTTTCAAGTTCATAATAAAACATGAAAAAACCAAAGAAGATTTGGCGGAGTCATTTTTATTAAGCACTTGTTTTTAATCTGCAACTTGGGTCAGTAATCACGAGCCCCAGCGAGGAAAGGGATGCTGTTTTACAGAGACTGAGAGGCCCACAGCAGGCAACGCTTTGAACCACTCTTAGTATTCAAAAGTCAGAACTAATCACTAGGAGTCAAGAACTCTTTATCTGCTTAGGTGATTTTTCCCGGATGTGATGATGACAATAGAGAAATCCAAGTATAAGAGCAAATGTCACCAGCCATTCCAGAGAAAGAGGAAGGATGCTTTTGTCCTTCTCTTATTGCACTTAACACTTATTAGAAGGCCTTGGGCCCTGGGAGAGGATGCAGTGAGCCATTTGGGAACTTCTACTTGTTGCTTTAGTTAGATATGGTTGCTGAGAAAGCTGCGCTGGACCATCAGTGAAGGAACTCTTGCTACAGATACTCTGCTCTTATGGAACTTGGAAAGCTGTTATGACTGGCAGAGATGGTGGGAATTCCAGGAGGAAGAGATCCTACAACAAACCATGGACCATTTTAGACCCTTGTGGGTTGTTCAAGACTGGTACTTTGGGTAATTTACATAGACCATGGGGTTGTTGACTGTGTTGCAGGTTAGTTTCAAATGCTTGTACTTTGGTAAAACAAAAAATAGATGTAAGCATGTGACTGTCCAACATAACATTTACTTTTTTTTTTTGTCTGGGATTTTAAGGAATAAGAATCTAATACCTCCCTGTGTCTTCTTTTCCTTAAAAAAGTGTGTCTTTCATGATGGGCAATTAATTGTGAGTTATGCCCAAATAGAATTATATTTTGTGTTATACAACTTTTCATCTCTGTAACAAAATATCTGAGAGAATCTTATCTGAGAGATAAGATTAAACATATTAAACAAAGGACAGATTTATTTTGGTTAGTGGTTTCAGAGATTCCAGGATGTTCAAGATTTATTCTAAACCATAATATTTTGTCTGTTCATTTTTTGAATATAAAGATAGTTTCAAAGAATAGATTGGGGTATGGATGAAGAAAGCACTTTCCTTGTTTATGTTAGAGACTGCTGTGTTGTATCTCTTAAACAAGCAACTATTATCTTGCATTAAGATTTGTAAATGAATAAATTAGCTTCTCTGCAGGAGTGAGAATTTTATGTGAAGTGCTTGTGGAATGGGTCATTGAGACTGGCCTCATGGAAATATGTTAAATTTAACAAGCCTACCAAATTTAGTAAATGGAAAGTATTTGAATGGACTGAAGAAAAGTGGATTGAGATCAATTGAACTCATTAACTATTTAGTAAATATTTATGATGCAGCTACCACAGCACTGTACTGGCAATGGGTTCAAATGTATAGGAAGATAGAGTTTCTAGGTTCATGAAGGCTATCACTCACAAATTAACAAATGGATATTGAGTACATCTCATGTGCTATATTTGTCATGTTTCTTGTCACTGGTACAAAATATCTGACACCTTCTATTTAAAGGAAAAGAGGTTGATTTTGGTTCATTGTTTCAGAGGGTTCAGTCCCTGATTACATTGCTCCAAGGCAAAAATGGCGTGATGAAAGGCATGGCAGAGGAAAACTGCTCAGTGCATGGCAGCTAGGAGGCTGAGTGAGCAGAGACATATTCAGATGGTAAGAAAGAGGGAGGGCGAGGGAGAGAGAGAGAGAGATCCTCCAAAGACCGTGGCTCACTTCCTCCAACTGAGACTGAACTCTATTAAGCACATTCAGCTATGAACTCATCAATAAATTAATCCATAAATGAGCACAGGGCCCCCATTATCCCATCACCTAGGGTCCCTCATCTCTGACACATGAGATTTTGGGTGACATTTTATATCTAAACCATAACATGTGCCAAGCAATAAGAAGTTCTGGATGTCATATGCAGATGAAGAGAGAGTGTCCTAACTTCAGTGAGTTTACAATTAATGCAAGTTGGATGGAAACATTAGTTATCCTCTAGGTAGTGTGTGATTAGGGCTATCACAGAGTTATGGGCCAAAGACTGGAGTGAATGTGATTCTTTTTAACTGTTCTTTGTGCTAACCTTTTATTTTGTGGAGCTTTCCTTGGGTTTTATGAATATTGATTCTGTCAAAAAAAGAAGTATAGAATGCAATGGAAAGAACACTTTAACATTAGTTTTTGTCTTTGTTGTTGCTGTTGTTATACTTGAGATCAAATCCAAGACCTTTACACAACATGAAGTGAGCTACATCCAGAGCCCTTTTTAGTTTTTATTTCATGACAAAATCTCGCTAAGTTGCTAAATTGCCCAGGCAGAGTTTGAATTTGTAATCCAGCAGCTTCAGCCTCCAGAGTTCTGGGATTATAGTTATAGACCACCATGCCTGACTAGCTTTTGTCTTTCCTGATCAAGGCGTAACTCCCCTGTGTTCATGTAATACCTCCCTCTGACTAGGATTCTTGGGGTCTTCTTTTGACTATGAACATTCAAGTTGAGTTCACGTAATTGGTTATTGTGATGGCTTCTTGTGGGCTAGTGGTTTTAGGCTGTTGGGATCTTCTGATAGATGTTGGGAGGACCTGGTAATGTCACAGCCCTGACTCATGGCCGACCCCTACTGCTTGTGGGCTAAATCTTGTCCTAGTGTCAAGCACAATGTTATGAGTAAGTTATCTAGAAATTCCTGGAGTGTCACTAGAATAAAATTTCTAGAGTCAACTCATTCATTTATTGGACTCCTCTAGTGCAAAGAAGCAGGGTTGTATATGGTTTTGAGGTGCTATGAAACATACTGAAAGCTCCAGTGGAGCTCAAGGTTGAAAACATCCTTCCCAGTTACGTATTCTATTGGTTGTTCTGTTACACACTGTAATATTTCTGGAAATATATGTAGCCATCTAAGCCAGCTTCTTTCTAGCCCAGAAATAGCACTGTTTAAAATATTACTCTGTGAAGGGTGATTAGTGCTCTCCAATATGGGCTTGTCCTTTAGATCCTTAACCTTTAGCCAATTCCATGTTTGTCATGATTTATTTTCTGTATATGTTTTTGACCTTCTCTTGGCAGATAGATTCAACATTATTTTCTCTGAGAATGACCCTGACACTGGTTAAAGAGATACAGTTGTATTCTCTTTATGTGGTATAGAAAGCCAGAGTATTTTTTCAAAGCTGTCGTCATATATCACTGTTAGTATTTTGAGCCACTAAATTATTATTAAAAATCCAGGGACAATAATACATTTTGAGAATATCACCAGAGAAGCAAATACTGTAATGACTGACTGACATTTCGGGAATAACATTATTCAAGACATGCTAATTTCTTTACAACCCGTTTCTTTGAGTAAGTGTCTATTGCATAAATAAATTGGCTTCCAAATCATTCCTAGCATTTGCTCTTGGTGAAAGGATCACCATGTTTTAAAGAAGAAAATCAGCTGAAGTGAAATTTACTCATAATCTGTACGGTTTTGTTGCCAAAATTTTTTTTTAAAAAAATTAAAAATAGCCTACTTCATAGCTCTAATAAATGGCTTTCTTTACCAGTAAAGGGATTTAAATTTTTGTATCACATGATTGCCATTATTTTACGAGAGACACGTTGCCATTATATGCACTGAGCTGGCTTGTGCAGTGTTTCAGGAGTGGCAGTTACGATGATAGAGAGTCGGGGTAGCTGGTCCCCACTATGCTCTGACAACTCTGTCTCCATGGCCTTGAACAGGGGATTTAATTTCTCATAGTTGAAGTGAGCTTTAAAAATTTGTTTCTCTATTGTTTTTGTTGTTTAATCAAGCATGTTTGGATATATTCTATTTCTAGCAGGCTATGCTACAATGGCTAGGCAAAAATGTTAATAAATATTTCATTGATATTGTTTGCACTTTGTATAGAAAATTACTCATTTTTTCAGCCAAGAATGGGAAGTTGACCTTTCTATCTTGTGGTTTTTCAAGTCTTTTCATGTTACAGCTCAATCTGTCAAAACAAGAGGTTTCACCAGGTGTGATAGCACATAGCAGTAATCTCAGGACTCAGGAGGCTGAGGCAGGAGAATTGCTGCGTTCGAGGCCAGCATGGATTAAATAGTGAGAGTGTGCCTCAAAAATAAAACAAAACACAAAACAAAACAAATGGCTCTCAAAGTATGTATCTAATGTTCACTTTAAAAAGAAAAGAAAAAGAAAGTGGGCTTATCAATGGACTACATGTTGCTTTTTTAAATAAGCTATTAATGCGAATGATCATAAACATATTATTAATATATTGTGTACCAGACAGCATAGATTTTAGTATCATAGCAGGGCTGATAGCAATAATTTGCATTAATGTAATATGCCAAGCTCAAAAAACATTTGCAGTTTTAAAAATCTTATTTGACCCTCAAAAAATAGACTGCTATATTTTCTGTTAGATGAGAAAATTTAAGTAGAGTTGGAAGGATAGAGTCAGATCAAGAATTTCTGCCTAATGCTTCAGAATTGAGTTCCTTTTGTCTTACACAATGCTGCCTTTATAATCTTATAGGGGAGTATTATAAACTACTGTAAGTTAAGTGCTCCTGACATTATTTTAGGATGTTGCAATGGACTTGTTCTTCATACTAAAATGTCCACTTAAGATAGGGCCACTTGAAAAGGATAATATTAACATTGGAGAGATTATTGTGACAATAAAGGGCACCTAATATTTATATAGGAATGTATAATGATTTCATGGGATCATTGAAATAGTAACATGACCTGGGGTTTATTACCTTTGGATACCAGGGAGGAAATCATGCTAAAAAGCCGAAAGCTTGCCTCATGTGATTTCTGTACCGCAGCACTTGAGCTCAACCCAGATCATCCAGCTCCGAGCTCAGTGACTCCACAATATCACACTATATAGTATTGAACACTGTCTTGGTTACTTTTTTCTCGTTGTGGGGACAAAATACCTGATGCCAAAAATTAAGGAAGGAAAGGTTTATTTTGCTTACAGTTTGTGGAGGTTTCAGTCCATACTTGGCAGATTACAAGGCAGACTGACACATGGCGGAGAGCTACAGCTCATGGCTGCAGAACACAGCAAAGCAACAAGCACACATGGGGGAGGAATGGCCTCAAGCACCTTTTTCCTCTCCCTTACATATGTAAACTATCCACCCCAGGGCAGGTGGAGCTCTCACACCCATAATCAATCAAACTCTAAAAGCCTGCCCCATGGCCGCATGAGGCTTTGGGGGGACACCCAGACACCAACCATAACAAACACCATCAGGAGCCTATTTTTCACTTCCTCAGTGACTGGAACTTTTGAAAGCACAATTAATTCTTTTTACCAATAATCACTTCTTGATAGAGGGCAGAGAATACGTAAGGACCAGGCAATATGAAATACTGATTAATCACATGGACTCTGGAGTGAAACAATATTCTACTTCTTGCTAACCTGTGAAATGTTAGCAAGCTAATGGGTCCACTCATATCCTTTCTATGTCCCTCTAAGGGGAATCTCTCTTTATGGAGGGCAACCTTTCTGGTCTTCTACCCAATGTCAGTGAAATTAAGTTGACCTACTCCTGTCTCTATTTCCAATGAAACTGATTTCTCATTTAGTCACCAAAGAAAAAAATTGACAGCCAATTGTCAGTGAAGCAAATTTTTTTTTTTGTCTTTTCTTCCAGTACCAGGAATCGAACTCACGACCTTGTGTTTGCCAGGCAGGCGCTTTGCAGCTGACCAAAATCCCCAGCCCTGAAGCAAATTTTTTTTAAACATCTACATTACATTAATATCAGAAAGGATAAGGTTTCATCTGGGGAGTCTGCACCCTCCCCTGTCACTGCATATTGTGATCAGTAAGAATTAGTGAGGAAACATTAGAATGTATCAATAACAGGACTCAGGACTGAATTAGTACTGGTTAAGTACTTCTGCTAATAAATACATATCCTAATGGCTCTTTCCATTTTCTATGTTTTGGGTCATGTTTTAGTGTTATTTTTATACAACTAAAATGTTCTCATTAAACCGATACAGGAATTACTCCATCGTGGTCAAAAAAGATGGCACTCTATTCCTCCCATTGTGTGGACAGAGGAGGAGGTCTGGGATTTGCTTCCTTTTAGCATCATGACAGAACAAGATAAGAAGGAAGTCAAGATGTGGCCCAAGAGCAGAGTGGGCCTAGAAGACTGATGTCTGCCTCTGTTTGTCACTTTCTAAAGCATGACTCATATCTCTTGGCCAACAGCCAAAAGCATTTCCTTATGCAAAACACACTAGGGTGAAGGGCAGCAAGTTAATGATGACACAAGCCCAGCCTTTGTTTGGATGCATGCATATGCATGTGCAGTACATTTGAAATGTACCGGAACGCTACTTACATTCCCATGTTCACAGGGTATTTGAAAATTAAATGAGTCATCGCCTCTAAGGTATTAAATACTGTGTACCGCTGGGAACATCTTCTTGTATCATAATGATGATAACAATAAAAAGCAAATGAGCAATAGCTATTATTTAGAAATTGGGCCCCTTAGGACAGAGATTGGAAAATATAGTGCCTGGAAATGCAATAAAGAAAAGAGAGGCGAAGAGGCATTGCTGTCTGCTGTGAGTTCTGGCCCCAGTTTCTTGTGATGTCTGGGTTCTCCCCCTGATTGCTACTGTTATGCTTTGTGATTTAATGCTGGTGTGGTTTCAAGGCCTCTCATGAAAACCAGAATAATATCTCCTCCCACAAAGTGCCAGGAAGATCTGTTGAATGAGCAGAGTGCAATGGGGTCAGAGCTGGAGCCCAGTAATACAAATTGTGGCCGCTGGCATTATGAAGACTCAAAGTGCAGGACTGAAAATCAGATGCTTTCTTGGGACTGGAATCAAAGGCATTAGCCTTACTACTGACTTCCAGGACCCCTTTGGCCGGAGACTCAGGGCTTAATATCAGTGGTCTGGAGACAAATATCTTGGTCCTGGGAACCAATGCTCCTTCCCTAATGGGCCATCAATACAAAAGAATGCTTGTCACTTGGGGTCTGCAGTGCAGGTTCACTGGTAAATGCTTGTTAAGCACTCTATAAAGAGAGACATGGAGAGTATTCATGAAAATGTCCTCTCTTTCCCAAATAACTGTCCCTGTCTCCAGTCATTTGTCTTAGGTACCATAGGTCATGAGTTTCTAGTTGATTAATTTAGGTGAGAACAAAATCTATTTTTTTGTAACGTTTTCCCCCCCGCGAAAAATTGCTTTTCGGATCACCATCTGCTTGTCCGCTTCTTTGTTCTTGCTGTTCTCCAGTAGGATGTCAGCCAAGTCCAACAGGAGGGCAGAGGCTCAGAGGCAGGTAGGTGTTTGACAGCTGTCACAGAACCAGGACAAATGAAGGTGGTTTCCAGTGCCTACAGCCAACGGGTTCCCACTGGTTCAGAGTGGACAGCTCGCAGAGACAGCATGCGTCACCTTCTACTCAACATGTCCAAAAATACGTCTCCAGAAGGTTATCATTCTTGCCAAAAATCAAAGCATGTTCAGATGAAAACTCTTTTTTTCCTTCTTTTTCTCCTAAATACTACTTTGTAAATGGGGTGATTTCAGAGTTGCTGGGGAAAAAACAAATCAATTCTTCTTGGTTTTTAAAAACTAACAAGAAATGCTGAGTGCGTAAAAAGCAACGAGGCTGCGTCCACTAAATGCACCGGCTTCGGGAAAGAGGTCAGTTTCAAATTGCGTCTGACTGTTGGAGTTTACTAAAAAAATTTTTAAGTTCCATTACTGGAGACAAAATATTGCAAATGTGCATTAGCTCTTGGCTACACAGCCAGCACTCATGTACGTGGTGTAATTTTTATATATAAATGGATGCACTACAAGTCAGTGTGCTCTAATCTCAGCTGTGCCTCAGCGCTGAGCAGAAAAACCCCATTTTTCATCTATTTCCTCTCTCCCTCGGGGCTGGTATAAGCCTTGCAGCTCAGACTGGCTCTCTTCAGCACAATGGAACGATAAACTCTTCCCCAGTGACTTTCTTCTTCTAAGCAAGACTCTTCATGCGTGGCTGAGCTTTCATCCCTTTCCATCTTGGTAGTGTCTTAGGACCTAAATCTTCTTGTTCAGGTAGCCAGCATCATGTTTTGAGCTTTGCAGGGTGCCGGCTCTCCTTGATTTCTTCATTGCAGAGATCCAGTCTGGCTGGAGCACTTTTGCTGGGGTGCGTGGGCTTCCTTAAAAAGGCCTGACATGGGTCCAGGAACCTCCTCTGTGTGAGTGAGACCACAGGCTTGGATAATCACCTTCCAGAGCACTGCCTGGCTGCTTCCTGCAGTCCAAAATCCTCTCTTTCACCTTCACTGACATCATCCTTGTGGCATTCTCCTTTGCCAGAATGCTTCCTTCAAAACTGTTTCCTCTCACACTGGGTACTCCTTTCACCTACTGACCACCTTCTTCATTTTTACTGCCCAGCTCCTGAAACATGAATTTTTATACAGAATAATTCAGTTTTTTCACCTCCCATGTATACCTTCAGGCCTATGTACAGCCTCACCCCTCAAATTTCCTTGGTTTCTGGGACAATGCATTTCCCTGGTTTTCCATTTTTGGGGTGGTGGAGATCAATACTTATACTCTTTATCTTTCTTCCGTTCTCTAAATATAAGTATTCCATTCAATTAAGGAGTAGGGCATCTTGGAGATTTATTTGCCATCTACATTTAAACTAATATCTTAATTCCAGTGATTCCACATGTTACACCCTTATCCCATCCTTTCTCAGAGCTCCAGTTGCTTATGTATAGCTCTGTCCACGCTTTGCACTTACATGTCCGTTAATACTCCAATTTCATTTTTCAAACTTCACGCATTATCTCCTATTTAAAACCCTTCCTCTTCCTGTGGTCCTTAAGTTTGTTAATACCTTCTCGACAAAACCATCCTTTAAGCTGGATATGGTGGTGCACAGTTGTAATCCCAGCACACAGGAGGCTGAGGCAGGAGGATCATTGCGAGTTTGAGGCCAGCCTGGCTTACAAAGTGAGCTCAAGGCCAGCTTGAACTGCATAGGGAGACCCTGTCTCAAAAAGACATACACACACACACACACACACACACACACATACACACAAATCAAAAAATAAACAAAAACCATCCTTTAAATCTGATTGTTACTTTCCTTTCTCCTTCTCTCTTAGACTGCTGTAACTGGTCACCAGCTTCCAGAAAAACTCACGTTCTTTCCTTCTCTTGCCTATTCCTGCCTTTCCATCAAGCCCAAGGCTTCCCCCTCCTACTTGTACTTCCAGAGTTCTCCTCACTGGCTTCTCTCCTTTCAACCTGTCCACTACAGTACTCTCGGAGTTCGATTCTCAAACTCAGCCGTCCTATCATGAGTGTTCCCTCTCTTACCGTGTCTACCTGTTGACAACCAACCCATACTTCAAAGAGCGGTTTAAGACTCAGAAGCTCTTGCGTGAAAGAGACCTTCTCTGGACGCCCTACTGCCAAGAGCTTCTTTTTCTCCATTTAGCTCCTTTGTCTTGAGACTTCCCCCACCCATCTCTGCCTCACACACCATCTGTGTACTGTGAGAAGCTTGAGAGTCTTCGTTCGGCTTCCACCTTGGGGAAACAACCATGCCTTTATGGATTAAAACAAGATGCAAATGAGAACCTGATGTTTATTATTTTGAAATACTTTGAAAAGAAAGATATCTTCAAATATTTTATTCAACAAAATCCAAATAAGAAAACTGACAGATTTTTTTTTTATGGTTTCTAATTTATTCCACCAGACAGGTGTAAAATGGCTGTAGAAAAGCAAAGATGCAAATTAATTATCCATTTAACCTCTGACAAAAGAAGATAATCTGACACCTTTCCAGGAATCTTCCTTTTCTGCTCTCAATCAAGGTAATAATATAAAATTTTACTGATATCTTTCAAGGAAAGTGTCACATTTATGGCTCTTTGTCTCACAGTCTCCTGCCTCTTGCAGCTGAGCAGACTGCGGGTAGGCGATAAGGGTAGAGAAACAGACCTCTTCTCAGAGAAAGGCAGGTTTGTGTGTGATGCATCGTGATTAAAAACAAAAAGCTGGCCGATACCCAGGGGAACCTACATGCGCATTAACAAAAAGGACAGCAGGGTTAATGATCCTCTATGAGAAATATGAGTAAACATAGATTAGGATTGTATTTCCAGAGTCAAATGTAAAATTAACCAAGGTGGTTTTATGGTGTCTGATCCCAGTTCCAGAGGATTTCCTTATAGAATTGCAGAAGTTTCCATTTGTTAGAATAACACATAGGGAACCATGGAGAAGTTTCCTTCCTAGGTTTTCAGTTTCTTTATTAAGAGAAAAGAAAAACCAACATAAGCCACCCATTTTAAAATTACTTTAACAATACTTACCATTGAGTATGATTTATTCTTTCTCGGCAACATTTCGCTGGTCATTTATTTAAAGAAATGACAGAAAGTAGAAAGGTGTGATTGTCTCCTAGATGGGCTTTGGAAGCACTGTAAAAAATGACACATTGAGGTATCTATACAAACATGCCAGCACTTTTAAAAACTGAGTGTGTGACTTCAAATTTAGGTTGCTGATACGCGATTTCATCAATGACTAGCTTTATGCTTAAAGTAACTTTTAAAGTAGTCATTTTTCAGGAGAAAAGCATTTATAACTTTTCTTCTTAAGAATAACCAATTGTATGTAAATCATATCTTTTTATGGTACTAATTAAACACTTTTTAAAATGCAAGTCCTCCTTTATTTTCCTGCAGGGTGTGCACCAGCCAATGGAGAAAGCGGCTATTTGCCGGAGTCCTGAAGTCAAATGAACAAACTGAACTGCAACTTGGTGAAAGAGGGAAAGGGTGTGGGAAGGGACAACCAGGCTGAGATGCGGCCTTCATCACATTTGCAGCCTAAACAGCTGCCATTTCTACAGACCTTTGAGGTGAAAATAACAATGACAGGAGCCACTGTTTTACAAAAGAAATAGTTCACCTCCCCAGGCCTACTGCAGGAGGGACTCCTCAGTCTGAGCTGGGTGAGGACAAGCTCTTTTCCTATAACTCCTGACACCCTGTGAAGACATTACCGTATTGCTTCCTTTACCTGCTTTATTGGAAGATGCATCTTCCTTTTTTTTTTTTTTTGCTGAAATTTTCTCCCCACATTTAAGTCAAGCTTCAGATTTCACTAAGTAACAAAAGGATATTTCAGACCAAAGGTCTCATCGTCGCCCGCTCTAAGCTTTGTTTCCTCACTTCTCATCCTGCACTATCTCTCCGCCACACGTGACAGGATTGGGTCAGCAGCAGAGTCTCTCTTCCAGCCTTTTGCAGTGATAAAATGATAAAACCTAAGAATTGCTCCTACAAGTGAAGCTTTGTATATTTTAAAGATAAAAACTATTTTATTTTAATGTATACAATATATAAAAATTCATATATTCAAATTTACTTATAAGTATAGTGTATATAAATTTTTGCATACATTCAGAATGTTAGAGAAGGGTAAAAAAAAAAGAGCTATAATTTTACTACTGTTTTTAAATACCTTGGTATATATACCTCCTGACTATTGAAAATGATTGCAAATATACACATATTTAGCTAAACAGTCTCACACATTATTCCTTGCTCTATGTACCATTTTTTTTCCTCTTTAAAGTAAGTATTTAAAAAATCCACAGTGCATTTGCCTATCTGCCCATGACAACATATGCATTCCTATTTTAGTGTGTTGGTTGTGTTCTTAAAGATCTCAGATTTCCTCCCACCAATGCCACTGCTTTGTCAAATTTTGGGGCATCAGTTCCTGCAAAGTGCATTGCCTTTTCCCAAAAGCTTGCATTTAAGTTAGCCCTGTGGGAAGATGGAACACCTGGATATTTCTCTTTGCCTCTTTCTATGCTTTGGTTATTGTTTCTGGCAAGATTGGCTGCAGAATTTCCCAGGTCCAGCAGAAAATAAAAATGAGGGCTTTGTTCTTCAAAATTATTAAAAATTTCAAGACAGTGACAGTACAACATTAAAGCAAGTGTGTCTTAGAGCCCTTCCGTCTGCATAAGCTTGGAGACCATACAGATTTCTCACCAAAAACCCAGCTCTGGATCTGCCGGGGCCCCATCCCTCCTGTGATTCCAATCTGTGTCTAATTCAAGGCTTTGGCTGCAGACTTCCTTGAGTGACCACCTGGAGAGCTCCTCCCCAGCTGTGCTCAGTTCTCTGGGTGATAGTTTCCTCTTGTACTTGGAAATTTTAGGTTGTCCCACTTTCCTTGTTTTCTTGGTCACCTTCTTCAACATGTCTCCAACTAGTTCTCCCTGTGCAAATTCCTTTTTCTGAACCCTCTGCCTTGACCATGACTAAGAGCTACACTACAGATGTCAAGAACCTGGTCATTCTGTCACTTTCTTTATCCTGATATCAGGATTAAACATCACTAATTGATACCAATTTTCCTCTTTGAGAAAAAACTCAGTGTCAAAATCCTTTTCAACACAATGTTTGATTACAGTTGACGTATGACACAGAATGTGCATGGCCTCCATGTGCTACCGTCTTAGTTACTTTTCTTGTTGCTGGGACAAAATACCTGATCTCCACAAGTTAAAGGAGAAAGGGTTTAGTTTGGCTTACAGTTCATACAGATTTCGTTCCAGAGTCAGCTGGCTCCAAGGCAGGGTGGCATGGCAGAAGGTCATCACAGAGAGAAACAGTCCATGGCAGAGCAGGAAGGAAACAGCAGCAGCAAGCCTCCTTTCATTCTGAGCCCATATATTCATTCCATCTGGGCCTATTGGTTGTTGCCACCCACACTCCCAGAAATTCCACTTATGAGCGCATGAGTCTTGGTGGGGACATCTAGGTACATGGTATAACAGTTGCCATACTTTGAAACAATGGGATGTTTTCTACAGTAGCTACAGTATATGTTAGTCACTTAATTAGCATGTTTTAAATTTCTCACAAACAGTAATAAACAGTTTTGCCTGTGCATCTTTGTTTACTTCTCCAGTTGTCCTGAGGGCAAGGTCTTTGAAGTAGAGTTTCTGAGCATGCATATTTTATATGTTGATACATATTCACCACCTCAAAATAGTTGTATGAAGATTAGAATACATAAGGATGAAATGTCTATCATGTGCTGAGACTGATCTGTTTCCCCTTCAAAGTGGCTAGGAATCCTTATTCTAATTTCAATAAACCATTTTTGTAATTCTTTGAAAATTTTCTCCAAATATAGTTGCAAAGTCACTTAAAAGTCATCCTGCTGTATGCAATTTAAAAACTTATTTTTAAATAAGCCCAGTATTACTCGGCTTAATCATCTACCTCAGTCTCTAGACTTGCTCTCAGTGGATGTTGATTATTTTTCAAAAATAAAAATCTATTTTCATGTGTCAAAGCTTTTTTAAAATTATTATTATGGAAGCTAGTCTAAACAATAGAATACTGTCCCTGGGGTCTGAACAGCAGAGCTGGAAACTCTTCTAAGGAATTGATACTGTCTTGGTTAAGCTTCTAGCTTCCCAAGGTAACCCCACTGTGGGAGATAAGGCTCACTGAGATGTCTGAGGTTGCTACATTTGTTTTAAAGCTCAGCTGCTTTATGTTATCAATGTGCCTCATCTTCATTAGCAGCAGGTTACCTCCATCTATAATTCCTTTAATCACAAACTTTTGTCAAAAGAACTATAAAATACTTATTTAGCTTGGTTTCATGGATAGAGCAGTGGCAATATCCCTTCTATAAGTACTTCATCTATCACTCGGAATTGTTCTGACTTAAAACAATGTTTTTTTCTAAGTATGCTGTAAATCATGCTGCTTGACTTTACAAAGCAGGTAACCCTTCAAAGAGCTTTGGGTCATTCCATTTTCCCCACTCTGTCCAAAGTAATTTCTAATTTCATGAAGAAATGCTGTCACATAATGTAATGTCTTCTCATTCTTTTCTTACCAAGAATATCATGCAGCTTTCAAATTATCACTGAGCAAACAAAAGCACCCTCCCTTCTCCTTTCTGCTTAAAATCCTGGGCTTTAAACACAATGTCTGGATGCAGTACTGTGCAATTCTTTGTTAGTCTTAGAAGTGAGAGATCAATGACTTATTCTTGTAATCCTTTAACTCTTAAACAGTCTAGCAGAGGCTGGTTTCAAAAAATAAAACCAGGCTTTGCATTTAGATAGAGACTCAAATGAGTCACTGGAAATGTGTGTGCTCCTTTTGGTGCTGAGTTTTCATCCCTTCAGACCAATAAATTCCTATAGGTCTCAGCTCTTTCATTCCCTGTAGGGAGGGAAGGGATAAAGAATATCAGCCAGTTCTACAAGATCCTGCTGTTTTTATGACATAAAGAAATAGCTACAAGAAATACCTCAATCATTTTTACTTACAGGGCTCTGTAACATTTTTTTTTTCAAGAGTAATGACCACTGACAGCCCTCACACAGGCACACAGATCCCTGGCTCTTGGATCTACCTAACTCACCTTTACTATGTACCCCCAAAATAAAACTCGACCTTGTTCTCTGAATTTGGATTCCTTTCTGAACAACCCTTCATAGTTTATATGCTTCCATTTCATTTCCTCTGCTAGCTATGTTGTAGCTTTAAAATTTCAGTTCCTGAACAAGGTACAGGGCTAGACAAATCCAGCTTAGATTTTTCACTCTTGGAGTGAAATTGATCAGGGTCTGAATCCATTAATCAGCATCTTATAGACTGTTTGGACTTCTGATTCTTGCGTGTATACTGTTGTGTATTCTTGTGCCTGCAAGACCTTCTCCATTCCAGCGAATAAAATCCTCTAACAAGGCCCTACATTTTTCCTTGAGACTTATCGAATGGTAAAATTCTTCAACTCTTGTATTCTATGAATTTCTATTATCTTAAAGCATATTTTGACTTTTTTTGGGCATTTTCCAAAGGGATGGTGCATTACTTAAGCAATGGCCTCTCTCCTGGTAATCCTCTACATGACACTTCCCAGAGGAGCCGGGGCAGGAGGCAAACCTCTACACTGTACTCTCATTGTCTGGATTACTGAATCATTAGTGTCAACGGATGCAAAGAAGTGAATATGCTGGATTTT
This sequence comes from Chinchilla lanigera, assembly GCF_000276665.1. Lineage (NCBI taxonomy): Eukaryota > Metazoa > Chordata > Mammalia > Rodentia > Chinchillidae > Chinchilla > Chinchilla lanigera. The sequence goes on from NW_004955453.1 coordinate 11,803,539, forward strand.
TATTTGGTCAATTTAATTTTAAGGCTTAAGATGGTAATTATTTTGCTCATTTTCATTATGTTGGTAGGTAATTATGTCAGATGTACAGTATCCTGTTCATGATTTTCATGTGGGCTATATTTAACACAAATCTGCTCTCTGTTTCCAGTGTTCAAAATTTAAAACATAAATTACTTCAGAAAATTTATATTTTGTCTTTCAATACTACAGTTTCCATTCCAGTCATATCCCATGTGTATCTTTTGCAAGAATCTAAAATGTGAAAGAGTAAAACATACTTGTACTCAGAGGAAGTTTGCACTGCTTGAAAAAAATTTATCAAAAGTATAATAAATTCAAGTAGATGTAAGAGTTTTGCAATTAAGTATATTACTTTTTCTTTTCAAAATGTTAATTATCCTCTAGATTATTCAAAATTTTCTATTAAGATTTAAAGACAAAAGTTGGTAATACATATCAAAACTTTAAATAAATTAAACTGAATTTAAAACTTTTAAATAAAATGTTTTTATTTTTAAAAACTTTATTATGGAGAATTCCAAGCATACTGGAAAACAAATCCTAGTGTAGTGGTGCATGCCTACAATCCCAGCACTCATGAGGCTGAAGTAGGAGGATCTCTTTGAGTTTGAGGCCAGCCTGGGCTACATAAGGAAGTTCAAGGCCAGTCTGCACTACATAGTGGGACCCTGTCTCACAAAACAAAACAAAACAAAACAAAACAAAACAAAACAAAACAAAGCAAAACACAGAGCAAGATAGCATAATGAACCTATATATATTTATTTCCATTTTAATAGTTGATCACCTCATGGTCAATCTTATTTTATCTCACCCTTCTAACCATGTTCCCTCCCCTTTATTTTTGAGATTAATCCCATCCATTATATAATTTGATATATAAATATAGCCTTAAAAGATACCATGTATTAAACACAGCCACATTATATTTATTCCACCTATACATGACAATAATTTCTTAACAGAAACAAATATTCACGAAATGTTCAAGATTTAAATGATCTCATATATATATATATATATATATATATATAGTTGTTTTGAGTCAAGAATCACATAAAGGTCTCTGTTAGTCAGAGTTCTCTACAGGCTTTTCATGTACTGAAAATTAAACCTAGATCCATATCTCTCACTATGCACTGAACTAAATTTGAAATGGGTCAAAGATCTAAGTATTAAAACAGAAACACTTAATCTGCTAAAAGATAGAATAGGTAAAACTCTTGAAGACATAGGTGTACGAAAAGACCTTTCAAAAAAACCCAATCACAAAGAAAATATTACAAATCAATAACTGTGGTTGTATCATGTTAAAAAGCTTTTGGACAGCTTTGATATTGTCACATATAAAAAATTAATCATGGGAGTGACTGCCATCATAGTCAGTTTCCTTCCATACTCAAACAGAAATTATAAGAACATACACTTATCAGAGAGTGGGAATCTTTGGGTCATCTGAGAATTTTGTCCAACATACTTATTGGACATGTTTTCTTTGAACCAACTCACTTTTTAAACTTAAATACATTTGCTTAAAAGTTTTATATTATGAATTTGATGTGGGGGTGTCTGTATGTATTTATGTATATCTTCCTGTTTTTGTATACATATAAATATAAATATATGGTCAATAAAAAGTATTTATCAAGGTATCTCCTAAAATCTCACCTCCATAAGGTTCATGTACCATGCTTGGAAATTGTGTTCTTGGGAGTAACACTCAACACTCAACAACTACTTGTGAATAAAATACCTATAAGTTGGAGGGGTTTGGTTTTAATGAAATTA
>NW_004955453.1:11805447-11814590 GCF_000276665.1 Chinchilla lanigera
TGTATTTCTATACTTTGGTGATTTTATTCCTCTCTAATGATTATATTTATGGTATGTATCACTATTCACCCAAAGACAACATTTTCTTGACTGTGGCAGATACTTTGGTGCCCATCCGTACATGGGATGATCTGTCCTTTATGACTTTGATTCTAAAGTGAGAAAATCTGGTAGACCAGATATTCCGATATGTGTTTTCAACATCTACTGTAGTGACATTCATCTAAAAACAAGAATGAACCAATTAAATTGTATATTACCATAGAGAGGCAATGATACGAAATACCCGTGTGTTTCTCATGAAGAGAAGCAAAGTAAAACTTGAAAAGAAGGTAAAATTTCAGCCATGATAGTCATGTCTCCAAAGACTGCACTTGTCTCTTGTAATCTTTGCAGTGCTGAAACACTTCCTATCACAAAGAATAATGTATTGGTCTGATCATTTTCATGATCCAACCTGTAGTCATTGCCTTAAATGCTTTGGCTTCACATAAAATAAGCAGATAAAGATATTGGAAAGAATCCCTATCTTTCTGCTTAGACTGCTCAGTGGATTCATGACAGCCCTCTGGCTCACTTATCTGAATGCTAATTGGAGATCCACTAATTTGCACATTTAAATGTTTGCCTGGTTATACCTATTGCTTCTGAACAAACAAGATGATGACTGATGCAGGGGGAGTGTTGAAGGAGATACTGATCTCAAAGTGTTTTGGTGCATCTGTGTTTATCTTTGAAGATTTTCTTACCCTGACGTAAGTCCTCTTGGCCATGTACTTCCACTACTTTCCCAGTTGCAGAGTCCTCCTCGACCTAAACTCATTACTACCTGCCATTCAATAGAGGCAGTGGAAAGGTGGTCAGTAGCTCCCAGGTCTAAGAAATCTGAAGCCATATGTGAGAGGTATAGTCCTTCTGGTGATCTGTTACTTGCTTATAGGTATATCTAATCCTTCCACAAGGATCTCCACTTTTTCTGAATGTGTGTAGTTTATATTGCCAGAAACACTTTCAGATTTTAACCTTGCTTTGTTACTTATCTCCAATCATCATTACTGCCTATGCACTTTAATTTCCTAGAAGAAAGCAGCTATTTCTGCATTTCTTTTTCTTTTCTCAGTGTCTGAAGCACAGATTATGAGTGAACAACTGCTCATTTTCCTTAGTAAGTAGTTATGGTGGTAGCGGAGGAGGCAGTGTTGGATAAAATGTAACTTCCTAAACATAGCTTTGAAAACTGCCAAAGGATGCCTAGTTTCTCTTATCACTGTTTTAACCTTCAAGTTCACCATAATTTAGTGCATATGTATGTGTCTTGGTTACTTTTCTCTCATAGCTGAGACATACCTGACACCTAAAATTAAGGAAAGAGAGGTTTATTTACCTTACAGTTTGTGGAGGTTTCAGTTCATACTGGGCTGGCTCCTAGGCAGAGTGGCACATGGCAGAGGGCAACTATTCATGGTGGTGGGAAACAGCAAAAGCAACGAAAGCAAAAGGCAGGGAAGGTAGCAAGCAGCCTCTTTCCTTCCCTTACATTGTGTGCAAATTACCCACCCTAGGGCAGGTGTAGCACTCACACCCATAATCCCAACACTGGACCATGAATCACCATAAACTCTAGAAGCCTGCCCATGACTGCATAAGGCTTTGAGGAGACATCCAGTCACAAACCAGGACAGTATGCATATATAAAATAAACCATGCTCTAAATTGTATAGTGAAATGCTGTGAATTTAAAGATTAAGGATAGCATATATTATGTATCATTGTACATAATAATTGATTTTTATATTTATATAAATATATTTTTAAATTTATCTTATTTTTTTATTTTAAAAATAAAAGGAGGAAAACATTAGCAGACAACCTTTTACAAAATAGCCAAAGAACAGTACAGACAATGCAGTTACAAACAAAGTGGTAGGAAATTAACAATGCTTGTTGTATTACATATTGATATCTTCAAAGTGGTTTATTAAATTACAAGTTCTGGCTTGAGACATACCCTTCAACCTTATAATTTTCTCTGTGGTAAATAGTATTATATCCTTTGTCGGGATGTTTTTGCAGCAAGTGAGAAAAGCAAATGGATCAAACTCACCTCAACAATGAGGAAAGGTATTGTTTTGTGGAATAAGTCCAGAGGGCAGGCTCAGGAAGGCACAGCACAATCTTTGGCTCAGGGATGTTACCGAGGACCCAGCTGCCTGGTATGAAGCACCTACCTATCTTCCACATTCTCAGCTTTGTCCTTTCTTTAGCTGACCTCACTCAGGATTCCAGGATGATCACAGTGGTTCTAATCATCACATTCAGATATGACAAAGCACGAGGAGACAAGTCCATCTTTTGCTACATCCCTCCCAGCACTCGTACCCATCTTTACCAAATCTGTCAGGGTTCCATGTCTAAAACAAACCCGAGAGAAGGGACTCCTATTACTGCCACAGCTGAAGCTAGAAAGGAGCGCCATAGCTACAGCTAGAAAGGAGAAACTTTGTCTTAACTCCTTCAGGACAAGGGTCATAAGGAACAAAATTGGATTTCTGTCCAGAGAAGGAGGAAGTGGGAAGACGACTGAAGGCATCTGCTACACTCAGTTTAACAAGAAAAGCTAGACGTAAGTGAGGAGAGTTGCTCAAGGTCGTAAAGCTAGTGAGTACGAAATCCAGGATGCTAAACTGACAGAATGTATTTCTGTGATCACACAGTGCAGTTTCTTCAGTTTACAGCTCAGGAAGCTGAAGTCCAGAATATTTGATCACTTGCTCAGCAAAACTGAGATCTAAAGGCCAAACTCAGTACGGTTGTGCTACAATCCTGTGTTTCTCCCACTACTGCACCCTGGTGCCCTTTGTATTGGTTTATATTTAACCCATGCATAATTATGCAGGTACAAAAAAGCACCTAAAGCAGTGCCCAGCACATGGCAGGTTCTAATATTTATTTGTTGATTGAATAAATGTTTCCTAGGTTGTGTGAATCTAGATAACTCCCATTAGCTCCAACAAACTTGCTGTAATTGCAGTCCATGACTGTCCTCTTCTCTATACATATTTTCATTTCTCTTCCCATTCAGATATCATTTTGAAACTAGCTATGGCTCAGAATGATACGACTAGATATTATTGACCTGGGTGGTAGATATTACTAGCTAGGGATATTTAGATATTTCTGTATATCTAGATAGTACTAGATATGGCTTAGCCAAGGGGGAAAGGAACCTGCATGTTTTATGTGAGAAAGCACTTTATAAAGATTATGTTTAAATGACACGGGCATTAATTACATGCAAAGCAAAGTGCAAGTCCAATTAAAGGGAACATCCTCATAGTAGTTTTTCTAAGTTTTCACTGTGTCAGCCTAGAAGTTAAAAAGTGCTGTGTTAAGCTAATATTGCTCTGCACATAATATTTCAGGATAAAAATATGATAGCTATTCACTCATCAAGAAGTTGTTTCTACAAACAAGGCAGCAGCATATCACTCATTTCCCATGAATCACTGAAGCTCAATAATACTAGAAGTAGTTTGCTAAATTTTTTTGCATTTTCTATATCAAAATAAATGTATAGTATTGTCTTCATCTTTGACCAGCCTACAAAACCATTATTCTCTTGGATCTTGTCATTGTTACTGTTGTGGTGTTGTTGTCTGGATTTATATACATCTATTCCTGTTAATGTTGTTTTGCCCGTACCAATTTTTTTTACGTAACTTGTTTTTCTTCCAAAGTGTGTGTGTGTGTGTGTGTGTGTGTGTACACAACAGGGCAGAAGTCTTAGTATATGACTCAGAAATTTTTACAAAGTGAACGTAAGTGTAACCACCACCTGGGTCAATAGTTACAGGCCTCATAATCTTACCTAGTGCCCCTGCTAGGGGCACTATGGAAAGTGCTGCTGTACACACTTTTTGTATATATAGTTGGGTGCACATTTGTATGTGTATCGCTGGGTCAGTGAGGATGGGCTGCTCACAGTTTATGTGGAGATACAGCTTTGACAGATCCTGTCCAGAACTCAGCCAAATGATTGTGCTTATCTAGACTGCAACCAACTGGGCACAGAAGTTCCCATTGCTCCAATTCTCCATTGAAAGACTTATAGCCCTTTCCTTTATGGGATATTTAATAATGTGGAGCACATTTTAATATGATTATTGGTTATTTATCTATTCTTTTAGGTGAAGTGTCTATTTGTATGGAACTATTTTTCTATTTACCTGTCTATATTTTGTATAGATTTGGTAGTTAGTTCTTTATATATTCTGGTTGTGAATCCTGAATATCGTTCCTCATTCCATACTATGAGTTCACATTTTCAAAATGATGATTTTTATGCAGAAATTCTTAATTTTACCAGAGTATACTTTAACAATCTTTTCTCTTCTCAGAGCTCCTTTTTTACCATTGAAAAAATCTTAATTTATCTGAAGGCTAGAAGGATAGTTGTCAATATTTTTTTCTATAAATTTTAATTGTTTTACTTGGCACATTTTAGTTCCACAGCCTACCTGGAGTTGACTTCTGTCTTCATCTGAATTAATTATTTTGTTGACTTATAAAGACCAAACATTGTTGGGATAAAAGAAAACCTTTTGAGGGTGAAACTATTCTTTTCTCCTAAGTAGGATAAAACTACTCACTCATTTACTCATTCATTCCTTAACAAATACTTACTGAGTATGCTTAGTATGTTCATATGAAATGTGATGGATTCTGAGGAAATAGAAATAAATTTAGCTATAGTTGCTGGATTTGAAAAGCTTGCAACCTAATGGGTTGCATGAGTGAGAAGGTTAGAAAATAGAAAACACCAGGTTTTGCATTCAGTTTGTTCTGGGTTATTTATTAGTTGTGACCTTGAATAAAATATTGAGATATTTCTAAGCTTCAGCTGGGGAAAATATTGAGTGCCATGAAGATTAGACACAAAGCATGCAACATGCCTATCACTACACCTGCAACATGTAAGATGTAAATAATCCATATTTCTTATTGCTAGTCCACAAGGAAAGGATTGCAACGGCAAAGTCCCTGAAGTGTTTGCAGAGGATAAGGAAAGATTTTGCAGAGGTTAAAATATATAAAAGATATAAGAGATCACCAAACAAAGTAAGTGGTACTGGTAGGTCCAGCGTGTGTGTGTAGGTGTGTACATGAATAGGGGATGAGGGTGGGCTAAGTAGACAGGAAGAAGTCATCAATATGGAAGTAATAAGATAGACCATGCTTTTACACTACAAATTAAACATTTTATGTGTCTGGTACAATTTTTTGAGGGTACAATGGTGATAGAGTAGACATGTAGGTTGTTCTACATCTAGAAAGCTTACTGAGGGTGAAGGACACAGACATAACAAGTTGGCAATTACAAATAATATTATAGTCTACATCTTTTGGGTTAATGGCTCGTTCCATAGTCATTGCTATCATCTCTAAAATGGGCTCTTTCATTAGATGCTTAACTTAAATGGAGCCAATAAGAGTATAGCAGAAATTTGGGGGTATTTTTGAAGAATGTTCAATTCCTACACACAGCTACATTGGTGACCTGTCACAATCTTTCATATGCCTACAGAATGGAGAGATCTGGTTTGTAAAGATATATTGGAAGAAAATGGATCTGCAGAAGTTAGTAAAGTATGAGGAAGAGAGCACCCTAACTTTCAATTCTTGACTGTAGTCCTTTCTTAAGGCCCAACTTCAGTCTAGCACTTGGATCATGTAACATAACACCACATCTGTATATTATTTACATTCTCTCAAGATGATTTCCACATCTTACAAGCAAAGAGTCTTAACTAACAAATATGTGATTCATGCAGAGGTGGGGATTGTATGACTTGCCAGGGAGTCAGCTACAAAGGACACAACGTCACTGACTTTGTACTCAGGGAAGGAGTGTGGAAGAAGCTGAGATCTAAAGGATTGTTGTGTGCTGCCCAGGCGAAGACAGAGAATAAGATTGTTCCAAGGTTCCAAGAAAGGGTATTTGTGGCCTGGACCAATTGTGGCAAGTGGAGGAGTAATGACCCTAATTCTCTGTACTTTAGGACAGTGCTGGGAGGCAGGAACAGAAGGAGGAGAGAGATATCAAATTGGAGAGGTCAGTGGCTTCAAGTCATACAGGCCTAGTTTATAGGGCTGAGATTGATGTGAGTCTTCCACTCCCCCTAATTCCTAATGAAAAGCCTGCCCTAAACCCACAGGCTAGAGCTGGGGAGATAGCTCAGCAGCACAGTGCCTGCCTGGCAAGTGCAAGAGCCTGAGTTCAATTCCTGGTACCGACAACAACAACAAAAGAAACCAGATTAAACTGACAGGCTGGACCTCTTACCTACTGTCTTCCCTACTTCACAGAATGGAACCGAGTATCTGATAGGTAAATGATAACTAGTATCACACATCTCAATAGGTTGAACTCTATTTTAAGAGCTGGCATTTGGACTCATTTTCTCTCTCTCTGCCTTTGTTTCTCAGTTGTTCATTACAAAATATAGTTCTTTACTACAGAATGGTGGGTGGCCTCCACCATTAAGATAGTTAATGAACCGAGGTGTGAGTACTCCATGCAAATTCAAATGTGGTAAATTGCCTGGGACTTTGATAAAGGATTCTGTGGAACCCATGGTGACCTCTAGTATTGATTTATTCTAGTTGTTACCAAATCAGAGAGATGAGTTAAATGTAGCAGTCCAAAGCTTGGGTTCATTTGAGTAAATTATTCTCTTTGATGTTTTTTAGCCTGTTTATAAACAGTTTAAGTTACTTGGAGAAATATGTTAAGTAATTGCACAGTTACTGAACACTTTTCTTGTAATGGACAGTTTTCTCAGGTTGTTATTAGAGTACCACTTTGATTTTAGCAGTGTTGGATGTAGGACAAAGCTGACCTGCAAGGTACATTGGTGCTGCTCTCAGGCTGTGCAGCAATAGTCTCTCTGCTGCAGGACCACAGTGCCATGGAGCGGTGGCGACTCTGCATTTCTCCCTCCCCTTCTAACAAGAGGCAGCATATTACTTCATTACTTGCAGACCTCCCTCTTTATCCTGTTTAACCAGAGACAGGGTAACACTGCATCTGGTGTGCTTTCTTCTTATCTTGGAACTGTATTTGATTAAACCCAAACTCAGATGATCCATCCGTTGTTCCAGATGGCCTTATTGCTTATACCAGGTTCATATGAGTTTACCTGGAGCGGCCACTTTCTCTGCAATCAACATCTAATATCAAGCGATGGTTAGCCTGACAAGGATTTGGAGGGTGATACATTTGGTGGCAGAATCAGTGATAGGGAACAAGGAATCTGTGTACTCTTTACAGGTGCATGGGAATGTTAACAAGGACACTGTAACATCCCAAATATGTGGGGTAGGAGCCTACGGGAACCTACACACTTGAAAGTGGAGGTGGTGATCTGTGCACTTGGGAGGAAGTCCTTATCAGACTGTTCTTGTACACAAAATATCGACTTCCACCATCTTTAATATTTATCCTATGATAGGGACTGGGTTGAGCCTTTTTTCCTTAATGTCTTATTTAATTCACAGACTTGTGAACTGGACACTACCACTGACTCCGCTGAATAGAGAAGGTATTGCAGGGTGGAGGAAGACTGGGAAGCCTGCTGTATAGGGTTCCAGGCAATACACGACCACTTCTCCATGCAGTAAGCATTTGGTCTGTCTTTTGCTTTGAGCACCTTGACATTTTATCTCTTCTCTTATTTATTTATGCTAAATGGACAGTTTTTGCCTTGCAACTTTCTCAGAGTACGAATCAACCTTGCTCCCCTGTTACTTCCTAGTACTGTGTCCGTGTTGGTGCCCACTGTTCCAACAGAACGTGCTCGGGAATGAACGCCACCTCCAGCAAGCGGAGTGTCTGCGCTGTCCTCTGCGTTACTCGCGGCTGCTGCTCCTTATACTTCCCTTACTTAGTAAAACAATGTGAACGTCACCCACATTTGATTTTGGCTTGGGCTACCCAGCAGTCTACCCCGCCCCCCCAGCCCTCGCACCCGGTCATGTGAGACAGCAGACTCTCAGCCAGGCTGTTCTGAATGTCACTCTTCCTGACCCCTGTGACTTCTTCCCACACCTACCCCTGGTCGGGTTTAGTAATTCAACCCCACTGCTCCTCTGAAGGGCCCTAGTGGTGGGGGCAGTGAGAAGTGGGTGTGATGAATGGGTGAACTGTCAATCTTCCGTCCCTTCCTCTGGTTACCATTTCAACATCTTTGCTGAAATGGAATTTGAATTTCAAAAGGTTTAAAGGACATTTCTCAAGCAGCTCGAAAACCTCTTAAAACATTACCTTCAATCTGCCGCTCACTCGTGATGAGTGGATGTTGGGTACTTGTGTGAATAGTGTCATGCTGGTTACTTGTGAGCTGCCTTTCCAGTCTCTCTGGCTCACCCACAAGCGAGCATTCAAACCAGCTAGGCTCCCTTTGGTTTCTGGGAAGAACAATCTAATTTTCTGAAAGCTGATACCTACGGAGTCTCTGCTGAGGAATAATTCCCTAAATGCATGAGGTATGCTCATCTAAATAAAGAAACGGAGAGCTGGATTAGAGAGCGCAGAGCTGAAGATCAGATTTATTCCTGAAGCCCAGGGAGGGGGTCCTCTTCCTCTCTCTCTGCTCTGGGGTAGCCTGTGAGGTTGGTGTCTCAGTTGTGACCTATTTCTGGCACCATTGTCATTTTTATTTAGGGTGAACAAGGCTGCTGCAAGGGCTACTGCAGGAGTCCCATTGTCAATTCTGCATTAAGGAGCCATTAAAATGAAGTGTTACTGTAAGACGCTCTGTCTGTGAGACAGTTCTCAGAAGGGCTTTGTGCCTTTTCTGAGAGCTGCTTGCTTCTTCTTTCCATTTGCAGGCAGGGGGAAAAAGGCCTCTAACGAACTGAGCCTTTTTAATTGATTAGAAAAACAGAAGAGAACAGAGCAGTGGGAATTGTTGGCAAGGGTTTCCAGCAAGTGGCGAATCACTGCATATTCATTTGTTTCTCATTGGCCAAGATGAGTCTTCTTTTGGTATTAAAGCAAATGTGCTGTGAATTGCAGAGGACAGGGTTTAACAACTTTTCCTGGCTGGAAGCCTGAGAAATTGTATTTTTTTTTTTTTTTTTTT
>NW_004955453.1:11815995-11849910 GCF_000276665.1 Chinchilla lanigera
ATGGTGATAGGCTTGGGTCTATTTTCAGTCTTTGGCAGGTAGCAAGCCAGTTTTTCCAGCACCATTTATTAAAGAGACTGTTGTTCTCGAATTGGGGGATTTCTTGATGGAAGGCAGGAGCTGTGCAACGCGGAGAGCGTCCCTACAGTAACTGAAAAGAATGGCTTGAGTAGTGTGGGTGGGAGAGTCTAGTTATTACGTGGAAACAGGAGTGGCACTGCCACTCTCATGGCAGTGCCACTGGATGGTGTATATGGTCATCCCCAGCATCTGTGCAAGACTGGCTTCAGGATCCCCATGAATATCAAACCTGCAGAGGCAGGTGCTCAAGGCCCATGTATTTTTTTTTTGTTTTTTTTTTGTTTGTTTGTTTGTTTTGTTTGTTTTTCTCCGGTACCGGGAACTGAACTCACGACCTTGCGCTTGCCAGGCAGGCGCTTTTGCCGCTGAGCTAAATCCCCAGCCCCTAGGCCCATGTATAAAATAGCATCCTTTTCATATAACTACGCACACCCTGCTGTGTACTTTAAACCATCGCGAGATTTACATGCAATACCCAAGGCGATATTAACTGCTGCTACATTACAGTATTTTAAAACACGGTATTCTTTTTGTTGTTGCATTGTTGGTTTTCCTTGATTTTTTACTTTAAAATTTTTGTTTTTTTTTTTTAGTTTTAGTTTTTCTCCAGTACCGGGAACTGAACTCACCACCTTGTGCTTGCCAGGCAGGCGCTTTTGCCGCTGAGCTAAATCCCCAGCCCCTATTTTAAAATTTTTGATACTTCCTGGTTGAATCCAGGGATGAGGCAACCATACCCTTGAAGTGCCGATTTAATGTAATTATCTGGAAATTCAGAACATAGGCTGAACTGGGTTCTTCTTTGACAAAAGAGAGGGAGAAGCTTATCTGGTCTTGGATTGTTTTGATTGCCTGAGTTCCAGGGTAGTTGGCAGTGAACTTGGTCACATCTTATATAAACCAAAGAGCAGATTTTGCTTCCTGCTTCTGCATCTCTGTGATTACCCTTGGACTAGCCTCTTGTAAATGTGCTATTTCTTCTCTTCCATCTCACTGTCTCACTTCTCCAGTATTCTCCTTTTGCCTGTACTGTCCAGTCTGTTTAAAGAGCCCATTTCTTTCAACCTCAGGACTGTGGCACATGCTATTCTCTTTACCTGAGCTGCCTTTCTGCAATTCTCCTCCTTCCCACCTTGGCCTGGCTGGCATCCTTGAAGGCATAACTTTACAGTTCCCCTCAGGCAAGACTTCTAGGAACATCCTGGCCAGCACAATCCCCTTTACTTGAAGAGATTGGGCACATTCAGGGTGGTATGGCCGTAAACAATCCCCCTTATTTGAGACTCCTTCCACAGCATACATTTCCTCCGGAGCCAGTACTGCAACTGTAATTAAATAACCACCAGCTGTACTCAGCATGATATTGATGTTTTTGGAAGATCTTTATTAGGTACTAATAAAAATTAGTAAATTACATGTTTTCATTTATATCTTTCATCACCAAAAATTAACGTTTAGTGATTTTAGCGATTGCAGTACTTGGTACAGTAGCATAGAGCATTCCCTGCCTATTCTGGAAAATATTATAAAATTTGCTCAAGGGTTTGTCCTTGAGAGCAATTTCGAAGTGCATCGAGTTCTGGAATCTCTTTCCTGTCACGCTGCATCACGTCCCATGGACACACAGCATATTAATTGTGCACATGGTAGAAACTTAAAGAAAAGCATTTCAAAGGGTTTACATGCGCCAAACATAAAATAGCGAGCAATCCTGATCTTGTTCACTTGTAGTTTATAAATGTGCACACACACATTCCCCCAATCAGAGAGTATCTGGTGTTCTCTAGATGGAGCAATCAGAGGAGAACCATAGGCAGCTGAACCCACAGACACATAGGACAAGAGGGAAAATTTTAAATGAATAGCCTAGGACCGGCAGTTGGTAAATCAGTTCTTTTAAAGAATTAGTCATAAAAAAATCCATTTAAACATTTGATTTTGAAACATAATTATCCATCTGTTTTCTAATCTCAAGATGTAGAACCAGATTCTCTGTTTGAGTTTGGGGTCCACTGATGAAATCCTCTGTTATCCTTCTCATTATCTACAACAAAATGTTACAGTTTCCAGATTTATTCTTTGGTAAGGAAAAGGATCTACAACACATCAAGGAGGTAATCTGAGAACAGAGTGCTTTATATTTCATGTTTTTCTGCCAGTCTTTTAAAGTTACCTGGCCCATACTGTGCTTAATGGGCTCTAGAGTAGCTTGTCTTTTTTTTTTTTTTTGGTTTTTCTCCTGTACCGGGAACCGAACTCACGACCTTGCGCTTGCCAGGCAGGCGCTTTGCCGCTGAGCTAAATCCCCAGTCCCTAGAATAGCTTGTCTTAACTAACAGATAACTGCCATAGAAAAACTCTGTTTACACTGAAATTCCATAGATTTGTGTAATATGCCTCTGAGGTATTTAATTACAATAAATTATACAAATTCCATCCGCGGGTTTGAGAACAAACACAACTGAGTCTTGGAAAGCGGATGATGGGAACAGAGAGCTGAAGATCCTGGCAGGGTGATGAGTAGGCAGTGAGTGTCAGCCCGGAGGTTTACAGGGTGCATAGAGCTTGTCCTTTCATCCTGCAAACTGGTAAGTAGCAGTTAGAACAAACAAAATCTCCTAGGCCTAAAGGTATTTGATGTTTTACTGTCAGTCTTCCTTGCCAGGTGGAAAGTCCCAGAGAGCCCAGAAGAGTTCCCACCACCCCAGATTCTCATTCATAACCTGCGGAATGAATGGACGCTCTCTGCAACGCAGAGCTCACTTTCCCTTCAGTGATGGGGAACCTTTCAGAGATCCAGTGTCCAAATTGCAACCTCAAACCTCCTTATTTTATCACAAGGTGCCAACACTGCTCCTACGTGCTCTGATGCTTGGTGCTGGGGAAACGCTGGGACCACTTGGCTTGCATGCTGACAGAGAGGGCTCTGCGTGTCCGGGGTGCCCCTCCTGCCATAGGTTTGCCACTGCTAATCTAGTTCATGAATTTGCCATAATTTCCTGCAAAACAAATTAAAAATAAATTGTACCAAGATTTGAAGCCAGGGGCTCTGTGGAAGCTGCATTCTTGACCGTTTTTTTTTTTAAAAAAAAAATATTGAAACAGGCTCTCACTAAACTGCTGAGCAGCCCATCCTGAGTTCAAATGTGCAGTCCTCCTGCTTCAGCCTGCCAGAATTCTGGGATTATGTTGCCTTGGTCTGACTAACACATTTTCAGAAACCTACTTTGGTGGTGTATGGGTGGGAAGATGTGGGACCTTTCTTCATAATCGTAAGTGTTATAGTTAGATTTCCTTCAAGAAAATGAAGGTTAATAAGAAAAAAGCATAACAAATGTACTGAATAGAAGATTTGCATGGCTCAAAAGACTTAAAACACGAAAACCCAGAGATCCAGGAAAAACGTTCTCTCTTGTGTTTAGATTTGATGAAGAATAAACACTTGTGTAGAACTGTAACTGGACAAAAGGCTCTGATCTAATGGTAGGAGGTTGAGAGGAGAAATCCAGGAAGGCTGTGTGCTTGGAATCTCCTTGGCATTTCTGTGTCACATTCCTTTCTCCTTGGCATAGGGCCGGGCCGCTTCTGGAATGAGCGATTTATGATCCACTATCAGACAAGGTAGGTCAGAGAATTTCCTCATGGCCACCTCCTCCACAGAGAGACAGGAAAGAGTCAGGGTAATGTTTCTAAGTTTTATGACTCATGCAGAAGAAGAATTTTTGCTTCTGTAAGTTGCTTTAGGGGAAAGATGGCTGGGAGGCAGAAGAGGAGATCGGAGAGAGACTTGGCTTCGGAAGCTCTCCTGTGTCCCGGAGGGTGAAGCACTCAGCTTACTTCGGGGTGTCTTTTTCTGAGCCCCAGCAAGTTTCACTAGTTTACTGATAAAACCAAGAACCACAGGAGCAGCTGAGGTACCCTGAAATTAACCACTTCACAGTTTACCCTGAGCGTCAGTTGAGCACTGTTGGTTTATGGACTGACTATCGTGAATGATGCTTGGGCAGGTGTTGTTTCAGTGAGTCAATTCTTTCATTGAATAAATTGGATAAAATTGTCATTTTTATATTTCTTGTTATATAATCTCATACAAGTTAACAAAAAAAAAGCAATTTTTGGCCATCCTATATTTAAATAATTCGACTGGTAAGTAGTTAATGCAAGGTATTTTAACTTTCCTTTCTTCTCCTAGTAGACATTAAGAGATAAGAATGATCTGCCAAGAAAAAGATTTTCATTTTTGAAGCAATGTCAAATAATCCCTACCATTAACAACTACCTTATAGATAAATAGGAAAACTGGCATGAGAGATTCAGTCCTACCAGAGAGATTAAAAGGGAAGCTCTGAAGCTCTACATTGGCTAGCAGCAATAAAAAGAAACTTCTTTAACCTGCCTGAGAGTACTGCCTGGAGATGGCTTGAGAGGGGCACCCATCTCTGGAACACAGGGAGGAGAGAACTCACCAACCTAGAACTCTGTCCCTCCTCCCATCTGTCCCTTTGTCAAGGCCACAAGCTAATTTCTCTTAGGAAATAATAATAATCATACCAAGCCAATCGCTTTCTGAAATAAAAGCATCATACCACAGTGCTATATACACACCCATGTTTATAGCAGCACAGTTTATACTAGCTGAATCTTGGAAACAACCCAAACACCCATCAACTGATGAATGAATAAAGAAGATGTGGGGATTTTTATATAGTGGAGTACTACTCTGCCATAAAGAAGGATAACCTAGGTAAATGAATGCACTTTGAGCCCATACTCTTCAGCGAAATCAATTAGACACATGTTTGAATGTCACATTGTTTCTCTGGTGTGAGAAATCAACAGGGTAAATAAGGACCAAAATGTATAATAGGTGTTGTGATATGGGAAGAAAATGTTCAAATGGAAAGAGGAGCAAGGAAGGGGGCAGGGGGAAAAGAAGGAAGGGAAAAGGGGAAAACGTGAATAAAAGGAAAAATGGAAACAAAGCTGTTGTAAATAAGGAAGGCAAGAGGGGCCGAAGGCAGGGGAGGGGAATGGTGGAAGAAGAAGAATCAAGATGCATCATGCCCAGGTACAAATTCCCTACTGATGAATGTGATCATGTGTATGTATAAAATGCACCAATAAAATGAATTTTGAAAAATATAGAAAATCGCTCTCTGTGCCAGGGGTGAGCAGTTTCTCCTGATTCGCACTAATGATTAAAGTGTGGGTGGATGCAGAGGAAGAGGCTGCTATGCAGACGCAGCGAGCGCAGACTGGAGGCTTCAAAAGCTGACAAAGCATCCCGAGGCTGGGGCTGAGCTGGATCTCCAGGGCTTTACCAGGTCATATTTACCGTGGCTCCTTCTCTGTGGTCTGAGGGTTAGGGTTACTTCTGTGAAGTAACAACTGCATCCCCAGAAGCCCAAGGGAAAGGTCAGGTAGGTGGGGGTGGAGGTTGAGCGGAGAAGCAGATGGGAGTGGCCTGAAGTCCTACTGACTGCAAGGGAAGAATTTATGCTGGAAAGAAAATGGCCCAAATTACCTGCGCAATTTCAGAACGAACACCAGCGGTGACGGCAACATCCGGTTGTGTAGCTGAGACCAGGGACTTAGTATTCTGTGATGCTGATTTCTGTTCCAGATTATCGATGGCGGGCTTCCATTTGCATTCCAAAGGTTTCCTAGGTGTACCGGGGAGATGGATTAAAAGACTCTCCACTTACCTACTGTTTCCGACTTCCTTTCTCATTACATGTCCCGCAGTGACCTGCAAAGTTTTGTGGGTGAATAAAGGGGGTAATTTAGCTCTTAGGGAGAATGAGCATTTTTAGTTGCTCATTTAACATGGTGAGTTGTCTGTGGTTATGAGCTGTTCCTTTCAAATATCTTCCAGGATAACGAGGAGTCTTCAAGACTACAAGCAGCATAAAGTGGGCAATATGAAGAATCTTCTTTTGCTCAGATGGGTCACGGTTTCCTGTAGAGGTAAGGCTGGCTGGGCAGCAATAGTTCATTGTTTTGAGTCCACAGGTATTGGCCTAACACCAACCTTTGAGTAGATTTATCTATCAAAGTTCTTCAAATGAAAGCTTAGTATGTTGGTAAATTGCCAGAGAATCCAGACAAATTTACTTTACCTTTTAAGAGTAATCCAATTTTTATGAAACACCTAGGGGAAAATTTCAAGGAACCACAAACCTCAGGTTTATTAATATTTCACTTCCAGAAAACTCTGCCTCCCCTCCTGATTAACTAATGGCCGTGTGGCCAGTGGGAAGGCCCTGAAGAAATAGCATCTTTGTGATTAATAGTCCAGCAAATTATGTATGCATTCTAAAGATGCTACCTTATCATAAGGTTGGTAAGGAGCCCCTCTTCCCCCTAACGTATCTTCTTCAAGTGTGAAATTCGTTTATCTTGGCCCCAGGTTTCCAGAATTCTTCAGAACTGTCATCTGTGCTCCCTCTGCTTTTATTTCCTCCTCTTGAAGACTACTTTTCCAAACAGATCTGTTGTTATGCATATCTTAGTGCAAATTTAAATCAGTGGTACCTGGGACTAGAGGTCAGGGAGCCAGGATAGTGTGGGAAAGTGTTTTATGCTTTAATTGTGGAAAGAGACATTATTTTTAATGTGATTATTTGGGTAGGTAATATATCCATATGGTTCAAAAACCTTTCTTATTTGTTTCTTATCCTTTGAAGATTTTCATTAAAGAAAAATGAATAAAAATAAATATAAATTATGTTCTCTTTCTGAAAAGGTAGCATATTATACTTTTATATATATATACTTATATAGATACATATATATATATTGTTCACATTTTTCTATCTTCATTTTATGCATCTTGAAGATCTTCATCAATACACTGAAAGCATACTCATTCTCTTTTATTTTCACATCCACATTGATTTCCATTCTATGACTATATGGATGTACCTAAATTATTTGCTTAACTTGCTATTTAGGGAAATTCAAGTTAGTTGTTTTAATCTTATGCTGTTAAAAACAAGGATAAAATGAAGAATGCTTTCATAAATCATTTTGAACATGTGCAAATGCATCTGTAGGGAGTTTTCCCAGAAATGGAACCAATGAGCTTAAGGGCAAATGCATTTGCAGTTTGAATAGATATTACCAAATCCTTCTCCACTGGACTGGTCCCCATTTACTCTCCCACTGGGAATGTATGGGACTGCCCATTTCCCCACAGCCTCAACAGCAAAGCCTATTATAATGAAAAGGTTTAATCCTCATTAAACAAATTTCCAGGATTAGAGGGCTTTTGAGAAAGAAATTTGTTTTATATCTAAAAACCTCCTCAGTCTTCTGAAACCACTTCCCTTGGGCAGAAACAACAGAAGCAACATTTGCTATGTTCTAGGCACGATGCCAAGGATGAGGGGTTCAAAGGTAAATGTGTTAAGTTTTACTCTCTCTTTTCCTCCCTCCTTTCAAAGTATTCAGGGAGTACTGATTTTATGTTTCCAAGTAGAAAGCGTAGGAGGACTATCTCCTCTCCCTCCTATGCATCTTTCTAAGGTATGAATCAACCCTTGATAATCCTGCTTATTCCTTCAAGGCTCCTCTTGGCTTATGGAACAGTATCTAAATTCCTTAGTCCAACACTGAAGTCCTCATGCATCTCATGATAACCTGCTTTTGGAGTTGTCTCTCTTAAAGACTAGCTCTGATGGTTTGAGTGTTTTCCTTGTGTCATCAGTTATTTCCTATTTCTTCTCTACTTGGGGAATTCTTTCTTGTTTTCTAAATTTCACTTTATGCACCATTTTCTGATATTTTTCCAGATTTCTGTCCCCAACTATGCCATGCCAATTAAAAGTACTACTCACACCTTCCTTGGGTACCTGTAACGTTCCTCCCTGTGTTTGTTTTCTCCATTCAGCCATGAGTTTATTGAAGGGAAGGTTATTTCTTACTCATCTGCAGATATACATTGCTCAGAGCCATGCCTGGTCAGGGCTATTCCATAACTTTGTTTACTTATAATAATAACTAGTTTACTTATAATAATAACTAGTTGATTAAAGTTCTGGGTCAGTTCCAGGATCGTATTCTGAAGAGAAATTACACTAGTCTTCTGCTTCATGCGAATGGAAATAAATAACCTGAAATTCACTGAGTCTTCTATCTGGTCTGTTTTGTCACAAGCATAGACTCGATTTCTGATAACTGAGGTTACCCAAGGTCAGGAGAAAACCACAGACACTAAGGCACATTTTCATACAGTACAGACTGGTTAACCAGCCAGCTCACTCTCCTTCTTTGTGCATTTGGCTGGCCAGCTTCTCCAAACTGCCCTTGAAGTTAGAAGAGACTATGGACTAAGTTTAAGGCAATGGGTGATGGAGGGAAGCAATGAATGCCCATTCCAGGCCTAATGGCTTAAAATATCCTACAAAATGTTCCACACTCACTCTCTTGGTTCCTTGACTAGACACAAGAAGGTCTTCTTAGAAAACTCTGAGGTCCTATAAATACTGGCGTTAAGTATCACAGCTACCACTACTACTATTTTGTGAGAAGGCCCTCACCAACTATCCACTTAGACTGTCAAGTGATGAAGAAGGAAACCATTTATCATGTTCAGCCTCTAAAATAATAAAGTCATATGTTGCAGCAGTTAGATTATTCTGAAAACAAACAATTGCAAATGTACAATTCATATGCATGTTATTTAATCTAACCACCATGTGGGTCCCTCAAGAGAAGAGAAAGAGTGACATATACATATACAGATAGAACCAAGTTAGAGTGAAGACACCACCTGTCCCCCTTCAAGGGTCGCCCTAGAAGGGAAGCTGCTGGTCCTTCCTGACATACACCTGTGTAGCCAGCACATGCATATTCAAGATGCCTGTGTGCATGGGATTGCATCATCTTTATAAATGCTTATTCTCCCCACCAGTCACTGCTGCTTTTTACATGCCAACCTCCCAGCACTTGTCTCCCATAGATACCTTTGCATCACTTCTGTTTAGACCAATCTTCATTCACAGGAAGAAACCCCATTTTCTGCTCCCATTGCTACATGTACCCCATTTTGCAAAGGGTTTGCCCAAGTATTCTTCTGCATAGCATTTATGTGCTTTTCCTTAGTGAAGTTTATCAGCATAAATTGACCTTGAAATTATTTCTAGAATCTGTGTTCTTTTCTACTAAGCACCATAGTCACTTGTTCTTTTTTTTTTTCTGTACACATTTAAAACCATGGAACCTTATCAAGGTGAAGTCTGAGGTAGGTGAGATAGTTCTTACCCTTTTCCATTTGGGTTATTTGAACTTGAAAATCATGGCAGAATGACATGGATGAGGCACAGTGTTTCTTTACTGCCTTGACTTGGAAGTGACACACATCCCTTTTGCTCATGATCCAGTGTTCATGGCTGGGGACCTGGCAGGAACCCAGCTGTTTAGAAGAGGTCTTGTTTACCCTTGAGTACTAGCTCGGCTGGCCATACCACATATCTTAGAGGAAAAGCTGAAGTCCTTGCTCTGAACCGCCATGCCTTCCAAGATCACCCTCTCTTACATCCTCTCCTTGCCCCATTACCTGTGAACTTGCAAACTATAAGCCCACCATTCTCCCTCTCCTTCCCACTTCTCCAGCCTAACTGCCTGGTTCACTTTGTCTGGCAGGTGCACTTCTGCACAGGCTTCCCACCTGCTGTTCACTCTTCTGCAATACTCTTCCCTCAGACATGTGCGCATGAATCCCTCAGCTGCCCCCTGACTTTCATCAGACTGTAGTTCAACATCCACCCTGCAACACTCATGCTGCAGACCCACTTCCCGCTGGTGATGTGCCCCTTATATCAGCCAGCACTGGTATTAATTAATACATATATTTTTCTTATCTTGTCTGTTGATTATTTCTTCCACAGAAGTATAGATTCTTTGGGGACCAGCTATTTTTATTCTAAGATTTAGAAAGAGCCTGGTTCAAGATTAGCACATAAATTTTTGTTTGTTGCATGAACAAATCACTCCACAGTAGACCATCTTATGATTCTCCATTATCTTTACCCTCACTCTAGATGGTACAATTCTTGACCTCTAGCTTTAGTACTTGCTACTTGCCTGCCAGACATGCATAAATACCCTTCGTGGCTGTGCAAAAGCACTATAAGAAAGTCAGTTTTTCACACATACCTTGTAAATGATGAAGATGTTTTATATAGATGATGTCATATTTAACTACTGCTACTTATCTATCTCTGTTGAAATGTAAAGTCTTCCAGCCAGCTTTTTTCCATCATCTATTTAACCCAAATCTATTTAAATATTTTTCTAGTTTGTTTCTATGAAAAATAGAGTCCATTTTCTTTCTCTCTCTTGATCTCTCTTTGGGTCTCTTTGAGTCTGTCTGTCTGTCTCTGTTTCTCTGTGTCTGTCTATCTCTCTCTCAACAATTGCCTAAATGTCCAAAGAATAAAACATATTGTACAAAGAGTCTTTTGTAGCTCTATATTACATTACACAACTCCTTTTCTCTTCCATACGGGTGCAATTCCACATTCCCAAAAGTATTTTTAATCATTTCTGCTGCTTGTTATTGGCCAAAAAAAGCATATGTGTGGACAGAGCCATTTGGAGTTGGGAAGTGAAATCATGATCTAGGTTCTTCCACAAAAAGAATTATTCTGCCGGGAGCTGCCCTCATTTAGTGAGGGCTGGTTAGCACCTACCACTGGTTTCCTAGCAACACAATGCTTTCCTGCTGCTAGGACAGAGGGTCATTTTTGCATCTTCTCTTCATTTTCTCTTGGACTCTGTGAGGAGAAATTACTCTGGAAAATTCCCAGAACTGATATTTTGAAAAAGGTGTGTTTGAGGTGGGGATGGGGAAGCCAGGAAGATGTGTGTTTAGGCAGAGAGGAGAGGGGGAAAGGAGAGGAGGGGAAAGGTAAAGGAATTAGAGGAAGACATCTTAATGGGAAAGTCGGGGAGACCAGAGGATTCTTGGGAGTGGTTTCCTCATTGCACCTCACATAATGGTTATTCTAATAGGGGCCAAGACAAATGAGGTTCATTTGCCAATTGGCAGCTTATTTTGTTAGATGTATACATTGGATAAATAAGTACTGAAGATATGTATATTCCGTTCTCTTATGAGCTGAGACTACAGACTTTCCCTAAATTCCTTAGGCCCTTTACAATAGAACTATGCTTAAATTTTGCTTCCTGGCTCCTTCTCTGACATTCACCTATTGGGGATGTGATGTTACTAATTATTTAACCCCATGAAATCTCAGTCTCTAAAGAGAGATAGTAGTAATCACATATACAGACATAGTTCATCCCCTAATGGGCATCTCTGCTCCTTCCTTTCTTAACAGTATTCTGATTTTTTTGATGTAGTGTGGCCACCTTTAAAAGAAGAAGAAGAAGAAGAAGAAGAAGAAAAAAACCCTTGTATTTCCAAAGTCTCTTTCCGCAGTGTTTATAAAATGGTCCAATTAGATGTGAGCGCAAGTCTGCTTGGTGGAACTTGCAGGGAAAAGTGTTTTGCTGGTGAAAAAGAACTCATACGGCTGCCATGAGTCTCTAATCCGTTTTCAGCCGTCTTCATGGCTGAAATTCCGACAAAATGGACAGAGGTGCGGCGGTGATCTAGCATTCTGGAGAGGGAGAGCCGTCCCCTGACGCTGGTGGAAGAACGCAGCAAACCCGAGATTCATGAGGCCCTTTCGTGACTCCACCCACTTTCTATCTCTTGGTGATTTGAACACAACAAAACTCAACCCTTCACTCTGAGGCAACTGTTTGCTAAAAAACAAAACCCACAAGAACAACAACCAACCACAACAGTGACAGTTCCTTTAAACAGATAGAGATTTTTTTTTGCTGCACAAATAGCATCCTCATTTCATAAAGCTTGATTTGCTTACATTAAAGATTATTTAAAATGTCCACATCCATATGTAGTTATTTAAAAATAATCTTGTTTTAATGAAATCCCTGTTTAAGAAATAATAAGTCAGTCAGGCTGGTGGTGCACTGTAAT
Source organism: Chinchilla lanigera (assembly GCF_000276665.1). Classification (NCBI taxonomy): domain Eukaryota; kingdom Metazoa; phylum Chordata; class Mammalia; order Rodentia; family Chinchillidae; genus Chinchilla; species Chinchilla lanigera. The sequence goes on from NW_004955453.1 coordinate 11,828,090, forward strand.
CCCAGCACTCAGGAGGCTGAGGCAGGAGGATTGCTGTGAGTTTGAGGCCAGCCTAGGCTACAGAGCGAGTTCAAGGCCAGCCTGAAGCACATGGTGAAACTCTGTCTCAAAAGGTAAAAATAAATGAATAAAATAAAAAAGAAAGAAAGAAAGAAATAATAAGCCAGCAATTTTAATCTTGCAACCAACAGAAATAGGTTCTTTAAAAAATGTGAACATTTCACTACTCGTGTACTCATACTGTCTTATTTAATGCTGTCTGAGTGTTGGATTTAATTGAGCATCTCTGTGATGCTTGAGTTCTTCCCTTCCTTTAGCCCACATTAAAATAAGTAATAATAACTTTGATTATTAAGAGTTTCTCAAGACTGAAGGGGAAGGGTCTCAGTGGCAGAATGGTCTTTTGCAAAATATCTTTGTGTGCACTCTGTGGGAAATGCAGCTTCCCACCTCGGTGTGCTGTGGTCTCCTACTTTTTCACTGCTTTTCCTTTACAGCTTGAGAGTTCTGTTGAAACCACTTTTAAAAATTATTATTTTTCCATTTTAATGCTTGGCCATTTATTTTGGAAATTATTCATATTTTATCAGAAAATTATTTCTCTATTAATGTTAAGAATTATTTTTGCTTTCTTATTTGGCTTTAATTCATTTTGCTGATGCCCTTTATAAGCAAACATCTCCTAAACTATAATAAATAACTATATAAATAGTAGTTAATAGATACATGGACTCATAAAATAATTCTTTATGTAGGCAATTTATGGGAGTGCATTGATTGTGTAAATGAGATGCATTCTTATTTCTAAATTATGTCACAAGCATGACAGATTCAGCTTTGCAGAGATGCTTCTTCAAAGATAAAAAACTTAATAAAATAAGACATATTTGCTTTTGACCAGTGTTTTTTCAATGACTTTATGGTGGAAGAAAATGTCTAGTTTTAGAAAAAAATATAATCCATTGCTATCACTTCTGTAAGATACAATAATGTATTACCAGAAAAAAATGAAGTAGAAAAATCATATATACAAAAAGAACAGTTCCAATATTTTATCATTAGCACCGAAAGAGAGAAAATTACTATGTCCAACTGTTAAAAAGTTTCCTACATGCTTGTTCTCGTCCTCTCAGCCCATCAACTTCCCTGTGGGTGACAGTGTCCAGATCACCCTCATCCTTGGCTCCCGTTTGCAGTTACATGGGTCTAAACTGACAGCTATTCCCATGCCAATTTAATCAAAGAGATAAAATTCAATGAAATGAGAGCTTCTAATATATTGCTTGTGTGAGAGCTTTTTCATTTATTGTTCAGTCCATCTTTTAACGCTGTCTTAGCCATAAGAGAGTTAAATATTATCATTGTGTTTCTTGTCTCAGTGAGGAATAATTTTTCTACCACACGAGCTTTCAGAACATTTGATAGCCCTTTGGCTGAAAACAGTCTCTCTGTTGCCTCCCCTCCCTGCACTGTGGAGCTTTCTAGGACTTGTAGTCTTATTTTATTTATTTTTTTTCTTATGTGTACTTTAGTTTGTAGGCACAGAGGCATCCAGGTCAGATCTTCTGGGTATCCCAGGAAATGAGAGTAAGGAACTACAAAAGAAGACTAAGCCGTTCCTCCCCACCAAAGGGCATTCTCAAGGACAATTCTGGCTTCTGAGCATCCTGAGGATCAACAGAATGTTTTGCAGGCTCAGGTTGCAGCTCATTTTAGCCCACTACCTCGTCCTGCGTTGTCCATCCGATAAACACCTTGCACCTCAGCATCAGCATGAGCCCAACACCCAGCATCGTTCTTTACACAACCAGCAGATAAGTACATAAAATTTCCCTCTTCAGCCTCATCAGTTTGGCTCTAGAGAATTTCCTGGCAGAGTTGGATCGAGAAGGGTAATTGCAGGTATGGACCTTAGAGTGAGAGAGCATGAAAATATGATCAAAGAGCCACTTGATGATGAAGACCACGATGATGGTGAAAATGTTATGAGCAAGGTATGATGTTGTTTAGGTGAGAAAACCAAACAACAGAGAAATTTTGAAATGTGCCCCTCATTTAGCAAGTGGCAGAGTGAGAATCATGCCCAGTTCCTTAACCATTAGTTGCTTTTCTTCTACATAATGGGTATTGGTGATCATAGGGATTTTTGCTACTTGTATTCAGTACTAGATTGCCCAGAGCTGGAACGGTGTCTGGGATGGAGTTGGAGGTAGGTAACTGATTTAGGTAAAATTTATTGAACAAGCAACTATTGACTAAGACTTTCTTTCAAATACTAAAAAATTTGATTTAGAGGGTAGGGGTCATTGTTTTCCTTTTTGGTAGACCAGTGTTTTATAATACAGTGTTTTCTACACTATGAATGTTCTATTGAAATTTCTTGAATTAAACCAGGGAAAAACAAGGTTTTCTACTGATTGAGATTAACATTTAAACACATTTTGTGCTCACTGATTTAGTCTTTGAAAATTAAACTCAGGAAGAATGCATTTATTAGACACACTTTTGAAAGCCTTTTGGGGAATAGCAAGCTTTCTTCTTTAGGGCATAGCTCCCAAGACCCAAAATTTGACTCCTGGTAGCTACATGTGTGCATAGGGACTCTGAACAAGATAACAGGACCAAAGGGGGTCACTTGTCTTGAGGTGCACAATGAGATATCATATCCTGCGTATGTAACTCCTGGGCAAAGAAGTAACAAACATGAAAGTCTGTGAATCTTCATCATCTTAAATATAGACTAGTAATCTGAAAGTCTAGGAAGTCATGCAGCTGATATGCTTAGAGCCTCTTTGTATCCTGTCTGAGCTAAGCCGTTGTTATGCTTGGGAGATACCACAATACTCTGCCAATAAATATCCTTTAGATGACTAATGTTGACTTCTGTATCTGGCAACACAAGGACCCAGAACAAGCCTCTACTGGCTAGAGGTTCTCCCGATTATTTAGTTATAGGAAATGACGTAAGAGCCCAGATTTAGTAGCCTGGCTGAATAATGTGGGAAGTAACTGAGTAATGTTCACAAGACCTAGAATGGAGGTGGGAAAAGATTGTGGTTATTTGGATCTTATGCATAGCTTCATTTGGTTAATTCTAGCTTAGATTTAGTGAGGGTCCAAGTTTCTTACATCACTATAAGCTTGATAGTGCTTATGGCTTTGCTTGGTAGTGTTTTTTAAGTCCCACTGACTCCTTTACATTTTGTTTTCTCCTCTAGAAAGATCATTAAAGTGAGCTCTCGCTCATGCTGTGTTGGCATTCCCACAGGAGAGTCACTATTGAACTATGTTCATGGGCAATGCAAGTCAAACTTGATGGCAGGGATATGTGGACAGCTCGAAAGTAAGTGAAAATATTAGGAAATGAGAAGGCATGGAGTACAAAAACATATATTTGCAATTTAAATCTGAAAAGATGAAAAACTGCAAAAAAAGCCATACTGACAACCTGGCTTTGACTCTTTAAATGTGTCATATTAAGACGGAGAAGCGTAAGCAAAAGGTGAATGAATTTGGTTTACATAGAAGTCCTTAGAAGTCTTAAGGAACAAGTCCATATGTTTTACACAATACATGAAGTTCCTTTTGAAAAGTATTATAACTTCAAGAGAAATTACTTAGAATGCTTCAAAACATTTAAATCATTGAAGGGCTTAGTTGTAAAAAGAGAAATTTAGAATGAGTGCATGCAGTCATCAAACCAGGCAAAGCTACTACAATGAAGTTATTATATTCATTGGGTCTAACTTTTCTTGAATGATCTACCTCCATTTTTCATGAGGCTAGCAGTACATTTCAGAATTTACGTCAGTTATAGAAACTAATGGAAACAAATACCCTTCGGAATGGTGACAAAGAAAGGAGTTGGTGGCTTCAGCTCAAAGAGCCCTTGGATTTGAGCTTGTCACTTAACCAACTGTCTGCTCTAGGGCAAACCATTTGGCCTCTGCACCTCAGTGTTTCTGACTCAGAAGATTTGTCAAAAGTGAAGTGAGATGTTAGCCTAAACGAGTTCACAGTGGGTATCCAATAATTACAGGCACTTTAAAAAAGTACGACTTTAGTTTCTGTAACTGTCCTAGTTCAGAGAGGAGCAGTTTCCTTCGACAGAAATAAAAAGGGTAAGTTCTACTCAATGAATAAAAAGGCAGTGCTCATCTACAGAGGTTTCATTTACCAAATTTTGTCCGCAGTTTCCAAGTGGAATGGCTCCACACTGAGTACGGCCCTGGTGCTCGTCCGCACGCCTTTTGTCTAGGGTGTGGGGTGGAGTGTGGTCAGTTTGAACATCATAGAAATCCGAATGGAAAATGAATTGCATTTAGAGTGCTTCAGATTTAGGAAGTTGGAGCACATGTTGAAGGAGTGCCTTTTAAATAAACTATAAGTATCTGATTACCTAAATTTCAACTTGTTTTGTAATCCCTTTTCATCTTTTCCTTTTTCTCAAATCAGTGTAATATGATGATAAAATATTTCCTTTGTACAGCTGAGTTGAGTCTCATAGCATAAACCCACATGGGCCAAAACTGGCTCCGAGTTATGTGTGTCTAACGATCAGAGCAGGGTACTGCCAGCCAGGGAGTGAAGGCAATGAAGGTGGATAGAGCTCTCCTTGTGTCCTACAATATTCTCGAACTGCTATAACAAAATACTCTGGCCTGGGTGGCTTAGAAACAGAATTTTATCACTCATGGCTTTGGAGATTAGAAAGTCTAAGATTAAGATACCAGCAGGTTTGGTGTTGGGTGGGGACTCATTGTTGGATTCATAGCTGGCCCCATTCTTGATTGACCTCAAAAGCCAGAAATGGGCAAAGGATTTTTTAATGTTTAATAAGGACACCAATGCTGTTGGTATGGATATGCCCTCTCTATCTAATCAGCTTCTGAAGTTCCTGTCTATTAGTACTATCATATTAGAGGTGAGGATTTCAATATATGATCTAGCAGGTGGGAACAGAACATATGAACATTAGTGATTTGATTTACATGTAGATTCTTTTCTTCTTAAAAGGCAAGTTGTAGAATTTCAGGTGATACCATAAGAGTTCTGTGAGCAGCGGCGGTCCTGATGGTGGTCTGTGCTCTTTCACATGTCCGTCCTGTGTCAGGAATATCCCAGCACCCACTGAGGGCAGCTCTGTAGGAGTCGTGAACTCAATAAAATGGGGAGATATTGCAGAGACTTTGCTCTTCTTGGCCAGGATCCCTAGGCCAGGCATTGTGAGAAAGGCTTCAAATCTACTTTACATATAAAATGACCTAGTTTTAAGCAAACAGGGATAAAGTTGAAATATGCTTACATTTCTCTCTTGGTATGCATATCTGAAAGAGGAAAACTAAGAGTTTTAAAAAGTAGAAGCAAGCATCCAAATTCCTTAGCAAGTTTACCCCTCAAAATCAGCCACTAATTTCTCAGGGAAAATGGTTGTGAATTTCTCTCCAGAAAGGTTCCCAGCTGTTCCAAACTGTCGTTCCAAACATGGGACAAAGACCACAGAGCTGCTGAAGCTCACTTTTCCTGCTCAGACTGTATGAAAATAGCCTGAAATGGCCCAGAAGTTCACCTGAGGATATTGTGACTGGTCACAGATTGCAGGGTCTTGGCTCATTTTCTTCCCACGTTATCCTGGGTCCCACTGATCTGTCATCTTGACTCAGAATGACGTGTGACATTCCTCCCCTTTGCTCTTACCTTATGGCTCTGTCTTCTGAGCACATGTACATCCTGCTTGTCAGCTGGTTCCTGTCAGCTGTGAGTCTGCCCTTGGGAGTTTGCCAGTTCCCCAGGGCTTGCTAGCTCTCATGTTGTCTGTATGGATTTTTGGATGAGTCTCCAAAGAAAGATATCATGGAGTGGGCCAGAGCATTAGTACTGCCAGGACTTCCGGAAACGTTTGCCAATCCTTCTCATTTAGGTTGGCAGACCTAATGTCTATCCCAAGACATCCCAGGATTCCCCAAGTCCCATAGGATCTGAGCTTCCACAGGGAAAGTCCCTTCTCTCTGTGCCAGGGGAGGCACTGAGCTTGTTCCTTACAACGATGGGAAAAGCCCACTAGAATTGATGAATAGGGTTGTGGCTAATGTATGTCTTTTAAGTAAATGAATCCTCTTGGGTGAGGAGGGGCATGGGAGGAACTTCAAAGTGTGCCTTCTCCACTAAACTTCTTGCTGCCAAAAATTCTGATTATGAGCAGAGAGGAAACAAATTTTTAAAAGACAAATAAATTGTTATAAAATTGTGAATAAATAACTGAGAACTCTCATATCTTTCCTTTTTAATTCTGAACCTTCCCTCCCAAGTGACAAGCTTAGGAAGAAAATTTTTGAAAGGAAGACTATGCTGTGAACAACAATATGTGCATCTTTTTTCCTTCTCCATGAATTAAAGTGCTTAAGAGTGAGGCTTTCCAGGATCATAGAAGGCCTAGTGCAAGAATATCACGCTGGCAATTTTACGTGTGCCCTTCTTAGCAAGTCACAGAAGCACATGCAAAGGCTGTGGGATGCCTGGAAAGTAAAGAAGGTGAACAGTGAATGAGCTCAAAACATTACCCTAACTGCTCAAAGACCTTCAGTTCCCAGAGTCCACCATCTTTTTCTTTCAAAGTGTTTTACATCCACGTGGACATGTAATTTGACAATGTGGACTCCCAATCTATGGAATCTTCCTCTCCAGGTGATCAGAGTATCTTCACACATCTCTACTATCTCAACAGAAGATCAAAAACCTACTGTTTGTGATATCTACCAGAATTTAAAACCTATGATGTCACATTATCATATTAGATTGACCCCAGATTTAAACTCCAGTTCAACACTCAGTGGAAATGAGACCTGGAGCAGGATATCCTGTATGCTTTTCCTTTGACTTGATTTCCTTTATGAAGGGACCACAAAGGCAATTGCTTCATGATTTGTTGCCATCATGAATGTTCTGCCCAGAGAATGGGCACTAGCATTAACCTTTAAACCTGCAAACTTCTGTCTCATTCTCACAGATCATGATTTCTACCTGATGAAAACCAAAAACAAAGGCATTAAAGGAAAGAATCTCTAAGATTTGATGTCACCAATTCAACTCATTTATCTGTGTTAAACGTGTCCTTTCCTTCTTCCTTCCTATGGCTATGGACTTGCTCCCTTTCCCACATAGGAGCCCCTCTGTGACTACAGAATGTAGATTCTCCTCACATTATGTTCTGTCCCTGTCCTGGTCTTGCCCCTGCTCATGTGACCTGGTCTGATTCACCCCTTGGACTGAATTGCCTTCTATACACCATGTTCCCAGGTCTTTTACGTCCAGTGCAGGGCTCCATGCTCTGTGTGATCATATCTATTTTCCCAGTTGCCTTTTGGACAAGCTCATCCGTCTTACAAGCCCTCAAGCATATTTTGAATACCAACGAATTCATCAGCCTCTCCTCTTCCAATCTGTGTGGTTCCCTGTGCTCCCTGATTAATGAAGGACAACTGCCCAGTTGCTCATGTGAGAAAACAGGGATTTAGTCATTCTTGATGCATCCTCCATGCCTCACAGAGCCAAATGATCTCCAAGTACAGCAGACCTATCTTAATCACCTGTCAAATCCGTTCATATCACCTCACCTCCCTTGTAACTTCCTAAGACTATTGGGATAATGACCACAGTAACTATATACCGGGTGGTTCAAAAACATCTCCCAAAATTTATATTTTCATAGTTTTAGAAGCCAGAATTCCAAATGAAGATGTCAGTAAGACGCTGCTCCCTCTGAAAAGCCTGGAAGGGGAGTAATCCATTCTTGCCTCATTCAGCATATGGTGGCCTTGAGAATGTCTTGGCTTGTGGCAATGTAATGTCAATGTCTACCTCTATAATCAAAAGACTTACCCTCACTGAGCCTCTCTGTCTTCACATGGCCTTAGAATGACTCCTGCTATTGGTTTGGTGGCCACCCTATTAGATATTAGAGTATCTAATTCTGTCTGAAGGGCCCTCCTGTCAAATAGTGTTACATTTGGGTAAACACAAACTTTGGGGAGAACCATTCAGTCTGGTATCATAGGTAAATCTCACTTTCTTCTATACCACCCCTTGCCTGCCATCCCCCGTACTGATCTTCCTGTCTGTGGCCTTGTCCTTTTCCCCCACCATACATTTACTTTTCCTGCAGCAATCATGAAGTTCTTTTCTGAAATAAAAATCATATTTCTCTCAGATTAGATTACATATTTTCACATCAGCCATTTCTCTTGAGCCTTGGAATAATGTCCAAGCTTTTCAACAGAGCCTAAAAATCTGTTTAGTGTGTGTTCTCTTTCTGGCTGGCTTCTGCAGTTGTTCAGGATCACAGATCTTCTTATGTCTGCGCTTCGCACATGCTCTAGTCTGTCCCACACAATCCCATGCCCATGGCTAACTCCTAGTAAGTGTCCAGACTTTGGATAAGACATCTGTCCTTCCAGGATGCCATCCCTTATTCTCAACCTTGGCTTCAATTTGACTCACCCATTGTCTTCAGCATCTTGTGCACTGCAGCGCGTTTCTCCTTAGATAATGCAATCGCCTCTTCTGTATCCTATACTCCCTAATTCCCTACTCATCTGTAATGTCTGTGAGGACAAGCACCACAGTGAACATATTTTTAATGCATTACCACCACCACGCAATGTCTAGTGCACAGAGACACTGATTAGCATTTGTGGAACAAATGAGACCATTAAATGCTGTTACATTAAAGGCACATATTTTTAAACCTGCTGTAGAGTGATAATCTTAATAGTTACTTCAAATATTTCTTTTTCCTACAAAGAACTTCAAGTATGAAAATATGATAGGAACATTCTTTCTAAAAAGAAGGGGGAGTGGATTTTTAAACTACATTTTTCAATTTTTTGTAATAAGTTCAAGGAGCTGTTAAATCTTTAATTTGCCAGGTTTGAGTCTATATTCCAGAGCATAATCCTGATATTGTTCTTTCTTCTGTATCCGCAAGGAGATAGGGAATCTTGTAGACTGAAGTTGGTGTCCCCGTCATCTGCAATGATAACATTAATGTGAAAATATGTACTGAGTATGTATTTGGTTGCAGACATGTTATTTTGTAAAATGAAGAGTAAATGGGCAAGTGGGATGGATGCCATCAGGGGAGTTGGAATTTTCTTGAATGTCTCAATCTTGTCAGTGCCAACTTGGCAAAGGACCGCATGTGCTTCTAATTTTACCTCTTCATTTCCCTTCCTTTCTCTATCTTGAAAAAATTATTTCTCATATTTATAGCTGCTCACAAGAGGTTTGTTACTAGTGCATGCATACTGCTAACCAAACCAAATCAAGTCGGTCTGGATATGAGTGAGTTGGAAACGTGCACTAAATTGAACCGCAACTTCCTGCTTTCTTTTTAAAAATCAGGGATTTAAAAAATAAATATAAAATGCATGGAAACGGAAAATTTCATCTTTGGGCAAGTCACTTGAGACGTTTTTTTCAAGCAGCATAGCTTCTATATCACCTAAAATATAAAAGCTAAAAATGTAAAACTCTTAGAAGCAAATATAAGTGTAAATGTTTATGACTTTGGCTTGGCAATGGTTCCTTAAAACTAACACCCAAAGTACAAGCAATAAAATTTTTAAAAATAAAGTTGAATTCCATTAATATTGAAAGCTTTTATGTACCAAAGGACACTATGAAGAAAGTAAAAAGCCAGACCACAGAATGAAGAGAAAATATTTGCAAATCATAAACCTGATAAGGGTCTAGTATCCAGAGTGTATAAAGAACATTTACCACTGAATGAAATTTTTTAAAACAGCAAGTAACTTTAATAGATAATTCTCTAATAAAGGTATACAAATGACCAATACTCACATGAAAAGATGCTCAACATTTGTAGTCACGAGGGAAATACAAATCCAAACCATAATGAGATAGCACTTCAAACCCACTAGAAAAGCTATAATAAGAATACTTGTTAAAGAAGGGAAATAACAATCATTTGGTAAGGATGTATAGAAATTAAGACCTTTATACTTCACCAATAGGAATGGAAAATTATGCAGTGACTGTGAAAAACAGCTTTGCAATTCCTTAAAGATTGAACAATTATACTCCTAGCTATACTCCCAAAAGGATTCAAGACAGGTATTCAAACAAAGCCTTATGCAGAATGCTCACATTAAAAGTAATATTATTATAATTGCCATATAGATGTACTCATACCCGTAGCAATATTATTCATAGTTGCTAAATAGTGGAATCAACTCAATCATCCACTGAAGAATAAACAAATGAGTTACATTTATATACTGGAATAGTATTCAGCCACAAAAAGGAATGAAGTGCTCATAGATGTGAGAATAAAATTGAATCTTAAATATATTATTCAAAATAAAAGAAGTTAGACACAAAAACCACATATCATATGATTCCATGTATGGGCAGTTATTACCCAATGGATGCAGAATTTCTTTTGGGGGTAATAAAGCATTCTGGAAATGAGATAGTGGTGATGGTGTATGGCATTTATAAATGTACCAGTAGCCACTGAACTGTGCACTGTAAAATGGTTAAATTAGTGCATTTCATGTGAATTTCACCTCAATAAGAAATCAGGAACACATTAAAAAAGAAATTCTTCAAAATGACAAAAAGTGGTTTAAAATGGACTAACACCATGTAGATGCTTCTTGACTTACAATCTTCAACCAAAACTCCTTCATGCTTCTTCACTAATGCTGCTTTCCAGCAGAAGCGGGCAGTGTGTGGCTCTAATGAACACAATTTCTTTGTGAAACTGTGGATGTGTTCTCCAGTTGCCTTGTATTTCTTCCAGATAGTACACCATCGACATGTATTATGCCAGGAACTGCAATAATTTAATCAATATTGTAATTAAACAGTCCCCTTGTAAAAATATATTTATATACTATGGTGTTGACAACTGGCTTTAAAGGAGCCCAGAGTTTAATAGTTTTGTGCTTCATTTACAGTTCCCTTGCACCACTGACATGATGGATTAGCGCCACAATTAGAAATTACGTCCCTCTGCAGACTCCATCTTGTATTGGGAGAATTGATTATATTTCCCTGGGGAGGTCAAGTCTCATAATGCAAATGTTAATTAATTTTTTATATTAAAAGCTAAATACAAAGATTGAATCACTTTTATTAGGAACTTCTTTTAATGAATTCCTTGCCCTGTGAACCCAAACAGTTTATCTTTGGACATATGCATTCAATTAAAGAACAAAAACAATTGATTATGGGAGCGTCCACGTGGAGCCTTCCTACCAAGTTATATGGATATACATTGCTGACCTCTCAGTGGCTGATAAACTTAATCTCGGGTTCTTAACTGTTCTCCTCCCTTCCCCTTCCTCTTTTCCTCTCTATTTCTCTTTGAAAAGTAGTTTGAAAAATAAGCCAGGAAGTTAAAGCAAGTAGCATCATTTTATCATTTACTCTGAAGATTTAGAGGGAGAGGGGATGATAGATGCTGGTTTCTTAAAATGTATTGTACTAGAAAAGCATAATGTCCAAAATTATTATGGTAATGTAGATGGCAAAACAGTCTGTATGTATGTTTTTTCCAATCTCTATGACTAGGGTGTATTACATAGGCTTCCCTGGGTAGTAAAAGTTCATGACTGTAATGGAAAACATTTCCTATGCATTTTAGTAGAAATTTCCCTGGAAATTTAAATTAAAATGTAGCCAGTGGTAGAGTGCACTTACATAGTCTTTGTATGATCAGGTCTACCTGCAAAGCTTGCAGAGTTTTGAAACTGTTGTGAGTTATCATTTCTGCATTAAAACTATTCCTTGAAGTCTATTTTGGTTGGCATCTTATTCAAGACTAGATTTCTGGGATCAGGGATAACTTATTCAATTCTTCCCAGGATCAGCGCTTTGCTGTACTTTGTTTTCTTAATGTTGCCCCTGTATTCATTCAAAAAGTTATAGTAAGTCTCATGAAATATCAAATGAGAAATCATTAAATGTACTCTACTGCAAAGAGCGTGGTAGACTTTGAAATCTACACCACTTGAAGTGTTCCACTTCAGAGCCGAGTTAGCAGAGGTTTGCAACAGGCAGGCCATTAGAAAAGATTTCATCAAGGGACCAGCTCTCTTTTGTCAAGATATGTGGTCTTTTGCTCATTTTTTATATTGATGGCAATAAATATTTTGGATCTTCAATTTTGGATTAATTATCTCTAGGCAGTATTCCTGGACTGTGTTAATTATTCATGGCTCATAGATCTTTTCTGATATGTCCATACCAGAGCTTAGCCAAAGCAATGTGACAACTGGAGTGGGTTGTCTGTCGTGTTTTCTTTCTACCTGCCATGATCTTTTCTTTAGTTTAGGCATCTACTTGACTTCCTGTTTTGGTGCACAAGACCTTCTGTTGCTTCCTGACTCCTGGAGCTCTTCAGAGTAGGCTGCTCTGACACACTCCATCCAAACAGCAGAGAGTTCAAGGGTACTAGGATGGCTGTATGTCCTGGCCCTCAATCTTCCAATCCCCCCAAAAGAAAAAAAAGCTCCTAAAATATGACAATACGTGAAATTCACCTTATACAATGTGAAATACAAATCAGGGTTTTATTTGCTATGCCGTAATATGAAAATGTATATTTTTAACCATAAAGGGGGTGCTGGGGATGAAACCCAGGGCCACATGTATGCTAAGTGAGAGCTCCACCACTTAGCGACTTTCACAGCCAACCATACTGATTTGTGTTTGTTTGGTCCTAGGAATTAAACTCAGGACCTTGTGCTTTCCAGGAGGCACTTGTGCCACTGCGCTGTATCTCCAGCCCTCATAATGATTGCCATAGTCCAGAGGAGCCCAGTTTGGTGGAGTTTTACAATGGGAGTGACAGAGGGGAAGGGTTTGACAGAGCTACGGGAGATAAAACTTATAAGACTGAATAGTGGCTGCCCATGAGCATGAGGGAGGCAAGGGAGTCGAGAAAAACTCCTTGCTTCCTGGCTTCTGCAGTGGAACAGAAAGTAGGGCCATTCACGGGGGTGAAAAACAGTGAGAAGGACTGAATTGGGGAGCAGAAGGGGACGGCAGTGGGCAGGATCATAAAGAGCTCTGTTCGTTTGAGATAGAGTTTGAATTGTCTCTGAGACATCCAGGTGGAAATTATCACATCTCGAAGAGAGCCTAATAATACCTGTCTGACAGCGAGGTTCCCTGGGTTAAGAAGATAGTTCCTATAAAGCACCATGGCTGGTGCTTAGACAGCCCCCAGTAAAGACAAGAGACTGCTGGAGAATGACATTATATGAGCATGTGCATATTTAAGTTTTCATGCCTGTACATAAACAATCAAATTAATCCTCTCCATTTACATGTAAATTCAGCCAACACAAAGCTACTGTTATATAGAGGATAGTTCTTGTGTTTCTTATTAACCTCTGAACTCCTGAGTAATTTAATTCCAAATACAAGATAGACAAGATAATATATAGGCAACTTGTGTTATGCTATTTTATCTCTGCATTCATGTGAGCCTATAAGTTCACAAAGTCAGTAAAGAAATGGCATCCTGGTTCTAAATAATTACAGTATTTTAACTTTAATTTAATTATGGTGCATTGAAGAGTAGACCTTTTAAAACGATAGTGATTTGCCTCAGTGAGTTAGACTAATCAGTATACCTCATTATGCTCAGCACATAAAAGGAATATATGTCTCCCGCTTTATATCACATGCCTGCAACGTGCACCCACCCAGCCATCAAAACGCATGCCCCTGCCTCCGCAGAGCTGCTAGGTTTCCTTGTAAAATAAAAGTCCTTGAGTGTGAGGTTTTGCAGGGAAGAGCTGTGGGGAAAGAGACTTGGAAAACTGAGAAGCCTGCCTGTGTCTTGGCAGCATCTAGACTCTTCTAGAAACCACAAGGCAGTGATGAGTTCATTTTTCTCTGACAGGTAATGTAAAGATGATCTGTGGCGTCATCGCTATCTGTGATCTGTGGATGGAGAGTATTAGAAACCAGCAAATGAAAATAGCATTGCAGTGGACGTTAGGTTGATGTTCCTTGCACATCTACGTAAAAGCTTTCTGCATGAAGGGGTATTGGGGTACCGTCTTTGAGAAGAATAGATCAAATTAGTGTTATGAGAAGTGTGATAAAGCATTAATCAGCTACGTTCAGATTTTTAAAAACTGAACAAACAGGTTTACATCAAAGGAAAATAGACTCCAAAAATAAAAGCAGTTTTATTTTAGCTCGTTCTCAAATTCTCCATCGATCTAACAGACTAATTGCAGAAATAAAAAGTAGGAAATGGACGAGATGTGGGGAGCAAGGCCAGGCAGAAGTTGAGCTATTGAGAGAAATTTAAAGAAGATAAATAAGTTAAGTAATTGGACAGTGAAAATGACTGGGCATATAATTTTTATCTTTATTGACTTGACTTTACCATGGGGATGGGAGATGACATATTTTGGGCAGTGAAAATGCAGGCTGTGGCTTGAAAGACAGCCAAGCTGAGAAGGCTTCAGACCTAAATGGCCCCAGCCCACCTACAAGATGCTATGTTATAAACCTGCAGTGTCTACACAAATGACAAACCAGAGTAACTGGGTCACAGGGATCACATAACAGTCCTATAATCCCTGCAATATTAAACAGCAATATGGCTTTGTTTATTTACTAGTGAATTGCAGGAGATGGTTGGGCATCTGTGGTTTGGAAAAATACACTGTTTCATTTTCCTACCCTGCTTCTTATATCCCATATCCATTAGACTTTGGTTTGAGTTTGCAGTTCATTGCTGGAGCCTTCCAGAATCTGCATGTGAAGTCACAGAGGTGGGCGTGTAGAAAAGAGACCCAGAACTGTGCACAAAGAAGGATCTCCAGCATTTGCTGCCAGGCATTAGCCCATGCCACCACTGGAGGATTCCTCCAATAATCAGATCTTGTAAACATTTTTCACAGTTTTAACTTGCAATGGGGGTTGCCTTCATCTCTTCTCTTGTACTGTCACCAGGCCTCCTGTGGCCCAGTGGGCATCTACCTACATAGCACACATCGATCAATAGGGCTGAGTGCAAAAACTATTTTTCCAAGATTAGATAAAATTAGGATGCTTATAAATCAGTGAGAATATACTTACAGATGAGTGAGAAGAACCATATTTTTCCAGGATTTGATCAAGTTAAGGCTCTCATATACCATTAAGAATAGATTTAAGTGTCAATGGCATTCATTATTTCAACTTGCCTCAGTCTCCAAAGTTTTGCTCTTTGGTCGGTTCCTAGCTGTGTCCTCTAGCCACCTGCAGACAGGGGTACAAACTTATCTCTCTTGGAGCGCTTTTTCTCCTTTCTTTCTGGGTCCCCTGTCACTTTCTCCTTCCTCTGCCTGTCTTATCTTTTAGTGGCATTCTGATTTCAATAGACATGCACCTCCTAGACATACCCTTCACTTTCTCACTCTTCCTGGACATTTTTCTGTCAACCTCCAACTTTTTTTTTGTACAGATGCCCCCCGACTTAGAGGGCCTATAGATGACTCTCCACCTTCATGACTGTGTGAAAATGATATACATTTGGCAGAAAATGCACTTTGAATTTTGAATTTGGGCTTTGCCTGTGCTAGCTGTGTGTGGTATTACATGGCCCTTGCAATGCAGGACAGCTAGGCAACCACAAAGCAGAAAAGTCAGCACCCTAAACTTCACTTTGTGGAAACAGGTGTTCTATAAGTGACTCGAGAGATGGGACAATAATTCTTTATTTAGAAAAACTTTGTGTTAATAAGTTGGCCCTACAATACGATGGTTTGTGTTCTGAGCAAAGTTAAAGTAGGTTAGGCTGAGTGATGAGGTTTGGTTAGGTTGCCAAATACATTTTAATACTTATATTCCACTTATGATGGCTCCAGCAGGACCTGGCTAATCATAAGCATTTGTACGTTAGCCTTTTCTCCCCGGTTCTTGCTGGATCTTGTGACCAGTTAATAGACTCCTTTCGCTTGTTCTTACACCCTTTCAAAGCACAACAGCTCTTCCTCCGTTTCTCTGAACAGTTTTCTCTCCACTTTTCAGTTCTCTGAAGCACCTGCTCTTTTTCTCACGCACACACATTGTGGTCAGCATCAACAGGAACATGTCCTGCCCTCAGGTAACATTTTAAAATCCCATCTCTAGGCTTGTGTGCCTGTTCCCATCACTCATTTTTTCCCTGCTCTGGCACTTCTAAAAGTGTTTGGCACTAGATAATTTCCTACAGGCACAATGGAAAAAAGGTGCATGTGGATTCGGGCAAGGGATTCCACTTCCATGGGCCTGGTTTGATGTGTAGTCTACCTGGAAGTTCTGGCCTGACAGTTTAGCAGGTTTGCTGTCTGCACCAGGTACAGCTAGAGGCATAAACAGCACATGTAAGAGAACTCATTCCAAGCAGCAGCGCACCTGTCAGGGACATAAATATTGTAGAAGTGGAGTTCCTTGGTCTTTATGATTATTTTGAATCGTGGCTGTCTCTGTCAAGTCACACTACCAGTGACTTGTTAACACTATGTGAATATGGGACTAGATAAAGAAGTTAAAATGAAATTTGTCATCCTGCGCGGATTCAGTGACACTTTTATACCCAAGTGATGACTGTTTTGAAAATCACCCACACAAATAGAGCTAGAAGTCATTTTCTCTTTTATTATTTTCTATTCCTCACCTTAAAAATGTTCTGGTTTATGTGACAGAGTGATTGTTATTTCAATTCCAAATTAAGCAATTGAGGCTCAGAGGATACGTTTATATAACTGAAAAGTACATGTCCTTTTCAAACTTTTGTTAAAGAAATAATATTATTTATTTACTTTTTAAAATGTTTGCACATCATCTAGTTGTATTATGTGCTTTAAATGCTTGCTTTGATAGAAGATTTTTTGTGTTCTTCTAGGTATAATTTTTTCCCTGAATGTCTGCAATAGTAATATAGAAACATTAATTTCTTTTTGAGAAAAGGTGTGTTCCAGGCCTAGGTGAGAATCTCTTTGGCAAACTCAGCTCTGATCTGTGAACTCTTGAACTGAAGCTTGGCTTCCTTTGCACCTGTGGGAACGGACCAGAGCACAGTTGCTGCAGAGAGAGGAGGAGCTTGCAAGCTGGATACAGGCCCGGGTAAATGGAACAAAGATTCAGGGAGACCAGCACCCTCAAAATAGACCTTTCTGAAAGATAAAGTTCATCGGAGTATAACCCGGCCCCCAATCTTTGATTAAGAAATTATCCAAAACTGCCACTTTTGCCATCCGAATCCATTTCCCCCTTACTATAAACAGAGTGGACTTTCACACAGGGGAACCTCGGTCTCTCTCCTACTTTCATTTTTTATCTCACAGCCCCACCCTTGATCCAACTTTCCAGAATTAGCTCTAAAGAAAGCATTTTATTGTGTACTCCTTAATTGTAATGCGGGGTGACCAGCAGCAGTACTTTCTAGGGCTGAAAAATTATTTTTTAATAGCCTTATTTCTCATATGGTATAATTTAGATGCTAAAGCTCTTCTTCCACCAAGGATGAAAAGAAGAAATAACTGAAGTTGTCAAGAGAAGACAGGAACCATGGTGTCAGGTTAAGCGGTAACTTTCGTTCCACAGCCAAACTTTGGGTGATATTTATACCCAGTGGAGTGCTGCTCTTCCATAAAGAAAGAGCACTTGAGGCATTCATAGGCAAATGGCTGAAACTTGAGGATATATGTTAAGTAAAATAAATTAGACACACAAGTTTAAATATTTCACATGTGAAAATATATGTATTGCAAAATAGAATATAAACAAGTAGTAAGAAGTTCAAATAATTCACTAAATTATCTATCGTGTGTTTAAAAAATATTTAAAAATAGGTGCTAACTTGTCTCATTTGTACTACTACTTTTTTTGTTGTTCATTGAAAGGAAAGTATTGTCCTTCTATTTGTTTGTTTCTTCTTTGTGAGAGTCTTTTTTTATGATTTGTAGCCTGAACAACATTTTGGCTATTCACTTAAGAGCATAATATACACTATATTAACTGGTGTTATCTTCTAATTCTTTCACTATGAAATTTTGTTTTCTTTTTTTCATAGAAGTAAGAAGAATGCTTTTTAATATTTTTATTAATATTTACTTATATTACATTCAAATAAAAATTTTGTAAAAGTCATTATAATCAATTGCTGTGGTTTGAGGTATTATTTGCAAGGGGAGACAGTATAATACAGGACACATATTTTATAAGATTATTTATAATAGTCACCCAAAGAATCATATACAAAAGAGTACAGGAAATCTGTCCACACACTAAAACCAAGGAATCTAGCTGAGGGCCTAGAGCCCATAACAATGCCTCTCACGTGTCCACCTGGAGGCCAAGAGCCCATGGCAATGTCTCATGCAGGCCTGTTTCACGGATCTGCTCTGGGAAGGCTCAAGAGTCAGTGGTGGAATCTAGTAAGTCTGTGCCAGCAGGATGAAGGATCTGTGCTAGCAGGCTGAGCCATCTACGCTGGAGCCAGGAAGTGATGCACAAAGTAAGAACCAGAGCTCCCCTGAAAAGTACCACAGCCATCCTCAGCAATACTGAGGTCCTGAGCTTCTCCAGTGGTGAAGAAAGCTGAGTTCCCATCAGGAAATCCAATGCATCAAGCTTCTTCAGGAGACTGGCAGTGCACCATCCTCCCCTCCAGAGCCAGGAAGTGACACTCAAAGTGAGGATCAGAGTTCCCCCAGAGTGAACCAAACATATTCTCAGTGCCAGCAAGGTCCCGAGCTCCTTGGAGGATGAAAACAGCCAAGTTCACCAGGAAAGGCAGCATGACAAGCTCCTCCAAAAGAACCAACAGCTCCTTACAGCTTCTACCAGCTCCTAACAGCCTTTCTTAGCTCCCAACAGCCTAACGTCTTCTCCAGTTCTGCCTCTTATGCTGCTGGCAACAATCTTCAGGTGGGCCTCCCACACCCAGCACCACCCTTACTCAGTTCAGCTGGGTGTTATAAGTTGACCACCAGTTGTCAATCCACTTCATCAGTCTATCTGAGCACTGTTGTAATCTGCTGTCTGTTGTTATATCAAAATATCTAAGTCAGGCAAATTATGAAGAAAAGAGGCTTGTTTTGTCTGATGGTTCTGGTGGGTGAGAAATCCAAGATTGAAATGCTGCACCTGGCAAGGGCCTTGTGCTGCTTCAACAAAAGGTGGAAAAGCTGAAGGGCAAGCAGGTAGGTATGGAAGAGCCCACACAAAAGGGGCAGCCTCACTTTACCACTCACTACTGTGATATCTAAACCAGTCCTGTGAGGGTGAGAATTAATCTGGCTACTCCAGAAAGGCCTTAGTCACTCGTCACCACCTAATCACCTCTTAAAAGCACCATCCCGCCAACACCTCCACAATAGCAATTGAATTTAAACAGCAGTTTCAAAGGAGACAAACTATTTTCAACCCATAACATTCTTGGTATCTTTGTTTCATAGAGGAAAGCGTCTGCAAGTCAGTTTTATTTTCATTTTCTGACATTTGCTTTTACACTGGGAAGCCACAGCTATTCCTTCACTCATAAGGAAGAAGCAGATAGAGTTAAAAGAGACTTCACCATTACTTAAATCCCTATCAGAAGTGATTTGCAGAATAGGGGTTAGAATTTGGAATCCCTGGTGTGTGCAAGGCATTAGCCTGAGCAACCCTAATTTCAAACAGATCCCTTCAAGTATAGCTAAATTTCACACTAATTCTCATGACATCTATTTTGTGAATAGCCCAAGAATATGAGGAAAAGTCCTTGACCCACTTAGCAAGCCCAACTGACTGATGTGAGTAGTGATTGATGCCCTATAATCCATTTTCAGCAGAACGGAACATTACTAAGGTGAGTGACCACATTCAGTTGACCGGCAGCTGAGAAGAGCAAGTTGGATCCAGTGCTTGACCAACTGAATTTGGGCACCCATATCTCTGCCTGGAGAGTCATGCTGAAGCAGCAGCAGGTAGAGGAAGTATAACCCTGTGTGCAGCCTGCCGATTTCTGTGGGTCTAACAGTCCTTTACACAGTCTGTAGGCAGTTTGATGGCTTGAAAAAAAAATGCAAAGAAATGATTTATTCACAGACACTGTTGAATTTGAAAGGTACAAGAAAAGATTACATGCCGGAAAACTCCACATGTTCTGTGAGGATTGCTGTGGCCTTTTCCTCCCTGCTGGTTCATTCAGTGAAGGTGGTGTAGTTTATCTCCGCTAACTCATTCCCACCTCATTTGCATATTTTTGTTTCCATTTGTTGGATTTCACATTGCATTGTTACTTTTCTAAGGTGTTATATTCTTGATTCACAGAAATGAATCAGTGGCTCAAAATTTGTTAACTGAAGCATGAGAACAGTGATGGAAATAGTAAAGCAAACAGCACAACTTCAAATAACATTGTAAATACAGTAAGCAGGGCTTGGATGAGAGTATAGAATGTGATTCTGCACGTGTCGTGATAACTGAATTTCTCAATGTGTTGAATTTTCACATGCTGAAAAGAAACAGTGCAAATAAAAACAATGAGTGTCTGAGAATCTGAGGTTTTTTTGGGTCAAATTTTCATTTTCTTCAACAAGGAATTTGTTCAATAGCATTGTGGAGCCATCCATTTTAAAATCATTCTGAATTCTAATCACTGCACTGAAAAGTTTATTGATCACTTTTTTCAAACAAAAACAAAACAATTCTTTCCAGAATTCATTGGACAAATTCTCTTCTGTAGGCTGAGTGAAGGACATTCAGAGTTACCCTTCTTGTAGAAGAAAAAGACTAAAATCCAACAAAAAACAAAATCCTGTTCTAATCCCAATACACTGTAGATGACAAGCTTAGAAAATTTAATGGCAGATGTGCTTGGAGAAGTAGTATAAACTACTAAAACATTTTTTGGTCAAAGGAAACTGTTGGATATTAACACTATGGGAGTAGATATTTTGATTTATAGATACTTGAGACTGCTGATATGCAGAGTCTATGAATCAGCTCTTGCCAAATAAGCAAAAAATTATAGTAGAGCAAATTATAGTAGAGCAAAAATTATATGGAACAAACGTTTAACTGAGAACTTCTTGTGTGCTGTGTGTTGTAGCCCTACGAAGCCTATGAAGTACTGTTCTTATTTCCACTTGACAACTGAAAATCATATCTACAGCTGGAATGGAACTCCAGAGCCTATGCCATCATGCCCTATTGCCTTTGTGAGAGAAGAACTTGATGATTTATCACCAAATATTTGCAGAAAGAAAAGTTTTTTTTTTTTTTTTTTTATTCAATATGAACAGCTCTCACTGATGCATTGGAAGCCATACTAGTAAAAAGAACAATGGTACAACCAATCTCGTTTCCGGCATTAGTTTCCTGGGTAGCAATCACTGAGAGGTGAATTAGTGTTCACGATATCTATTAGCCTTGTTCCTGAGACTGATACCTATGACACGAAAAGGAAGAAGGAAGTGCCAATGAAGTGCTTTCCAGATTCCTGGAAAGTTCTGGAGCAGGGATGGCCCTTCAAAATGAACCTGAATGTGAGCAAAGAAGCTGAGGCTTTACTGTGAGATATTTTTGAAAGGAGGGATTACTACTTGCAAAGCAGAAGCTTAACAATGGAGAGCCATCTTCCAACAGAGCTCCTAGCAGGTGGATGAAGAAGTCCTTCGTTCCCAAAGGTGATCCCCTTAGAGCCTCCACCACTTTCTCTGCTATGCAGGAAAGTATATCAATTTCAATGTTTTTTTTTTTTTTTTTTTTTTCTCTATTGGCACATTTGACTTACTGAGGAAAAGTGCAGATACTTAATA
>NW_004955453.1:11850010-11855457 GCF_000276665.1 Chinchilla lanigera
CTGGCAAGGGCCTTGTGCTGCTTCAACAAAAGGTGGAAAAGCTGAAGGGCAAGCAGGTAGGTATGGAAGAGCCCACACAAAAGGGGCAGCCTCACTTTACCACTCACTACTGTGGTATCTAAACCAGTCCTGTGAGGGTGAGAATTAATCTGGCTACTCCAGAAAGGCCTTAGTCACTCGTCACCACCTAATCACCTCTTAAAAGCACCATCCCGCCAACACCTCCACAATAGCAATTGAATTTAAACAGCAGTTTCAAAGGAGACAAACTATTTTCAACCCATAACATTCTTGGTATCTTTGTTTCATAGAGGAAAGCGTCTGCAAGTCAGTTTTATTTTCATTTTCTGACATTTGCTTTTACACTGGGAAGCCACAGCTATTCCTTCACTCATAAGGAAGAAGCAGATAGAGTTAAAAGAGACTTCACCATTACTTAAATCCCTATCAGAAGTGATTTGCAGAATAGGGGTTAGAATTTGGAATCCCTGGTGTGTGCAAGGCATTAGCCTGAGCAACCCTAATTTCAAACAGATCCCTTCAAGTATAGCTAAATTTCACACTAATTCTCATGACATCTATTTTGTGAATAGCCCAAGAATATGAGGAAAAGTCCTTGACCCACTTAGCAAGCCCAACTGACTGATGTGAGTAGTGATTGATGCCCTATAATCCATTTTCAGCAGAACGGAACATTACTAAGGTGAGTGACCACATTCAGTTGACCGGCAGCTGAGAAGAGCAAGTTGGATCCAGTGCTTGACCAACTGAATTTGGGCACCCATATCTCTGCCTGGAGAGTCATGCTGAAGCAGCAGCAGGTAGAGGAAGTATAACCCTGTGTGCAGCCTGCCGATTTCTGTGGGTCTAACAGTCCTTTACACAGTCTGTAGGCAGTTTGATGGCTTGAAAAAAAAATGCAAAGAAATGATTTATTCACAGACACTGTTGAATTTGAAAGGTACAAGAAAAGATTACATGCCGGAAAACTCCACATGTTCTGTGAGGATTGCTGTGGCCTTTTCCTCCCTGCTGGTTCATTCAGTGAAGGTGGTGTAGTTTATCTCCGCTAACTCATTCCCACCTCATTTGCATATTTTTGTTTCCATTTGTTGGATTTCACATTGCATTGTTACTTTTCTAAGGTGTTATATTCTTGATTCACAGAAATGAATCAGTGGCTCAAAATTTGTTAACTGAAGCATGAGAACAGTGATGGAAATAGTAAAGCAAACAGCACAACTTCAAATAACATTGTAAATACAGTAAGCAGGGCTTGGATGAGAGTATAGAATGTGATTCTGCACGTGTCGTGATAACTGAATTTCTCAATGTGTTGAATTTTCACATGCTGAAAAGAAACAGTGCAAATAAAAACAATGAGTGTCTGAGAATCTGAGGTTTTTTTGGGTCAAATTTTCATTTTCTTCAACAAGGAATTTGTTCAATAGCATTGTGGAGCCATCCATTTTAAAATCATTCTGAATTCTAATCACTGCACTGAAAAGTTTATTGATCACTTTTTTCAAACAAAAACAAAACAATTCTTTCCAGAATTCATTGGACAAATTCTCTTCTGTAGGCTGAGTGAAGGACATTCAGAGTTACCCTTCTTGTAGAAGAAAAAGACTAAAATCCAACAAAAAACAAAATCCTGTTCTAATCCCAATACACTGTAGATGACAAGCTTAGAAAATTTAATGGCAGATGTGCTTGGAGAAGTAGTATAAACTACTAAAACATTTTTTGGTCAAAGGAAACTGTTGGATATTAACACTATGGGAGTAGATATTTTGATTTATAGATACTTGAGACTGCTGATATGCAGAGTCTATGAATCAGCTCTTGCCAAATAAGCAAAAAATTATAGTAGAGCAAATTATAGTAGAGCAAAAATTATATGGAACAAACGTTTAACTGAGAACTTCTTGTGTGCTGTGTGTTGTAGCCCTACGAAGCCTATGAAGTACTGTTCTTATTTCCACTTGACAACTGAAAATCATATCTACAGCTGGAATGGAACTCCAGAGCCTATGCCATCATGCCCTATTGCCTTTGTGAGAGAAGAACTTGATGATTTATCACCAAATATATGCAGAAAGAAAAGTTTTTTTATGCAATATGAACGGCTTTCACTGATGCATTGGAAGCCATACTAGTAAAAAGAACAACGGTACAACCAATCTCATTTCCGGCATCAGTTTCCTGGGTAGCAATCACTGAGAGGTGAATTAGCATTCACGATATCTATTAGCCTTGTTCCTGAGACTGATACCTATGACACGAAAAGGAAGAAGGAAGTGCCAATGAAGTGCTTTCCAGATTCCTGGAAAGTTCTGGAGCAGGGATGGCCCTTCAAAATGAACCTGAATGTGAGCAAAGAAGCTGAGGCTTTACTGTGAGATATTTTTGAAAGGAGGGATTACTGCTTGCAAAGCAGAAGCTTAACAATGGAGAGCCATCTTCCAACAGAGCTCCTAGCAGGTGGATGAAGAAGTCCTTCGTTCCCAAAGGTGATCCCCTTAGAGCCTCCACCACTTTCTCTGCTATGCAGGAAAGTATATGTATATCAATTTTTTTTTTTTTTTTTTTTTTTTTTATTCTGGAACATTTGACTTACTGAGGAAAAGTGCAGATACTTAATAGAGCTTATAATGTCACCTAAACTAATTAAGAATCTAGTTCTCTTTCTCTTAGATACATAAGCTGAGTATCTTAGTTATATTCAACACCAAGAATAGCTCAGTTTTCAGAGCTGATATGCCATTTAGGAGTTCGTGACTTTACGAAGCAGGAGTTGGAGATGTGAGAAATTCTCAGTTTTCCTAGATAGCAGATGATGCTAAAATTAAGAAATTGCTGCTGATATCATGATATGGAGACAAGCCAAGGATGTATGCAGCTGTACAATATTTTACTGAAACCTCTTAGTGCTACTGTGAAGGGTCAAAAGACTAGAGTACTCAATAACAGGAAATTAAGACAACCTTAATCAAACCAGGGAACCTTTGAGGCTTAAGGACAATGTCTTTTGGTTACCTCAGCAAAAGACAAACACAGAGATGAGATGATGTCTGGAAGATCTAGTAGCTTGAACAAGCAGGAAACTCATGTCTAGAAAATTCTGGAGAATTTAACCTTGACAGACATGTTGCCATGTTGGATTAAAAAGGCACAGAGACTGCAAAGGCTTTCAGAACCCACCTTCTCTTGACATGTGGCAGGCTGACAGAACTACTCAGTTGAACTGCAGGCTACCATTTTTAAGAAAAGGGCAGACTGAGTGGGAGAGTGACCTCCAGAGCACAGTGCGTGAAGTACAGTACAAAAAGCTTGGAGGTCCCAGCTGAAAAGCACAGAACACTTGGCACCTAAAGAAGGTTCTTCCCTTTTTTGAATTTACTTGAATTTACTATGTATGGATGATTACATTTTACTTTCCCCTTTATCCCTATGGGAACCTGAGTGTCTGTACTTGGACGGTGGGAGCAGATAATGTGTCTCCCTCTTTGCAGGGAGCCACAGGTGGGAGAACTGTGGTCAGGAGTCATGGCTATACTTGTAAATATATTGTGGGTTGGGAATGATGTGAATTTTGGGAACTGGAATAGAATTTCTAAAATTCCTCCCCCCAGTGTGTTATGTCATGTGTCACAACTGACTTTATGATTGGGAGATTATCCAGGTCAGCATGATCTAGTCACATGAGTCCTTAACAGTACAAGAGGATGTCAGAGAGAGCCAAATCTCAAGGAGCATGTGATGTGCCATTTCTTGGAGATGGAATAGGCCACATGAGAAAGAATGTAGGAAGCCTGAGGAGCTGTTAGAGGCCCCCAGACAGCAGAGAAATAAGGCTTTCAGCCCAACAAGTCATGCATCTGGATTGTGCTGGTTTGACTAAACTTGGTAATGTATTTTTTCCCAGGGTGTCTTGATAAGATCTCAGGATGGCTGACATCCAGCTTTGGGACTTCTAGTACCCTGAGTATAGAACTCAGTGGAGTCCTCCTGGACTTCTGATTTACAGAACTTGACCTAATACATGAGTGCTGTTTTTGTACTTATGTATTTATGCAGGGAATTTGACTGAGGAACTTGTGAATGTTAAGCATACACTATCACTGAGCTACACTTCCATCCCCACAGGTGCTGTTCAAGCTAATTTTGTGGTAACCGGTTGATGTAGCAGTAGAAAATGAGTGCATAAACTAAAGGCAAAAGAGCTCCTGGAAGATAGCACTGAACAGATAAATGATCACAGCATATTGGTAGCAATGCAAGACTTGAAATGCAAAATAAACAAAACTTTCTGAAGTTTCATAGCATGAATTCCTAAATAAACTATCTGGAGATGCATACAAATAGATGTCACTGTTCAAATATAAAGTAGTGGCCTATAATGTCAAAAGGAACAAATATGTGTAGAAAAATATAAATTAGTGGAAATGGAAGTGAAAGCAGACAAAAAAGCAGATTGGTAATCTATGTATAATTAAATACAAATAAGATAAAAAGCACTAAATGAGACAAAAAGATATTAATAGTCTAAATTTAATGCCACACAATAAATACATAGAAATTGTTAATATCCATACATTAAAATACTAGCAAAACCTTCATAAAGAAGATATTATAGAAGAAAGGAGAAACACAAGACTTACACAGAACAAGAGCTTTAAGCATATCTCTCAACCCTAGAGATTAAAGAGGCAAAAATTAGTAAGGACCTAGATATTATAATGAAGCATAGCTTGTATATATTGAGATTTATATCAAGATAATAAGGAATGCAGACTTTCAAATGTGCTTAAAAGATTTATATTGGAACATTGACCACTTTTTCTTGGCAGAGGCTTCAAAGTAAACAGAAATTCTAATATTGAAGTAATATAAACATCATTATATGATCACCATTCAGCAAAAGTAAGAATATAATAAAATCTTCTTTGTTTGAAATATGAAAAATTATATTAAAAGATGTTCCCGTCAAAGAGAAATACAAAATTAAATTGAATTTATAGAAATCAGTGTTAATAAAAATATGACCTATTAGAAGTTTTGGAATACAGTTAAAGCAATTAAAGAGAAAGGCATAGAAAGATGCATATATCAAAAGGAAATATAATAAGAGAATGTGATGTTTACTTTAAAGAACTAGGAAAGAAGAACAAAATAAATTAGAAGGCACAGAGGAAAATAGTGTCATTTTAAAATATAACAGCAGACATTAAGGAGGCAGAAAGAAAATCATTGAAAAAGTAGCTTGATTCATTAAGAAAATGGGAAAAGTGATAAACCAGTTTAAACCAAGATTAGAGTAATTAATCAATGAAATGAGAAAAAAACCAAAATACAAGAAAAAAAAGCTTTGTTATAAATAGATAAAAAGAGAGACAGGAAGAAAGAAAGAAAGAAAGAAAGAAAGAAAGAAAGAAAGAAAGAAA
>NW_004955453.1:11855714-11861932 GCF_000276665.1 Chinchilla lanigera
ATGAGTGAAGGAACAAAGGAAGGGGAGAAAGGGAGGAAGGAAGAAGGGAAGAAGGGATGAAAGGAGCAAGGAAAGAAGGGGAGGGAAACTCACAGGAGACTATGTGTACAATTCTATGCAAGTAAATTTGAATATGTAAATGAAATGGATAAATTTACAGCAAAATGTAATCTGTTCTAAACAACTCTAAATGACAGAAAGCCTAAACAAAAATTCCTTAGGGGAGTTGGGAATACAAAGTTGTAAATGAGCACCACTGTGAAAAGCAACAGGTCCAATGGCTTCAATAAAAATTCTGCCATGTTTCAATAGTAGAACTAATCAATCTTAGTGCCACTTAAAATGTCATTACATGTACAGAAAGAAGGAAATCTTCCAAATTGTTTTTAAGATACCCCACATATGTATGTAAACAAAAATTGCACAAAAAAGAAAATAGTAACCTCACATATCAGTAATCAATTTTAAAAACGCAAGTAAATAAGTTCTAACAACACATTTAAAAAACATATGTTATTAGAAAATGGAATTTTTCAAAGAATACAAGCATACTTCACTTTTAGAAAATCTATAAACAGGCAATCAATGTAGTATTTAAACTCTTAATAATTCATCATGTTAATATATCTATGGAAAAAATGACTTTTCCCTAAGCGCCTAAAAGATTTCACAAAATTCAACATCCATTCCAGATAAAATCAAATAGACTGTGAATCATAGGTAGTTTTATTCTATACGAACATAGACATATTTATAATCTTCAAACTTGCCTCTATTGAATACAGTAGCATTCTTGTTAATGTGAATAACAGGTTAATAATGTCCAATACAATGAATACCATTTAACATGGTTTTGGAAGACAAGCTAATAAAAACAAGCCAGAAAGAAATTAAGCATTCAAGCATTAGAAAGAAAGGAAAGGTAAGATTTGAAGTTGTAGGTCTGAAAAATTCAAGAGAGTAACTGAAAAATGGTTATAAATTAAAGAAAATAGTAAAAATATTTAGAATTTAAAATATAAAAATCAACACAAATATTGGAGGCTACAATGTAAAAAAAACCGATCTAATTAAAAATTCAACGTTTCCAATGGGACAGCTGTCATAAACTAAACAAGAAGTATATAAAAGCTAAATGAGAAAAAATTTCAAACATCCTGAAAGACCTCAAATCCAATTTGAATCATGTAAAAGCCAATCATGTTCTTAGTTAAACTCAATATCATGAAGGTATTAAGTCTTCTTGTTGTTTTCTAAATTTAAAGCAATCCAAATAAAAATTCTAAGAAACTATAAGAATGATACTGCCTAAGTTGATTTTAAATTTCACATAGAAAAATAAACAAAGAAATATAAACAGAAGACCATGTGCCATAGTTTATATCTATAATGTCTCCCAAAGGTGCATTTGTGAAATGTTTGGTCCTCCACTTGGTGCTAGTGAAGATGGCAGAACCCTGAAGAGGAGGTTGTAAGTCACTGGGGGCAGGATGTCATAGGGGATCGTGGGATGAACTTTTCTCTCGCTTTTGCTTCTGACCATGAGGTTAGCATATTTGCTGTGATAAGTGTTCCCACATGAGCTATGCCACAGGCTCCAAAATGAGATCAGTTGACCATGAACTAAAGCTTCCAAGTCTCTGCGCCTAAATAAATCTTTCCTCTTCTTAACCTGATTATCTCAGGTATATTTTATATACATGGAAAGCTGACTAACACACTTTAGAAAAGAAGAGTAGGGTGATGGTGACTGGTTTTTACAGATGAGAAGATGGTGATGTTACAAATTCTTCAGGTGACTATGCTGCTATTGGTGCATCAATAGACACATTGAATATCCACACAGAATTGACCCCAGTGCACATGGAATTTTGGCATATAACAAAAATGTCATTTCATATTTTGCAGCAACAATGATTTGGGGACATCTGAAACAAGGTACAGTTAGGACTTTACCTCATCCTATGTGCCAGCAAAAACTACAAACTTATTGGACATTTAAATGGCAAAATCAAAATCATACATACTCCTGGACGCCATGGATGAGGCTTTTATGAACTGGAAGTAGGAATATTTTACTAACCGTGGCTCAGAATCCATAAGGGATTCAAAATGATCAACTATATAAAATATTTTATAAAAATTTCCCATGACAAAATCATCATAGGCATAAGCAAAAGATAAATTTAAAATATTTGAGATTCAGATCAAAAAAGATTGTCACTAATGCAAATAGCTACTAAAACTGTGCAGAACAAGTTCTAGCAACTCACTGGAAAAGTGAGCAATATGAATCAATAATCCTAAGACAAAAATTGTTAGTGGCATTTAAACATGGGTAGATTCATGATCTCATTTACAAAATGATAAATACTATTAAATCAAACATATTTCATGTGCCAGTTTGATGAAAACTTAAACATTTAGAAGTGAAAATTTTTGGCAAAGACATGGAAAACAATGTTATATTTTTGATAGGAATAAAATGTACAACTCTAGTGAAAAAGTACTTGGTAATATGTAGAAAAATTTTATACCCATGTGG
Source organism: Chinchilla lanigera (assembly GCF_000276665.1). NCBI lineage: Eukaryota > Metazoa > Chordata > Mammalia > Rodentia > Chinchillidae > Chinchilla > Chinchilla lanigera. The sequence continues at coordinate 11,858,260 of NW_004955453.1, forward strand.
CTTTTCACAGCCATTTCATTTCTAGAAATCTAGCCTAAAAATATACCAGAAGAGTATGCAATGACTTATGCTCAAGATTATTCACTGTGACATTATGTAAACTAGGAAAAGATTGAAATTAGCCTCCATGTTCATCAATTGAGAACTAGTTGAGTAACATATGGTGCATTTATATAATATTGTGAAGCTGTAAAACATAATGAAGATCCTTATATATTTGCATAGATTGAGAACCAAGATGTATTTTAAGTGAAAATAGCAAAAGAACAAAAAATATGTATATAATGTGCTATCTTTTGTGTAAGAAAAAGGGTTAAAATATAATTGTATTAAAGTATGTCTGAAAAAGAGATACTGAAGAATAAGCTAAAAATCAATAAAAATTATTGTGTTTGGGAAAGAAAACAACAGGACAGGATATTGTGGAGATAAGGCTTTTTTTAATGTAGTCAATTATGTAGCTTTGCTTTTGGAGTCATGTAACTGTATTCCATATTTTAAAATTTAAATAAATTTGAAAAAAGAAAAAAAGCAATTCCCAAAGATTGGGGGAAAGTATAAACATCTGTTACTGACAGATACAGGAAGAGTATTTTCTCACACATTTGTGGTGTGAATTAAAACACTTTTGAAAGCAACCTTCCTGGCAACATCTATTAAAATGGAGTGCGCATCCATGTGTGCGCCGTGTGTGTGTGTGTGTGTGTGTGTGTATGAGTATCTGTTAACCTACCAATTTTATTCCTGGAAATCTATAATAAGCAAGTCAAGGCATCTAAGGATATAAAGATATCAATATGTATCAGCAAAAACCTTCAAGTGAAGTTCTAGTTTTTGATACTAGTGATTGATAAAGTCATTGTGTGTCCATATTTGGAAATATTATGGAGCCATAAAACAGAAGGATCAAGGACTCTACTAATAGACTTAGAGAAATTACCATGAACAATTTTGAATAGGAAAGAGAAAATATAGAAAAGTGTGCATAATATAATTTTATGTTTGCCAAACAAGAAACGAAAAAAGATGTAGGTATGTGTACATATATTCCTGTACTTATGTGTCAGTGAGATTATGTAATCACGAGTACAATTAGTAGGGCTGCCCTGAAATTTGTCAGTAGAAATTAGCTTGAAATTTGGAGCAAATGTGAAGGAGTGAGAGAACCAAGAAAAAATGGGGGTATCAAAACTTCTTTAGGATGAGTGAAGGCACACATACCATCTGAATGCATATTTCTTTCTATAAAATTATATAGCTATACAACTGTGACAAAATTCATCAGCAAAGAAGAAAAAATAGGCATAAGGTTTTAATCTTAGATACATTGTAAATAATAAATATTGACCCATAGCTTTGAAGAGAAAGAAAGGGTAGGAAAGAAAGGACAAAGGAGAAAGGCTCAGGAATGGAGGACAGCAGGGTGTAGAGGGGAGAAGGTTGGAGAAAGAAAGCTCCACAGGACAAATGCAAGCTTCATAACTCAGCCTGTGGCCAGAGACTTTTAACAACCTCAAGCCGTGGTAGCCTCCTCAGCAAAGCCTTCCTCTTTAGTCAAGCAAAATGAGTGATTCCTATTTAACATCATCTGCAGCCTAGTGTGCACTTGGACATGTCACTGAGCTATAATTGTTTACATGTATTTTCTCTCTTTTGATCTTCTTGTCATCTTTCTTGTGATTTTAGCAAGCTCTGCATTTATCTCCATGTCTCTACCTAGAAGGCATCACGCAAATACTTATCAAATGAATAGTTTCAGCTAAATGGACAAGGTGGGGACTAAGTGTTCTCTCTCTAAGGCCACTCTGCTGCCATGAAAAGAATTTGTAAATTGCAATGTAGAAGATTCCGTCGGAAGGTCCTGAAACACTTAAGTGCAACCGCTCAAAAAAGCACACCTGAAAAGTGAAGAATGACACTATGTACTTGGTTGTGGAGTCGAATAAAATGAGACAAGATTCCTTTCCAGTACTTGGGTCAGTGTAGATGTGAATCTCTAGGTAAACCTAACATAGGATTAGGATGATGAAACTGTCCATTCTCCTTGGTAAACAAACACTAGGAAAAAGTGCTGGAGGGCACATTTTTGGGGGAATAACAAAGCCAGTCCAGAAACAGTATAGCTGAAGGAATTGAGACAAAGGCAATGTCTCCTGCTGTAAGGTTCCAAGAAGCTATCTGTGCCAGAGGCCGTGTTTATTTTAAGAAAAGAAAGACCTGAGCTATGAGAAGCGGAGTTGTCCCTTTTTGCTGTCTGCATTTCAACAGCACTTACCTTCCCCGTTCTAAGTCCACGTCCTACCTCTAAGTCGCACATCGTCTCTTACAGAGTAGCAGCGCAGGCCTAGCGTTATGCAAAAGCTTTTCCATAGGCACCATTTCATTCTCCTTATTCCTTATTGAAACCACCAGCTTCAGAGTTCAAATTGCCAACGTCTGGTTTTAATTCATTTGAAAAATACTAAATCTATTCAACAGTTTTGAGTTATAGGAGCAGGGTGTTAAAGTGTGTGCCTTTCCATTTTAGGGATCTGTGTGCATAAATATCTCTAAGCAATAAAATCTTATAGTTTCATTCTTTTCAAATGGTGAGTCCCCTAGATGGGGTTCAAAGTCTAAGAAAAATGTTATGTTTTAATAATGCAGCATTGCTTAACCATTTCAATCACCCCATCCACATACTATTACGGTGTACAGATTTCTTCCCTCCATATTTTCTTTCCTCATGCATGCGGTTCTGAAAACAGGAAGAATTCTCCAATACTAAAAATAGAATACCAGTGAAGGTAGTTTTCTCCAAGAACTATCCTGGAATAAACTGTGTCAACCAGAGCACACTCTGGAAAAATATTCTTTGCAGGCATGGCTAGGGCAATAAAGGTATTTGACTTCCCTTAAAGCACACTCATATAAGATTTTAAAACCTGCAAATGTGAACTGGCAAGACATTCTTTTGCCCAAAATTGCCATGAGTAACTATGTGTGTATTATAAGTACAATTTATGTCATCTATTGCTGAGACTGAAGCTCAGTATAAATCTTAATTTGGAAACATTTTGGTATAGTTCCAATATCTATTATTAGATAGATCAATTTCTCTTATTTAGAAATGTTTTATGTAACAATTTTCCAAAATAGTTTTTAATAAATTAACTGTCTGACAGGTTTTTTTTCTCACTGAGATAATTAATTTTATATTTTCTCCCCATCATTAAATATTTTAAATATGCAAAATCTGCTGGCATTTAGTACTGTCTGTCACAGCAGTGCCAAAAAGCCTGCAGAATCTTGTTTTCAGAGATTTCGTTCACAAGCTTCCTTAATAGAGTATAATTTGCATAAAGTGAGCTTAACTTGATTACATATTTCTGATAAGATTTTCTATTTCTCAAGGATGAGGTTGGGAGAATGCATATGTGTCACCACTGGCTGCGTTTCCTCCCTCTGGTGTAATGGCTCTCTGCCACCTGGAGCCTGGAACAATGTACTAATGTCATGAGAGAATCTGTCAATGTTCCTTTGAACACTGTAGTTATACATTCCATGATTATTAAACTTACACAGACTTGATCTGCACACTCTAGCCAAAGAAATGATAAGGAAGAAAGGGAAGGAGGGAGGAAGAAAGGGAAGGAGGGAGGAAGGAAGGGAAGAAGGAAGGCAGGAAGAAAAG